>NC_044036.1:53123724-53432250 GCF_901765095.1 Microcaecilia unicolor | reverse complement strand
ATGTGCATAAGTGCTTGGTTTCCTATCGCTTAAGTGTGCATAATGGCACCTAACTTTTAGGAGCATAATGTATTTATCTCATGCATACCAAAATAAAAAAAGCAGATCAAAAAAGACCAAAAAATGGAACAGGAGGGTAACAGAAGAAGTGATTTATTACGTGGCCACGTTACACCCTCAGGCTGCGTCAGGGGTACAAAATAAACTACAAAATAAAAATACATAATGAATAAAACATAAACATCACATCGTATATTTTATAATAAAACATATCTAAAAACACAATCAAATCATATAAGATAAAACAGATCAAATCTAAAAACATAATACAATAAAATATATCAAATCAGTATCAGTTAAAAGCATTCAGATTAAATATGCATGCAATAAAATAATAATTTTACTACAAGACATAAGATATCAACAAAAAATAATATCAACACAAAATATATATCAACAGAACTTCTTCTGTTACCCTCCTGTTCCATTTTTTTGTCTTTTTTGATCTGCTTTTTTTCTTTTGGTTTGCTATTTCTGTGGCAGATCTTTGCCTTTTTTGTTTCTGTCTGCTTTATCTCATGCATATTCACTATGGATAGTCTGAAAACACAACTGGCTGTGGCAACCCCAGATGGAGTGAACAAGAGCCTTCTGATCTGCAGGACTCCAAAAAGGTGAGGAATTAACAGTAGATCTCTGAATTACAGCAGATCACCAAAATGAAGATGCAGAAACATATGAAGTCTAAAAGCAAGTTTATTAATGATGGAATTAACAGAGTCCGTCATGGCCACATTTTGCCTAATTGTGGGCTACATCAAAGGTGCACTGTTAATTGAACATAAAAATAATTGTTAGAAATCACATAACATTCATAGAAACAAATATATGAAATAATATGAAAAATGTGTTACAAATCATAACTTTTGAAAGAATAAAAATCAAGAATCATGAGTATCACAACATATAAACATCACATGCGAACCGCAGTTCAGTTATAGTCTAGGATGTCTAAATTGTTCATTAAACACATGAATCAGGTGTTTATGAAAATCAGCTGTAATTTGTAAAAACATGCTGATGAAACAGCAAGCTGGTGCAAAACAAATTAAAAGAGCAAGTGCAATGCAATGTCAGATGTAGAGGATTCGTTGGCATATACCCAGAAGGAAACAGAATAACACTGTCTTCTGGAGATAGGAAATCAATGGCAATTTCGAGGATGGATGAATTAATATGAAAAAATATTAAATCAATATAAAGGTTTATCAAACATCAAGATTAGCAAAGGGAATGTAGAAAACCAGGAGTGCATTACTTATAGCCAGTCTCCTTCAGAATCAGCTTGGCAACAGGAATACAAGTGTGCTGTACAAACAAGCTTATATGCAACACAAAAGGTCAAAAGTCTTTGTGCTTCCAAATGACAAAAAGCTTAGCTTTTCTTTTAAAAAGACATAAATATATTACATTATCTACTGAATCAATTCTTAAAAGATGAATGCTAGGATCTGTGTGTGATGGTCAAGTTAATGAGTGGTGGGTTCAAAATGTCTTGATACCAAACGTAGGAATGACAAATATTGCTGGTTTAAAGCGTTAACAGAATAATGCGAGCACAATCTATTGTTTGACACTAAATTTACGTGTGTTCATTGTAATTGAATCTAATTAGTGCCAATAATTGAGTGGTAAAAAGCAAATTACGGCATATTTCGGCTCTCGATTGGAATACACAAGGAGGAGGATTTATTCCATAGCGGGTCCAATGGAGTGGAATAAACTACCAGTTTCCCTCAGAAGGCAGAATAACTTGGTTCTGTTTAAGAAACTGTTAAAACAGCATTTTTTTGGATGCAGGCTAGGGTTGATTTCAGTATAATGGGGACATAGTACTGTGATGAGTTTGATTGTATTTTTTATGTGTATATTTGTGATTCATGTGGTTTTATTATGTGTGTATATTTGTACTCCGCTCTAGATAAGAGCATTAATATAAATGGTAATAAATGAGAAATATGATATAATATAGAATGCAACTCCCAATAATGGTTCAACGTGGGTTACAATATTCTAAAATGTTGAAAACAAAACATAATAACAAAACTAACTATAAACGTTTTCGGAAAAGGTAGGTCTTCACGCTTTTATGAAAAAGACCAATAGTGAAGAGATCTTTCTAATGAAAACAGGTAAAGAACACCACAAGAACTGCCTAATAAGGAAAAGATAACTCTAAAGATTTCTTATATTAACCCCAACCAATGTTGGAAATATAAGAAAACAAGACATTCCCGTACTCTAGAAGATAATGGCGACCGTGGGAAGGAAAACAAATTAACCAAGTATTGTGGAGCTAGACCCATCAAATGATCTACTATGTTAATACCACCTGTGTCTCTCTCACTCCAGAAATGGCGATCGCCATGACGGAACAATTAAACCACATTGAGCCTGCAAATAGGTGGGAAATATGTGGGATACAAATGCAATAAATGAATATGTTTTAAAATCAACATGCAGTTTAAAGAAATCCGCATAGTCCAAACGGAAGCCAATGCAGTTTCTTAAAACATGGACAGCATAATCAGATCTATTTTAAGAAAAATTAAACTTTGAAGAACCTGAAGCCTAGACAATGAAGTAGATGACAATAAACAATATTTCAATCAAAACATCAAAAAAGGGAACAGACCTAATCAAAGATCAAAATAAAAAAAATAAAAAAAAGTCTGTATGCTCTTTGAAACCGTGAACGTACTTATAGAATTACTCAAAATGGCCTCAAAACTCTCAGGAGACTGCAATCAACACACAGTCATGTACTATCATAGGCCATCCACACCCACAATCTTTGTTTTGATATGACATCTAAGTCAGACTTTGGGCATTTTGTACTAAATGTTTCAAATCCGAATAGCAAATGTAACTATTTTCGAAAAAGCAAAACCTCTTATCTTCCCCCCCCCCACCAAAAAAAAAAAATACCGTTTGCAACAAGGTTTGTGCTCTGTACGTTTATCTTTTTAGGCCATTTTGAAAACAAAAATGCACATGTGAAAAACGTAGGAAATCAAGTCATTGGGGGATTGTAGGATGGGGCCAGCATTTTCAGCAGACTGGTCCCCCAGACATCCCAGGAGAGCAATAGGTAAAACCTAGGAGGCACTGCTGTGGATGTCATATAAATGCTTCCAGGTACACCAACTCACGGTTGCTCCTTTATCTCGTCTGCTGAGGCCCTCCAAACCCACTACCCCCAACTGTACATCACCACAATAGCCATTATGAGTGAAGGGGAACCTATTTGGTTTGTTTAGTGGGTTTGCACCACAAGTGTAACAGATAGGAGGAGGTATGGGCCTGGGTCCACCTGTCTACAGTGCAGTGCATCCACCACTACACTACACCAGGGACATACATGCTGCTCTTATGGACCTGGCTATAACATCTGAGGCTGTCATAAATGCTGGTGAGTACTAATTTTATACACATTTTTTAGTGGTGGGAGAGTAAGGGGGGGGTCTTCTCCTGATATCCCTCCAGTGGTCATCTGGTCATTTAGGGCACCTTTTTTGTGTTTTATATTTGTTAGAAAAACAGGTCTAGACTAAATATTGAAGTTTTTGCCCTAGATGTTTTGGTTTGTTCCATTATGGCTGTAAAAACATCCAAGTGTTAGCCAGGCCCTAAGCCCACACCCTTGTCCCCAACACAGCTCCTTGTGATTTTGACGTACTGCAGACAAAATACATAGGTAGACGTCTGCAAAACAGGTTTAGAAAATACAGATTTGGACGTTTTGCGAAGAAACCCATCCAAATGGTGCTTTAATATACAATTTTTGAACATATTTCTCTGTTTGAAAATGAGCTCCATGGTCTACTGTTTGATGAGAGTCTAGATCGAGAGAAACTTTTCTCAGCTGAGATAGCCCAATTAAGAACACCATTGCACCATGCAATCTGACTTATATGGATGGAGTGTCATATCTATCTATCTATCTATCTATCTATCTATCTATCTATCTATCTATCTATCTATCTATCTATCTATCTATCTATCTACAATAACTATTCACCCGGATTCTATATAGGTTGCCCAAATTTGGGCGCGGACACCCTGTTCCTTGCATAAACTAATGAGTCAATTAAGTGCTAATAATTATTGACATCAACGAGCACTAATTGGCATAATTAGGAGTTATGCAATGGATATGCTCTACGTCCTATTCTATAACATGTGTGCGGAAATTTTATAGCATGCAACTCCAAGGTAGGCATGGCTATGGGAGGGGCATGGACAGGTCAGGGGCATTCCCAAAATTTTTGACGTGATGTTATAGAATACCTGGGTTTGTGTGCCTAATTGCTATCTGTTGAGTGCCGCATTTACACCAGCCTTAGCAGGTATATGTGCTCATGCCCAAAGTTAGGTGCAAAATGTGAGCTAAGCTAGTATTGTATAAAGGACGTTCTGTGCGTAGTGCTCTTTACTGAATACTAGTTTAATGTGGATCATCCTTGCACCTAACATAGGCACCATTTATTGATTCTAGTCCATTATTGCTATATTTCATGTGTTCATACAGTACTATGTATTATAGCAAAAATATTCATTGTGATCTACCAATCTGAAGCATGATCATATTCCATGGCTTTAAAAAGCAAATAAGCATTAGCAATTGGCAGGCAGTTCATTACTCAATAATTTTCAACTATGATTTAAAGGTCATCATAATTGATAGATGTTATAGCCAACAAAAATCTAAAACAACTTGTTAACAACAAATATACTTATGAAGAACAGTTTTATACAGAAAATGTGACTTATGCAGGGATCATGTCATAGTAAACTAAAACTGAAAATTAATATAGTATAATTAAGATGACTTTATCATTCATGGTGACTCGCACCCTGAACCATTCCGACAAATGGATTTGTATGCTTTGTCTCCTTTGACATTTGGGTTTCTTTACTACGTACAGGAAATAATGGCCAGTCTTAAGTACTGGAAAAAAGAACATAATGTTGAATCATTGTTTCAGATTTCTCAGTCTTTTGACAAAAAGAAATGTGATATCTTGCAACTTGAGCAAAGAATTATGGTTGTTGTATATACAGAGATAAGGGTCAACATGCTAGTTGTAGGTGATTCCCTTTAATTGGACTGGGGGAGGGAGGAGGAATACATCAAGATGCAGCAAAAATTCACCTTTTTACCCCACCTTGACTCTCTGCAGATTCAGCAACCTGCAGGATCCTGGTACCGCAGGTTGCTTAATCCCGTGGTAGAGGAATAACACTGTTTGTAAGCCACCTCACAAGCAGCATTATTCTATGTGCCCAGGAGTATTGGACAAAAAGCCATATCTCGATGCTTCCAGGACACCAGAGCAGGATCCTCCCAGCATCCAGACACTCCTGGCTCAAGGCAGCCCCCACAAGTACAAACCCCTCACACAGACATTTACTCAGGGAGATGGTAGGCAGTTGTCTGACAACTTGTTTACAAAGGTAAAACGCTCTTGAAAATTACCCTTTTACAGGAAAGTGATTTCTGGCATAGTTGATGTCATATTTATGTCCCATATTTATAAATCTTTTGAGATTTTTTTTACAGGAAATTAACTTATAACTGCATACTGATGAACCAAGAAAAATAGTTAGTGGCTGTTCATAAACAGAAAATAAATCAAGGTTTAACATTTATAAAATTATGCTAGTGCGGAGTATTAAAACCAAGGAAACATTTACAGCTACACATAAAACAATCCTCTGCATATCTCCCTCAACCTTAAATCTGAAGTAAATAAAGAGCGGATTGAATATATCATTGCTTGCTGATTTGTTCCTGTATTCAGATGTCAGGGTACTGTTTATAATTCTGTGTTCATCAGCCTCTAATTATTTACGTTCAATCGAAAATATTAATTTACAGTGGGAACAGAGTTCGAGCCTGAAACCAAATGTGATGGTGATTGCGCTATAAATCTTCAGATGTTTTTCTCTATGCCCGCTGCCCTTTCAAGTTTTGCATTGTTTTATTTCATTTTTATGTGTGTGGGCATACTAATTCCTGACATCCATATGCTCCAAATAATAGCCGTTCCCTCTGGAAGGCACGGTGTAAAACTCAAAGCTGAGGGTGGCCCTTGTCCTTCTCTGCTTGCCAAGATTCTGCTGCTGATGCTTCAGGATCTTGTCGTCAGAAGGACGATTTTCAAAGACATTTACCCAGTCAAAATAGTCGAGTTGAATATTGCCCTCCACTGCCCAGTGCCTTTTAAGGCTGGGTCAGGAAACACGTTTCCAGAAGCGTGTTTAAGCTGGGGGAGGGAAATATCCTTCTTCCATGCTCAATCTTTAGGTTGTTTAATGAGCTTTTTTTTTGGTTTGTTACAGTTGTACCCCGCACTTTCCCACTCATGGCAGGCTCAATGTGGCTTACATGGGGCAATGGAGGGTTAAGTGACTTGCTCAGAGTCACAAGGAGCTGCCTGTGCCTGAAGTGGGATTCAAACTCAGTTCCTCAGTTCCCCAGGACCAAAGTCCACCACCCTAACCACTAACTATGCAGTTATTATCCAATTTTTGTGTCTCTGTTGAATCCTTCACAGTAACAATAGATTTGTCCTCTCATTCCATAACAGCTTGCATAGAGTTAGGTACAATTGTGCACGTAAGTCGTAGAATACTAGCACCTGCATGCGTAACTGAGACAGTTAAGTGCCTAAGTACTAGGCAGACACTCGGGGCCCGACGCTGAAAATTGCCGTCAAATACTGAGTGTGTCTATATCCGTTGTTGAACTTACCAATTTTGAAACAGCGATCGATGCTCAAAAGAAATCAGATGCATTCAAGGGCCCTTTTACTAAGTTGCGGTAAAAAGTGGCCTGCGGCAGTGTAGGCGTGTGTATTAGGCGTGCGCCGGGCCAGTTTTTACCGTGTCTGCAAAAGGTTTTTTTTTTAATGTGACGGGAATAGGGCATACGGTTAAACTGAAACCAGTGTGTGTCTAAAAACCAGCCTGAGGCTTAACGTCACCCATTGATCTAGCGGTAAGGGCTCATGCGCTACACGTGCGGTGATCGCTCGGCATGCGCCAACTGCTGATTACTGCCAGAAATGGCATGTGTGGGAGGAAATAAATAATTCATCCAGGCATTATGGGTGTGCACCAAATCTGAAATTACTGCCAGGGGGTGCGCTGGCCTGGCGGTAGTCTCATTTGGGTGCATGCTGCACGCATGTAGAGCCTACCGTGGATTAGTAAAAGGGCCCCTCAGTATTTTGTAAGTTGTGTGCCTAAATGTCAACCCTTGCCCTTGCCCCTCCCCTGTGAACACCCCATGAGAAATACACACTAAGAGGGGATAATCGAACGGCGCCAGCGATCTATTTTGGCAGCGCCGCAAACAGCTGGCCGACCGTATTATCGAAAAAGATGGCCGTCCGTCTTTTCTTTCGATAATACGGTTTGGCCCGGCCAAATGCCAGAGTTTGCCGGGTTTGAGATGGCCGGTTTTGTTTTTCAGCGATAATGGAAACTAAAAGCGGCCATCTCAACCCCGGCTTAATCCAAGGCATTTGGCCGTGGAGGAGCCAGCATTTGTAGTGCACTGGTCCCCCTGACATGCCAGGACACCAACCGGGCACCCTAGGGGGCACTTCTAAAAATTAAAAAAAATATACAAATACCTCCCAGATGCATAGCTCCCTTACCTTGGGTGCTGAGCCCCCCAAATCCCCCCCAAAACCCACTCCACACAACTCTATACCACTACCATAGCCCTTATGGGTGAAGGAGGGCACCTACATGCGGGTAGAGTGGGTTTGGGGGGGGGGGTTTGGAGGGCTCAACACTTACCATCACAAGTGTAACAGGTAGGGGGGGAATGGGCCTGGGTCCACCTGCCTGAAGTCCACTGCAACCAACAAAAACTATTCCAGGGACCTGCATATTGCTGTCAGGGAGCTGGGTATGACATTTGAGGCTGGCATACAGGCTGGCAAAAAAGGTTTTTATTTTTATTTTTTTAGTGTGGGAGGGGGTTGGTGACCACTGGGGGAGTATGGCGAGGTCATCCCCCATTCCCTCCAGTGGTCATCTGGTGAGGTGGGGCACCTTTTTGAGGCTTGGTCGTGAAAATAGAAGGACCAAGTAAAAACGGCAAAATACTGATGAACGCCGCTTTTTTTCCCATTATCCGCAAAAGCTGGCCATCTGGTAGCCACGCCCATGCCCGCCCATGTCTCGCCTTCGCTACGCCGCCGACACGCCCTCTTGAACTTTCACCGGCTCGGCGACGGGAAAGCAGTGATGGTGTCAAAAAAGCAGCTTTCGATTATACCGATTTCGCCGCTTTTGAGAGATCGCCGGCCATCTCCTGATTTATGTCAGAAGATGGCCGGTGATCACTTTTGAAAATAAGCCCGTAAGCCATTTTAATGTATAATTATAGACTAGCACTTATGTGTGATACTGCCTTTTACAGGTGTAAGTATTCAATTACACACATGTATGGCAGTACTCTATAAATTTGTGGGCACAAATGGCACTTGAATTTAGGCACCCTGTGGAGTGCAGTGTCACCGAAAATCTGCTTAACCAACAGGTATACTTCGCTCACATTATGGACAACACTGGATTTCCTGTTTGAAAATTAAACCAAACTATTTCCTGACAGGTTTAAGATGACCCAAGTCAGACACAAGTCGACTGATATTCAGCCTGCAGGAGGCAGGCTAGCTAAATCCCGTAATTGGTGCTGAGCCCAGATATTCAATGCCAGGCTATTTCTGGTGACCGGCATTGAATATCCAGGGGTTTTTTTTGGCCGGTTTAAACGTAACCAGCCAAGCCAATCTTCAGTGCAGCCAATTTCTTATCAAGGGGCTCTCGCCAGCTTGGGTCTGTTTTTGGAATGATATTGTTTATTTTATTATATTTTATTTGTTGGGATTTATTAACCTTCTTTATGAACAGATTCACCCAAGGCAGGCCCAGTTTAACATAACCTTACAATTTTGTTAACAACATAAACAATAGTAAAATTGACCAAATATAAATACAATAAATGATGTAAACTTGGAAATATGATGTCTGTACAATACAAACACCACCATAATAGACAGCATGGAAGAATATTCAAATAACATAGATATACTATGATGTCAGCATAATACCAATGAAACACCTAATAAGCAACACAATAGTACATTCTAATAGCATAGATATGATGCTAATGCTTTTCTATGTAGCTGAGGGGTCAAGTGCATTTATATAGATGGGTACAAGATTGGTAGTACAGAGTCAATTGGGATAAATGGGTGGCTAAATTCAAGGCAACATCTTTGCACAGTTAAGCAAGACATGAGGAGCTGGTCTAAGTTACAGGGTGTGCAGCAAGCTAGTCCATGTGTGGAATGAGTGTATAGTCAGTCACCACATGTATTAAAGGCTTGTGAGAAGAGTCAGACTTTCACCTGCTTCCTAAAGTAGAGTATTTGTTTTTATAAGACAATTTAACAGTTGGTTCCTGAGAAATCCTGCAAGCCCTCTCCTGTAAGGGAAAGGGAAATGGGACTTGATATACCGCCTTTCTGAGGTTTTTGCAACTACATTCAAAATGGTTTACACATATCAGGTACTTCTTTTGTACCAGGGACAATGGAAGGGTTAAGTGACTTGCCCAGAGTCACAAGGAGCTGCAGTGGGAATTGAACTCAGTTCCCCAGTATCAAAGTCCACTGCACTAACCACTAGGCTACTCCTCCACTAGCAACATTCCATGTACAAGCCTGCCCTTGCCGATCAGCAATGCGGCCGTGCAGGCTTCTGTTTCTGTGAGTCTGATGACCTGCATGTACAGAAACAGAAGTCTGCGCGGCCGCGTTGCTGATCTGCAAGGGCAGGCTTCTACATGGAATGTTGTTGTGCTAGTAGAATAGCAACATTCCATGTAGAATCTCAAATAATAGCAACAGAATCTCAATAGTAGCAACATTCCATCTAGAATCTCCAATAGTAGCAACATTCCATGTAGAATCTCAAATAGGGAAAGGGAAATGGGACTGGGACTTGATATACTGCCTTTCTGAGGTTTTTTGCAACTACATTCAAAGCGGTTTACATATATTCAGGTACTTATTTTGTACCAGGGGCAATGGAGGGCTAAGTGACTTGCCCAGAGTCACAAGGAGCTGCAGTGGGAATCAAACTCAGCTCCCCAGGATCAAAGTCCACTACACTAACCACTAGGCTACTCCTCCACTCCAGCACCTGTGTACAACACAGGTTACATATTTTAAAACTATTTATATTCTCTAAACTTAGCTGAGAGACTTCAGTGAGAACAACTTTGTACGACACATTATTAACCTTCATAACTCATTAGTCTATTTGCTGTGCTCTACTGCTCTCCAGTTAATGAAATCATTAGTAACCTGTGGATGGATAATATATCTTTAGATACCTCTATGATATCTGGTTATCCAGTCTATGTATAAGCACATCATATAGAATAAGAACACTCGGTGCTTTTGCTAATAGTATATTAAATTATTAGCCACTCATGGAAATACCTTGGTGTTGTGCCTTGCAATAAAAATTCCTTAATACAATTAAATCCACTTCACCAAATATGTGCTCAAAGCTTCCACAGCCAGACAAAGTCAAATATATTTATGTAGTTTTTAAATGTATTTTAAAAATATTTTCACATCATAATTCTATCGTAATTTATCAGGAAGGAAAAAGCCTCAGATACATGCAGGTCAATACCATTCAAATGACCAACTTTGGGTCAAGCAGTGGCTTAAAAAAACCTTTCATCTTCCTTTATTATCAAAAATATTCCTTAATCTTAGGACATTTTCCACTTGTAATTCATATTTTGAAAAATAATTTTACTTAGCTTGTCAGCAAATCTTTCATGTCTCCCTGATGCTGGCCACTGTTTCACAGTGCCAGAAACTGCTGAATCAGGGGATTTGAGACATTCCATTCATGCTCGCTGGTTCTATTGATGCTCACTGAGCACATTTCCTTATGCAGTTTTTTTTTGTAGCCAATTGAAGAAAACCAGATACTTCCAAGTTGTGATACCTTTTATTGGACCAATATAAACATTATACAAAGATTATGATGTACATGAGTTTTCTAGACCACAGAAGTCCCTTCTACAGCTGGGATTGTATTCTGAAGAAGGGAATTTATGTGCTTCCAAAAGCTCATATACAATGCTTTGGAATAATTTTTATATTGGCCCAATAAATGGTATTATTGTCTGGCAATATCTTAGAAGGCTTTATGAGCACTCTTTTCCCAACACTAAACAAGACATCCATCAGACACAGAATATACCTCTTTTGGTTTTCTAGATCTGAGTGCTAATTGTACTGTATGGATACTATTTTACCAACAAAAAGAAGGTCCATGTCTCCCGCAAAACACATAAAACAACAAAGAAAGTGGGAGAAAAACCAAAATAGACCAGATAGAAACCACAGAGAGTAAGAACACCAAAAAAGTTTATTAAGACCCTACACGGTCCGTGTTTCGGCCAACCGGCCTTCTTCAGGGGTCTTCAAATTGACGTATACAGATGTGCCTCCAGAATTCTCATGGAGTGCAAGGCATAAAATTGAACCCAAAATATAAAATGGTCGCCATCCGCCATCTGGCGACCGTGTAGGGTCTTAAACTTTTTTGGTGCTCTTACTCTTACTCTCTGTGGTTTCTATCTGGTCTATTTTGGTTTTTCTTCCGCTTTCTTTGTTGTTTTATGGATACTATTTTAACCTTCTAAATACTGCATCATCATTTTTGCACCAAGCACCTTTCATAAAAGTTTGACTTTAGAGACCTATTGATAGATCAGCTTTGTAGTTAATAAAATAGGGTAAGATATCGTTAACCCCCCCCCCCCCCCATAGTAATACAGTGAATGAAAGCAGAAAAAGAGCAATCGACCCAGCCAGTCTGCCTAATTATTTTTATTTTGTATGTTTGGGAGTAAGAGTGGCTACTTCAATTTTCTGTGTTTAGTAGTTGTATCAGTGTTATTAGCTATATACAGAATACTGGAAACCAAAAAGTTGGGATACTGTTTCACCAGCACTGTCTACGCTCCCGTTAATGCTGCTTATAATTTCCGGGACTAAATCCCGGGACATTAATGAATTGCTGTGAGAGGAATAAAGGCATTTTCAGTGGACAGCATTTTTTCAATAACATTCAGCCTTGCTGGGAATAATGTGTATAGAGTAAATCCTACCTGCAGAAATCGGGTGGCACCATGCCATAAACATTTATCCTGTCACAGAGTTCTAATGCAATAGTCATTGTGAACCATCCAGTGCTAAGCCAAGTGTTGGATATCTTCCTGAAAGCAAAACATAATTAAGTTTCAAGGATGATAAATTACTCCACAGATACCTAAAGTTCCTTCACTTTTGTTTTGTTTCTGGTGAAAGGCTAAAAAAAAAAAAAGAGAGAGAGAGAACATACCAAGACTTATTTTGTTCATCCATACACTCCATCAGTGAAGTGACATTCTCACTGTTGGTAGATCAATATTTTCTGCACAGAGTTCCCCTGTTTAGTCTGAGAACCAAGGAAATGGACATTTGAGGTGAGGAAAGATCTTAAAGATGTTAGATATTATGGATATAAAAAGTGGAAAAGGAGACATGAAAGTAAAACATTTTTTTCACCTGGCAGCTCAGTCAGAATCATCTGGTACTGCACCTGTTGTGCCACGAGCTTTCATTCATAACTATTTATGGGGGAGAAGAGAGCAGGATTCTCCCATTTTAGCCCTCCCCTCCCCCACACCTTTTATGTAGCTCAACCAATGCAGTGATAATCCTTCCACTAGGGGGCCACAGATCAAAATTCTTCTTCAAACCCTACAATGCATGCACACTGCATTGACCATTAGGGTTTCACCATTGTGCAATGGTTGTAATATCTTTCTCCCATATCCCTGTCCTCTGGATATGGATATTGGACCTTGGTATACCACCTTATCTGGCACAGAGGCCATGCTGCTTTTACAGAATCTATCTGGCTCAAGAAGTGCCAACATTATTGTTTTATACAAACATAAGTTCAGGCACCATATATAGAATCTAGTCCTGTTGCCTATGTGAAGGCCTCAGTTGTATATCAAATTAGCTAAATAAATAAATTCTAAGGGCCTACAAAGACACAGTAGCTGGTGTAGATGGGCGTGAGTACTCTATGCATAATGTATATCCACATTTTATATAAAATACGTTTGTATATTGCTCCATCCAAGCTACACCCCTAGGAATGCCTACATGCAAGTCATGTAAAAGTGGATGCACACTTTCCACATGTGTGCTTTTTATGCATTTATGCAGTCAGGTAATTTTATAAAAGTCTTTTTTGCTGGATAAAACTGGATTTAAATGTGAAAAATCAGTATAAAATGACCCCTCTAGAGAGAAAGGATTAGGCTTGTATTTTGAAGAAGTAAATAGGAAGGGATTCTTTACAGAACTAAATATTTTAAAGAAATAAAGACACAATGATGACTCAAGTCATTTGGGCTGGTGTAGATGGAAACTTTTGATGAAAAAGTAAGGAGGATTCCCCGCAGAAAACAAAATGAAAGAAAAGAGTGGTGATGATCAAGCAAAGAGATGATGAACGACTCAGGGGTCCACCAGAAATAATTTATTATAAGTCCCAATATCATAACAAATAATTCATGACATTCATGCTGGCCATACACAGCTGAGTTTTGGAATGATGTTCCTTGTCAGTGGTCTACAAACTGTGATGTACCGAGTTTCTAAAAAATCTTGTATATCCTCCCAGGGTTCCTGCCTATTCCAGTTCCTTTTCTTTTCCAGGACTTTGACTACCTGATCTCCTACATTAAGGATATTCAATGAATTTTACTGCGCAGAAATAGAAACTTGGCATATCACAATTTGTGGACTCATGATGTAGGAATATCACGCTGAAACACGGCTGTGTCAGGCCACCATGAATTATTTGTTATCATATTGGGGCTTTGAATAATCTTTTATTTCTGGTGTAGTCCTGATGAAGATTTTTGACCATGGTACTTCAGAAAAGCTGCTAACAATGGCGTACAATTTCAGTCACATACAACACTGTTTTTGAGATTTAAATTAGTCTTTTTCTTTTTCTAAATGAAGGTGTTGATAGACGAGGCCCTATTTTTTAAAGAGGTTTTATTCATTTTCTAGAAAAACAAGTCACAAAGCATTGCCTTTACCTTGCCTGTGAGACCTGAACATGAAACTATCTTTAATTTATACCTAATCAGTGGTAATGAAAGAGTTATACAAGGCAGAGCTGTCATAGCCTTATTAGAAAAAATAATCAAATGCTCCTGAATGAAGAGCTAACACACTGTGCCAATAACTCTGTAGGGTACACTAGACTACAATTAAAGATCTTTCTGCTCTCATTTGTAATTTTCATTGATATCCTCAGAGTTAGTTTATGTATTCCTTTTTGTATAAAATTATTATATAAGATCTAAATCATTTTCTTACTGTACTCATTTGCATTTTTACTCTTAAGATATTTGGCATTACTGGGGTTACCCATTAGATACACATATATCTGGTTATAAAATAAATTGGGACAAAACTGAGCTAATGCCTTCGGCACCTAACCACTACACCTCTATTCAGGAAATCTTGACTGCTCCAACTTGACATTTCGTCCTTTAGATAGTAAGCTCCTTCGAGCAGAGACTGTCCTTCTTTGTTAAACTGTACAGCGCTGTGTAACCCTAGTAGCGCTCTAGAAATGTTAAGTAGTAGTAGTAGTAGTAGTAAATGATGCCTGTACCCCTTTCACAATACCTGGTTATCCCCTTAAATGGGTAGTCTCCTCTATCAAGTATTTGGGTGTTCTTTTTGATAGAGACATTCACACTACTATAAAAATGAACTCAGAATTGCTGCCAAGGTTGAGAATTCCGTTTTGTCCTGGTCCCCACTCAATTTAACTTGGTGGGGTAGGCTTGATTCTATTAAAATGATGGTAGTTCCTAAAATCACATATGCTTTAAGCATGATTCCTCTCCTATTTCCTGTTGCTTTCTACAGAAAGATGGAAAAGCTACTCTCTAGTTTTTTTATGGAATTCAAAATCACCCAGAATTTCCCTAGGAAAGCTAAAGCTATCTAAATTACAGGGTGGAGTAAAATTCCCTGATCTCCTGTCCTACCATAAAGTGTTTATTATTCGTCAGGGTCTGGAATGGATTGCCCCCTTTAATGCATGTCTCCCACCCAGATGGATGTTATTGGAGCAATCCGTAATTGATCCTTTAATACACTCTTATTTAGAAGGTATGCAGCTTCCCAAACGTATTGCCTCTAACCCCATCATCAACACTACTCATAGACTATTGTCCTTGTTTGACAAATTATTAAACATTCCCTGGTCATCTACTTTATGTATGCCCATTTGGAACAACCCTAAATTTACAATTGGTAGAAAACAAGTATCCTGGTCTCACTGGCAACGCATAGGTATATGGAATCTTAGACACTTTGTTGATTTAAATAATCACACCAGGAAATCGTTTTCAGCTATGAAGGTTGAATTTTCCTTACTAAATTCTCAATTCTACCAATGGTTACAACTTAATTTCATGGTGAAAAAAAAAGCAAAGTGCAAATTGATGATGCATTATTCCCCTGAGCTTATTGATCTAGTTAAAAGTCTTCGGTCTACAAGACATGTTGCATCCAATGTTTATACTTTCCTTCTAGGTAAATCTCCCATTACATGTCTGGGTCTGCGTAGGTGTTGGGAAGAGGATATCCAACAATCTATCTCAGATAAAAGTTGGACGCAGATATGGAAATCGCTGTTTAAATGTTCCAAGTCTGCTGCCATAACATAGTCCCTTTATTTCTTTACACATAGGTCATTATGGACGCCCCTCAGGTCGCATGCAATTAACCCTTGCATTCCCAGTTTATGTTGGTCTTGTCATGCCCAGCAAGGTACTAGTAAACATCTTATTTTTGAGTGTGTATGTATTAAAACATTCTGGAATGACATATGGCTCACTTTAACAGAAGTGTTTCATTTTACTGGTCCTATATTGTATAAATATGTGCTGCTTAGAGATCAATGTTTTAGATCTACGTTAAACCCAAATGAATGCATGCTTGTTAATACCTTGTTCACTTTAGCCTTGAAGGTCGTTTTCATGCACTGGAAGACTTTGAACCAAGCCACACATCAAGACTGGTGGGATCTAGTGTTTCAAACTTATATATATGAAACATTCTTTGCTAAAAAATCACTTTGTTTTGCCTTGAACAAGGAGAAGTAGTCTCTGTTACTAACTTATTTTAAAGATGCATGTTGAGAAGTGTTATACATAAATTTCCCCCCTTTTTTGCGTGTTTACGTATGTACATTATTATTATAACACTGGTTTGTTCTATGCTGTTCTTCTGTAAATTAAATCAATAAAAATACTAAGACTGAAAAAATATATTTGGCATTACTTCATAAATATATTTTTGTAGCGCTGGACACAACGCCACGCTAGGGGTGGGAAGTAACGCCAGGCTGCTGCGGTAGCCCGGTGGTAATTCCTGTTTAGCGAGTGATAAGCCTGTGTTGGGCTTACCACCACTTAGTAAAAGGGGCCCAGAATAAGCTTAAATTTCCACACAGTTTATAGAATATGTTGTGTGCCTGTCCGTGTGACTAAATTTAGTCACAGGCAGTTACGCCAAGTAAAACTTGGTGTAAATGCCGATGCCTAAATTATGTGCAGACTGGGTGTATTATATAACAACGCACATAGCTTTTAGAAATGCCCATGGCCAAGCCTCTTTTCAACTATGTGACAGAATTTACGCGCATCACGATATAGAATATGGTTAGACTGTTCTGCACATAAATTCTAATTAATGCCAATTAGTGTCAATAATTGAATGTTAAATGGCAATTATTGGCACTGATTAGCTTGTTAAGTAATTAAGTTGCATACTCAATTCCAGAATATGAATGGATTTGCACGCACAACTTAGGTCGCACCATATAGAATCCGGGGTTTGTGCCTAATTTTGGATGTGAGCAAATATTAAATGTCCCAAACAGTTATATCTAAAGCAGGATTTCACAGCATCTAGTATATGGGGATAATCAGATTAACTGCTTCCCACAACCATATGAACAATATTGTTCCTTCGCACAGGCGAACTGGTGTGGAGCAAATCCTCATATAATCCCCTTATTTCTGTTTTCTTTTTATCGATGTTCTTACATCTTTTATATCAAAACTGTGCAAATTCACATCAATACATATGTGCATTATTTTTAAGCAATCACTTATCTGTAGAAAGCAGCGATTTAACAATAACAGGGAACCCCCGCCGACATGGCCAAGTTTCGCGTAAAGCTTTATCAAGGAAGAGGCTCTCTGCAACATAAACCATATGAATATTACTGCTCACAGTTAAGCAAAAACAACAAAAGAAAACAGAAATAAGGGGATTATATGAGGATTTGCTCCACACCAGTTCGCCTGTGCGAAGGAACAATATTGTTCATATGGTTGTGGGAAGCAGTTAATCTGATTATCCCCATATACTAGATGCTGTGAAATCCTGCTTTAGATATAACTGTTTGGGACATTTAATATTTGCTTGGATGATTAGTCCCCACAGTGTGCTATTGGGTGATATTTAATTTAAGAGCATAATTTTGGATGTGAGCATTTTGCCTGGCCAAGTCTGGTGTAACTTGCCCAACTGATGGAAGTTAGGTGCGCAATTAGGCATTCTATAACATCACACCTAATTTCTAGGAATGCCTCTGATCCACCCATGCCCCTCCCATGGCCACACCCCTTTGGAGTTGTGCACTATGAAATTTAGGCGCTCATGTTGTAGAAAAGGGCATAGGGCATAGGGCAGACCCTTGTGTAACTCCTAATTACTGTCAATTAAGTGCTTGTTAACGTCAATAATTGATTGTTATCACCTAATTAGCTAATTAGTTTATGTGCAGATCTGGGATCTATGCCCAAAATTGCACACCAACTTTGGGCAATATGGCAGAATATTCATATGAACCATTAAAATTATCCAAATATCAAATACAGCATTGACAGTGCACAGTATATTAAACACATTTGCTAATCAAGTTTTCTTAGTTTTAAAATAAACAACACATTCACTCCCTGCAGTGAATTTCTACCTTTATTTCATTGTTAAATACTGAAGGCACTGGGGTAAAAATCTGGAATTGCCATCGCTTGATGTGTAGCTTAAACACAAGCAAGCTTGTCCCTGGGAGCTTCTTGTGAGTCTCAGAAACAGATACCAAGGGCGAAATACTGACGTGCACAATGTTTCTTTCTTTCAAAATGTCATGCCCTTAAAACATGTTTCTTTTAAAAATGTGTGATTGAAAAGGCCATTTCCCTGTCTTTCTGTTCTCTTCCTGCGGCGGATCATTCATAAAAGCTTCCTAATATTTAGCTGAACATGAATCTTGAAAATCCAAGAGAATCACATGAATAATTTAGGTTCAGAAGCACTTTTTTTTTCTATCTTGCAAAATAATTGAAGCTATTGAAGGCACCTATGGCATTTATATATTTGAAAATGGATGGCAGCATTGTTCTTTTGGTGGGTTTTTCTTTTCTTTTTTTTTTTGTGAGCTTAAATGCAAAAAGCTCCCTTTTTAGCTTTTAGCATGAATTACTCTCAAATGTAATCCAGAATTAAAGCCTCTGACAGAAAATGATGATAATTGTTGTAAATGTATCAAATGCCTGCAGGTAACAAATATTGAGAGAATGGTTATTAAGGTGCCTTGCAATCATAATGCACGTTATTTGCTCCTTAATGCATGTTAAAGTGCAATATTATGCATTATTTTTCCATAACATATGTTAATATAAGTTACTAAGGAAGACATAGTAAACATAGAGGGGCATAATTGAACAAAAACGTCTATCTCCATGGGCGTTTATCTCCGTGAAGGGGCGGACCAAACCTTATTTTCGAAAAAAATAGACGTCCATGTTTTATTCGACAATTTGTGAGCTGGGCGTTTTTGTTTTTCAGTGATAATGGAAAATGAAAGCGCCCAGCTCAAAAACAAATAAATCCAAGGCATTTGTTCGTGGGAGGGGCCAGGAGTCGTAGTGCACTGGTCCCCCTCACATGCCAGGACACCAACCGGGCACCCTAGGGGGCACTTTTACAAAAACAAAAAAAAAGGTAAAATAGCTCCCAGGTGCATAGCACCCTTCCCTTGTGTGTTGAGTCCCCCAAATCCCCCTCAAAACCCACTGCCCACAAGTCTACACCATTACTATAGCCCTAAGGGGTGAAGGGGGGTACAGTGGGTTTGGGGGGGTTGGACGGCTAAGCATTAAGCAGCACAATTGTAACAGGTAGGCGGGGATGGGCCTGGGTCCACCTGCCTGAAGTCCACTGCACCCCCTAACAACTGCTCCAGGGACCTGCATACTGCTTGCTGCCAGGGAGGTGGGTATGACATTTGAGGGTAAAAATAAAAAGTTGTGAAACATCATGTTTTGTGGTGGGAGGGGGTTAGTGACCACTGGGGGAGTCAGGGGAGGTCATCCCCGATTCCCTCTGGTGGTAATCTGGTCATTTAGGGCACTTTTTGGGGCCTTATTTGTGAAAGTACAGGGTCCAGGAAAAGGGCCCTAAATTCTAGCTACACACGCATACTTTTTTTCCATTATTGGCGAAAGGCGCCCATCTCTCCTCGGCCGATAACCACGCCCCAGTTCCACCTTCACCATGCCTCTGACACGCCCCCGTCAACTTTGTACGCTTCCGCGATGGAGTGCAGTTGAAAACGTCCAAAATCGGCTTTCCATTATACCGATTTATTCGTTTTTGTGAGATAAACGTCTATCTCCTGATTTGGGTCGAAATCTAGGCGTTTTTCTCTTTCAATTATAAGGTGGATAGTAAACATAGTAGATGACAGCAGAAAAAGACCTGCACGGTCCATCCAGTCTGCCCAAGAAATGTGCCACTTTTTTGTGTATACCTTACCTTGATTTGTACCTGTTTTTTTCAGGGCACAGATCGTATAAGTCTGCCCAGCACTATCCCACCTCCCAACCACCAGCCCTGCATGCAAAAACATCTCATTACTACATAAATTGATTAACATAGCCTGTGATGAACACCGCAGGTTTTGTTATTCTGGGAAAAACAAAACCAGCATGAGACAGGCCAGATGCTTCTGGGCAGCTTCTTAAAGGGGCTGGCCAATCAATATGAAAGCTCCCCCTTCCTGCTGATGCCCCTCTCAATGATATACCTCACACAAAATAATGGCCCCTCCTTTCCACATACAATCCTCTGATTAACTCTCCCTGCACCCTTTCCATGCTCCCTTTTCTCAAAATATCCTCCCTCAAAATGTCCCCCTTTCAACATATTCCCTTTCCAAAGACCCCTCCGGATACCCTCTTTCTCCAAAAGCTCCCCCACCCTTCTGCAGACTCCCTCACTCAGGCCTACTTTGGAAAATCCCTGGGGTATAATAGGGTTAGGGTAAGAGCGATCCCCAATCATTCCTGACTCTCCTAGTGCCAGGTTCAAATTGACTCTGGAGACCTCTAGCAGGGGCAGGAACGACTGAGGATCACTTCTGCTCCCATCCCACTAGATCCTAGGGATTTTTCAAGGCAGACGGAGGGGGGGGGGGGGGGGAATGTTATGGGACAGTGAGTAGGGCTTTTGTGAAAAGGGGGAGCATGGGGACCATTCTGGGGGTGGGGGTGGGGGGGGGGGGGTTATGTTCTGGGGTGGGATTTAGGAGGAGGAGTATGCTCCAGGGAGACACCAGGAGGTGATGGGTATGTTTCAGGGGAGGAATTGAGGATATGCTATGGAGGGATATTGGAGGTAGGGAGAAAACTAATGCCCAACTCCTTCAAGATGCAGAAACATTCAGTCATGGTTTAGTATCTGATGCTCCCAAGAACTATATGAACAATGCAGCTTGCAAGGCTGAGGGGCCTGCATTGTCCCAACGGCCAGAGTGTATGAGAGAGTTCGATTGCATGTTCTACATTCTTTTGTGTAACTGGTCTGTCTCTTTTTTATTTTAAATGGCATTCATTTCATTCATTTTGTAAGTTGCTATGACCTGTGTGAAAAACAGCAGGATATCAAGTATTTTTTTTAATTAAATACTAGTAAAAAAGGCCCGTTTCTGGATCAAATGAAACGGGCGCTAGCAAGGTTTTCCTCCCCAACACCCCTCCCTCCCTCCCTACCCACCAGTTCGTCGTTCTGAAGCCACTGACGCCATAGGTCCGCACCTCGTGAACGCACCTTCATCAGCTTGTTGGTTGTGAAGCCACTGACGCCATTGCCCCGCCCTTGATGCGTGACGCCATTGCTCCGCCCTCAACGTCATCACGTTTGATGCGAGGGCGGGGCCCAGTGACATGGTGCTTTCGGTGGCTTCACCACCACGAACCCTTCATTACGGAAGTGACGTCCGTGTCCTCAGAACGTTGAGGGTGAGTTTTATATACGGAAGTGACGTCCGTGTCCTCAGAACGTTGAGGGTGAGTTTTATTATATTAGATAAGCATATACCATGGGGGTGACTAACTAGAGCTGCTGATATACCCGGATCAGAGCTTGATATGGTAATGAGCCAGATTGAAAATGGACAACAAAGGCATGTGTTGATGCTCTGTATTTCAGAAGGCACCAGAAAATTGGGACCAAGGATCCCCTTTTTCCCTGCTCTGTAATGTTTTCTGGGACATAATCTTAAATTCATCCCTATTGATGAGTCAACTCTTAAAAAATACATTTATATATCTATATTTCTAGCTATATATAGTAGGTATTTTTGTAGTACAGTTTTTGGGGCACTTTTACAAAGACGTGTACATAAGTATTGCCACACTGGGACAGACCAAAGGTCCATCAAGCCTAGCATTTACTACTACTACTTATCATTTCTATAGCGCTACTAGACGTACGCAGCCCTGTACACTTGAACATGAAGAGACAGTCCCTGCTCGACAGAGCTTACAATCTAATCTTGGCAATATCCTGAAAAAGTTCAATACATTTTATGCTGCTTATCCCATAATGGGCGTTTCAGCATTTACTGCCAGCTGACCTTTACCGCGAGCTAAATGCGCTAGCGTAGCTTTGTAAAAAGACCCCTTAGAGAACCATTGCACCTTCCAAATAATAATGAAAAAGCCCAACATTTCCTCCTAGAAGAAGCAGCTAATTGCTTTTGGGACCACACAGATCCTTTTCAGAATTTCATTCCACCTGTAGAAGGCATCTGTGTGGTCTAGAAATCTCATTTGCATCATCATCTTTGCATAATGATTATACTGGTCCAACAAATGGTATCACAGATTGCAAAATAGCCATTTTGTTTCAAGTTGCCAGTGTAGTGTAATGCATTTGCCTTGATGCTGCTTCTCACTCAGTAAGGTGCTGATGTGAACGTGGTCAGATGCACATAAGCTTTGTGTGGCAGTCAAATCACATGCTGGAAATCAGACAATGCTGTGTTCTGTGCCACACAGCAAAAGACCTGAAGTGCACTTCCAACCAAGACTCCTGCAGTGCAGGTGGTCAAGCCTTCCAGAACCTGCGCGAGTATACACTACAATAAAACCTTGTTACTTAGTGCTATGATTGTCTGTGGCTAATTTTTCCATGTATGATTCACTGATATGTCATTGTATTAGTGCTTAATCCACACTATTAAGTGCTGCAAATGAACAGCTGCCTAGAGGAATTCATTTCATTCATTCATTCATTCACTTAAGTATTTATATAATGCTTTGACCTAAGTGGTTTACAGATTCATTTGCAGGTACTGGGTCTGTCCCTAGTGGGCTCACATTGTACTACTGTTCTACCTGGGGCAATGGAGGGTTAAGTGACTTGCTCAGGGTCACAAGGAGCTGCAGAGGGAATTGATCCTGGTTCCCCCGGATCCAGGGGTGTGCTGGTAAATTGTTAACAGGGGGCTCTCTCTCGCCAGCAAAGTAAAAGAGAATTCAGGAGGGGCCCAAGCCCACATTTTGGGATCCATTTGTTAAAGTAGCCATGGAGAACTGGCTCCCAAAATTCTTAAAAACTTAACAAACGGCTCTCGAGAGCCTGTGAGAGCCTGCTCCAGCACACCACTGCCCGGATCTCAACCCACTGCTGACCATCATGCAGCTGTGAGAATTGAACCCAGTTCCCCAGGTCCACAATCTGTGGCAGTAATCATTAAGTCACTTCTCCACACAGTGCACTGCTTATCCTGAAACATCACTGCTTTGGAACTGTTTTAGCATTTTTCTTTAGAAAGCATAGTATCCTGATTCCTCAACCAAAGCAGGTCACTTCCTGGATGTACAATGAGAGAAGTGTTGGTGGAAGACACTAGAAGCTGCTGGTGACAGCTAACAAATGAGAACCAGACAAAAAGCACCTTTTCTGTTTTCTTATTTTTTATTTATTTATTGCATTTGTACCCCACATTTTCCCGTCTATTTGCAGGCTCAATGTGGCTTACATAGTACCGTCAAGGCGTTTGCCCAGTCGGTTGATAACAGATACAAGGTTGTATAGTGATCGTATGAGTTATAAGTGGAGGGTCGCAAGGGATGAAGATTGTGTGTTATCCAGTACGATTATAGTCATGCTGTGTTGCTGGGTGAAGAGGTTTACGTGGGGTCGTTGGGGTAGGCCGTTTTGAAGAGTTGGTTTTTTAGTGATTTCCTGAAGCTCAGGTGGTCGTGCATTGTTTTCACAGCTTTTGGGAGGCCATTCCGTAGTTTTGCGCTTATGTAGGAGAAGCCGGATGCGTAAGTTGTTTTGTATTTCCGTGCTTTGCAATTTGGGTAGTGTAGGTTTAGGTAGGATCTTGTGCTTCGCTTCAGAAACATTCTCTTCCATGATAACTTGTTTACATATAATATTTTCCTATTTAATATCCAGAGGAAAGTATTCTGATTTCTCAAGCATGGTTTAAATGCACCACGCTGCTTATATAGTTCTGACACATTCAAATCACAGCACACCAATTGTTTTAATTTAACTTGTATTCCACCAATCCTGTCACTGCCACAACAAAGCAGCATACAAAATGATGACCCCCCCCCCCCCCCACACACACACAGAAATCACACATTAAAATACTGCTCTTTCCACATTATACCCCATTATCACCAAAAAGGGAAAGGGAAAGGACATAGGGATGGGATTTGGTATACTGCCTTTCTGTGGTTACATATTATATACAGGTACTTATTTTGTACCTGGGTTGTGACTTGCCCAGACTCACAAGGAGCCTGCAGTGGGAATAAAGTCCAGTTCCCCTGGCTCTCAGGCCATTGCACTAACCATTAGGCTCCTCCTCCTCCTCCTCCTCCTCCTCCTCCCCCAGTGCTAAGCTATACATTGGAAGAGTTGGTGAGCATCTTTTTTACATGTCTGTATGTGAGAGTGAGGGGAACAAAGGAATTATTTCAACCTTGAGGGATCTCCCAGGGTTCCTTATTGCCCCTTTCCTATTCAATATTCAAATCCCCCCCCCCCCCCAATAGAGATTGCTAGTAAGTATAATTGAAATAGTATTTTTATGCTGATGATATACACCCTGTATTTCTTATGTTAGGTTTCTTTGGATTTTTACTGACTGTGTGCTGATATTACACGGTGGTTACTGTTGAAAAATTTTACGTTAAATGGTCCAAAAGCAGATTGTGCTGGTAGGGACCCCAAGAAGACCAACAGTTCATGTTCCTTCTGTGCCAGTTGAAGCATTCTTTTGGTTGTTCTCCTCCAAAGTTAGAGATTTAGATTTTCTTTTAAGTGCATCACTGGATTTAGGATATGTGAATTTCCTTTAAGTGAAGGATAATTAACCAGCTTATTTTCGAAAGAGAAGGACGGCCATCTTCCGACACAAATCGGGAGATAGCCGGCCATCTCTCAAGGCCGGTGAAATCGGCATAATCGAAAGTCGATTTTGGCCGGCATCAACTGCAGTCCGTCGCGGAGCCGGCCAAACTTCAAGGGGGAGTGTTGGCAGGGTACAGAAGGCAGGACGGGGGCGTGGTACAAGATGGCCGGCTTCGCCCGATAATGAAAAAGAAAAGCCGGCCCTGACGAGCATTTGGCCGACTTTACTTGGTCCCTTTTTTTCAGGTCCAAGTCCCAAAAAAGTGCCCGAACTGACCAGATGACCACCGGAGGGAATTGAAGATGACCTCCCCTGACTCCCCCAGTGGTCACTAACCCCCTCCTACCCTCAAAAAACAACTTTAAAAACTTTTTTTGCCAGCCTTAAATGTCATACCCAGCTCCATGACAGCAGTATGCAGGTCCCTGAAGCAATTTTTAGTGGGTACAGTGCACTTCAGGCAGGTGGACCCTGCCCACCCCCCACCCCCACCTGTTACACTTGTGGTGGTAAATGGGAGCCCTCCAAATCCCCCCAAAACCCACTGTACCCACATGTAGGTACCCCCTTCACCCATAAGGGCTAAGGTAATGGTGTAGAGTTGGGGGGAGTGGGTTTTGGGGGGGGTTCAGCACCCAAGGTAAGGGAGCTATGCACCTGGGAGCTATTTTAATGTTTTTTTTTTTAATTTTTAGAAGTGCCCACTAGGGTGCCCGGTTAGTGTCCTGGCATGTCAGGGGGACCAGTGCACTACAAATGCTGGCTCCTCCCATGACCAAATGCCTTGGATTTGGCCGGGTTTGAGATAGCCGGCCTCGGTTTCCATTATCAGCAAAACCCGAGGTCGGCCATCTCAAACCCGGCCATCTCTGACATTTGGCCGTCCCCAACTGTATTATCGAAACAAAAGATTGCCGGCCTTCTCGTTCAAAAATACGGTTGGCCCCGCCCCTTCATGACGCCGTCCTCGGAGATGGGCGTCCTTAGAGATGGCTGGCCCCGTTCAAAAATGCCCCTCCACATTACTACATGCTTGTTAGAAGGGAATTGTCATGGTGCTGCTGTGATCCCGGCCCCGACCCTGCCGCACTGTGTGGGATGGCATCCTTCTGCGCCCTCTGTTGGGCATGCCCACTGCAGCCCAAGTGTTATAGGGCGAGTGGCGGGATGACGGAGGAACATGGCGAAGTGATGTCATGGGCTTGGGCATTTTTAGGCAAGCCGAGCCCCACCTTCAGTGCTTTTGCAACTGGTTCTGTTTGTCTCCTGATTCCTGCTGCCAAGTCCGCTTATCTCCTGGTTCCTGCTTGCTAGTCCTGCTTGTCCCCCAGTCCCTGCTTTGCAACACTTCAGCCTTGTCTCCTAGCTTCCTGCTGTGCCAAGCTAGTGTCTTGCCTCTTCTCCTTCTACTCTGGAAGTGACCTGTCTGCCATGGTAGGGAATCTGGCTACTGTCCTAGGGCTCACCACATAGGATCACAACAGGAATGCCTTTAGAAGGGCAGTGCTCGTGTTGGGTATATTGCAACAGTTTATTTGTGGGGTTGTCTGGTACACTGAATTGCAAATTAATACTGGTGCAGAATATGGCAACTCATATAGTCCTGGGGAGAATCATGCGGGAAGAGCACCATTCCTTTTCTGAAGGGGCTGCTGTTGACAGTCAGCTAAAAACAGTGAGCATAACATTTATGCTCCTAACTTAAGATGAATTTTCAGCTGAAAATTTAAGCTCCTAAGTTTGGCTGAAAATAGGGCACAAATTTAGAAGCCTAACTTCGGAACATAATTTTAGAAGCGCATACCGGCCAGTATTCAGCGCTATTTAACCGGTCAGGAATGGCTTCTGGTCCAGAATATCCACGAATGTTCAGCACTTTGCTGGGCCTCTGAAATAGCAGGACGTATCTTTGGTCACTATGAACTTAGCCGGCCAGCTCTGAATATTGACTTAGCCGACTAAATTTATAGCAGCCAAAAATAAACTGGATATTCAACGCCGGTCACCAGAAATGATCCGGCATTGAATATCCGGCCTCATCGCTGACCGCGGGAGTTAGCTGGGCTGCCTCCCATGGTCTGAATATTGGCCCCATAGTGTTTTATTAATGCTGTACAACCTCGGGACACAGGTGGGGTAATGCTTTAACAGTGCACCTATACTTAGGTGCCTATTCTTCACAGAATACTAGGGGTTCCTTTTTCTAAGATGTGCTGAAAAATGGCCTGCGGTAGTGTAGGTGTATGTTTTGGCCACACACAGGATCATTTTTCAGTGCACCTGTAAAACATGCCTTTTTGGGGGGGGAGGGGAGCAAAAATGAAAACTGGCACGTGTTCATTTTGGGTCTGAGACTTTAATAACAGCCATTGACTTAGCGGTAAAATCTCACACGTTAACCAGATGGTAATGGTTAATGTGCATCCAAATGCTGATTACCGCCCGTGTGCCAGAAAATAAAAAATATTTTCTGATGGACATATCGGACGTGCGTCAAAAATGAAATTACCGCCCAGGCCACACGGTAGCCGGGCGGGAAATTGGCGTGTGATCGGCATGCGTAGGTGCTTACGTGGCTTAGTAAAAGGACCCCTAGAGTAACAGTTGATATATGCACCTATAAGTTAGATGCGAGCACTTATGCCGGCCACAGAGCTGGTGTAAGTGTTGTGCCTTAATGCTGAGGATATTACATAACTGATGGTGTCCATTTCCCTCTTACTATAAGCCAGTGGCGTAGCTACGTGGGGCCACGGGGGCCTGGGCCCCATAGATTTGGCCCTGGACCCCCTTGCCGATGACCCTCTCAACACCCCCTCCCGCTGCCGCCGCCATCGCCTACCTTTGCTGGCAGGGGACTCCAACCCCCGCCAGCCAAGGTCCTCTTCTTCCGGCGCAAGGCTTCGTTCTGTTTCTGTGAGTCTGACGTCCTGCTTGAACAACGTGCAGGACGTCAGACTCACAGAAACAGAATGAAGCCTTGCGCCGGAAGAAGAGGACCTCTACGTGCAGGACGTCAGACTCACAGAAACAGAACGAAGCCTTGCGCTGGAAGAAGAGGACCTCGGCTGTCGGGGGTTGGGGTCCCCCGCCAGCAAAGGTAGGTGACGGCGGCGGCAGGGGAGGGTTGGCGGCGGGAGGGGGTCAAGAGGGTCTTCGGCGGGGGGGGGATAAAAGTTGGTGGTGGCAGCAGTGGGGTCGGCAATGGTGGGGGGGGGGCTAAAATGTGCCCCCTCAGCTCGGGCTCTGGACCCCCTTCCCGCCGAAGTCTGGCTATGCCCCTGCTATAAGCCCCTGCTGCTCTACACAGATGTGTTTAATACCATGAAGGACATTTTTCACCCAACTATACACCTAGGACTAGGGGATTATTGTGGCTGGTCTAACATAAATGGAATAGGATAACCTTCTTCATATTGGGAACACTAAAAACCATATTACGTATATCTGTGTGAAGTGGCTGTCAAACACTTATCTCACTCCTACAAAAAAAAAGAAAAGAAAAGAAAAAAAGCACCTAACTAACAAATCTGCCAAATACTTTCTAAGAGGCTCCCTTTTGTGTCTCCATAATGGGCTCCAAATGGTAACACCCTTGAGTTTGCCCTTTGGCAAGCTGTTGCCAGTGACCTGTCAGCATCTGCACCTACTGTATACCACCACTCAGAATCAATGTGCCACAGGTCAGGGAAGGGGAAGGGAAATGGGACTTGATATACCGCCTTTCTGAGGTTTTTACAACTTCATTCAAAGCGGTTTACATATATTCAAGTACTTATTTTGTACCAGGGGCAATGGAGGGTTAAGTGACTTGCCCAGAGTCACAAGGAGCTGCAGTGGGAATCGAACTCAGTTCCCCAGGATCAAAGTCCACTGCACTAACCACTAGGCTACTCCTAGTAGGAATTTATGTTGGCCAAAATAAACAGGTCAAACTGATCTGAGAATCAGATTAGAACCAGGTAAAGTGCACTGTGCTGGAAATACTGTACTGGAGAAGCAAAGTGGCATCAAATGTTATTACATTAGATTAGAAACTTAGGGAAAACAAGATACTTAGCAAGTTGTGATAGCTTTTGTTGGATTAATATAATAACTATGCAAAGTGATGTGTGTATGAATTTTCTAGACCACATATGTCCCTTCTACAAATGAAACAAAATTCTGAGGAAGGAGACCTGTGTGACCTCAAATGCTCATTTAGCATTCTTTTGGAAACTTTCAATTTGACAGTGATTGCTACATTTGATATTCCAGACATACGTAAAAATGACTCCCAAGTGGAGGTGCAGTACCAGGGGATTTCCTTACCTGTCCTTTCCGGTCTCCCTTTTGAAGAGCTCATCAAACTGCAGCATCTTCTGCCGTGTGATCAAGTGCACTTTTAATTGAGGTAGTATCTGATTCATCAACTGCAGATTATTATAAACCAAACCTTTTCCATCTCTCCGCATATAGTTGCTGGGACCCCAAAAAATAAACACAGTACCTTGGCTCCCATTTAACAGTTCATTGCGATTTCTGAGAATCCGCTGGATGCTGGAGTGTGCTATGACTCGGAGGCTCGTTTTGTTGCCCACGTCTTTTCCATAGCCCCTTGTGGGTGCGTCGTTCATTCGTATTACGCACTCGGTCTGGTCAATTGTATCGCCTAGTTTGCTTCCCAGCAGGTGTCCGGAGCTTGTTACAAGAGCACATTCCTTGCAATGCATTTTCAGAGGCTGCAGAAATGAAATAAACGCCTTGGTGTTAGCTGCAGGCACTTTCTCATCTTACACAAAGCCAGTTATTAGTCAAAGATTCATCATCAAAACTAAAAAAAGGATCTGAGCCCATTAGAAGGTAATAATCTTTCATTAGAAATTATGGGAAGCTGCAAAAGATGTGGTCAACTAAAATCATAAGTAATATTTGTGGTGACGAGAAGCATTTGCTATGTAAGATTTAACAAAATGTCCCTCCACAAACAAGTAGCAATAATTATCTTACAGGGTAATTCTACAACTGGATATCTCACAGAAGCTATAGAGAATATTAGCATAAACAGATGAGATAAATGCATATCACTTAGCCATGAGCAGTTACGACAGATATAGGGCTGGTGTAAGCATGAGTAAACATTGCAAGGCTGGCACTGGAAGCGGCATAGGGGGAAGTCCTTGACAAAGCCAGGCTGGCGAAACATTCATGTCGGACGTGTTAGAACCCCTGGTCCGATTACCTACTATTAAGTTAAGTACTTCAAGTTAAAATAATAAACAATAAAGAAGATAAAAACTGGCAAAAATTGATTTTAAATATTATGATATTCAAAAGCCTATGAAGAATCTGGTGCAGGCGTTTCCAACACTAAGTGAAGGTTGGTTATGTGCACTGCTGAGGCAAATAAGTGATATATCATAACGAAGGAGTAAACTGTCTATTGAAAACTAGATGGAATATACTTGTATGTAGGAACTCTTGAAGACTTTACTATTGGATGTTCTGGGAATATGCATGTGGATGTGCACCCGATCCAGACTCCAACTAGGTGTATGTCCAACCTCAAACTACATTTCATATAAGCAGATTTCTAGAATAGGCGCATGTTTGGCATATATGCATGTATATGCAGGTATTCTTATAGTTTACATGTACATCTGGCACCTAAATATATGTGCACAATTTAAAAGCTTTTATTCTGAGCTCAATATGAAATTTTAGGTTTATTGAATGCCTATTGAAATAAAGATTATACTGTTTAGTTATTTTAGTGATTTTCCCTTTTTTTTGGGGGGGGGGGCATCGGTTTATTCACCTGTGCAGTTGTTTTTCATTGTTCCTTTTTTCAGGTTCACTATAGAAAACAATGCTAGAAGCCAGTTTGTGGGGAGATTATATTGTGGTACCCCCCTGTGGCAGCTGAGATTTCAGTTGCTTAATTCTTTAAATATACAGTTGGTCTTTGTTCATTGGCATTCTTTAGCAAAATATGTTGTGGATTATTTATGAAATAGACATTTTGTTTTCCAACTCTTCAATAACTGTTCATTAATATGATTACACCTAAATATATGTCTTTTTTTATAGAATTGTCCCCTTAGTATCACATTTCCATCTAGACCACTATCCTGTTTTCAACAGTGGCCAATCCAGGTTACAAGTACCTGGCAGAAATCAAAATAGTAGCAACATTCCATGCTACCAATCCTGGGGCAAGCCGTGGCTTCCCCCATGTCTCACTCAATAGCAGACTATGGACTTTTCCTCCAGGAACTTATCAAAACCTTTCTTAAACCAAGATATGCTAACCGCTGTTGTGACATCCTCCGGCAACGAGCTCCATAGTTTACCTATTTATTCCCTAACCTCTTTAGCCTTTCCTCATATGAGAGGAATTCTATCTCCTTTATCATTTAGCTCTTCTAAAAATGAATAATATGAACATTCCCAGAAATGACATGGGAAATGTCACAAAAGTAAAATTTTCTGGCTGTCCATTGCTAATACATATGTATATATGTTATCAAACATATAAATAACAAGTGACCAACTCACCCGCAAATGCGCAGTAGAGACTTCCCTCTCTGTCCCGCCCTCACATCAAGACGTGATGACGTCAGAGGGTGGAACAGACAGGGAAACGGATGCTGCCGCTGGAGCCTGGAGACGAAGGAACATCACTGGTGCACCAACCTCCACCCCCCATCCCTGACATCGTCGCCGCCACTCCCGCCCCCCTCCGTATCGGGCCCCCTTCACTGACATGACAGCGCCTCTTACCTCCAGCGCTCTCATGTCAGTGCAGGGGGCCTGATACGGAGGGGGAGGGAGCGGCGGTGAGGAGGGTAGCTGGACATGGGGGAAGGGCAGTGGGGAGAGAGGAGGGTTGCTGGATATGGGGGGAGGGCAGGGGAGAGAGGAGGGTCGGTGGATGGGGTGACGCCAGGAGAGACAGGAGGGCTGCTGGACATGGGGGGGGCAGGGGAGAGAACAGGGTTGCTGGACATGGATCGATGGAGGGGAGGGCAGGGGAGAGAGGAGGGTTGCTGGACATGGGGGAGGGCATGGGAGAGAGCAGGGTTGGTGGACGGGGGGGGGGGGGAGGCCAAGGGAAAGAGGAGGGTTGCTGGATATGGGGGGAGGGCAGGGGAGAATGGATGGTTGGTGGACGAGGGGAGGCCAGGGGATACAGGAGGGCTGCTGGACATGGGGGGAGGTCAGGGGAGAGAGCAGGGTTGCTGGACATGGATTGGGGGAGGAGAGGGCAGGGGAGAGAGGAGGTTTGCTGGACTTGGATGGATGGATGGATGGAGGTAAGAATTATTACATTTTGCAAAACACAAATCTCGCCCGTTTTAACGGACTTAATAGCTGGTATATGTATAAGCTGTCTGTGTGTATATATATACACACAAACATTGCTAATATATATATATATATATATATATATATATATATATATATATATATATATTCTGTGCATGTGTGTACATATATATATATATATATATATTCTGTGCATGTGTGTGTATATATATATATATATATATATATATATATATATGTGTGTGTAACATGACAAGTCATAGAGGATAACTAAGCAGATTGTATAACTAAAAATTAAATAATGTGCAAAGCGCTATTAGCTATGGTGGAAGACTTTTATATCCCCAGTACTAGGATAAAGCCCATTTCTACTTTCACATGCATCGATTCCTGTAATGCAGAGGGACCTAATGATATGGGTAGAAATGTTCATGGTTTTGTGAGCAGCGTTTCTTAATGTTATATTAACATGCATTTTCCTTTAAGCACTTCTGTGCCACTGTGATGAATTACCCACCAGGAGGCTGTAAGGTGAACTAGTGGGTCTGACATCCTGCTTGGAAAAGCAAGATGAAGTGTTAATGAGGTTAAAAGAAAAATAGTCAGCACCAATGCTAACTTGAGTAAGTCTTAATATCCATCTAGTGCAACATTTTAACCTGAAACAGTCTTTGCTAGCTCCTTGCCTACTGAGTTCCAACTTGTTTTGTTTGAATGCCTGCCAAAGAACTGGTGTATTGGCTCAAGAACCATAAAAATCTCTTTAACGGAGAGAAGATGTATACTCATAAAGATCTCATGTTCAGACTTATATTCTAGCCTTAGAAGAAATTGGCAATACCAAATGTTTTCATTATTCTCATCTTTCTGAAAAAAAGTGTAAGATGTTCAGATCTAGTTATGAATAAGCAATTCTACAACATTTTTAAGAACTTGCACTGTGTTCTGGAACTTACTGGGTAGTACACAGAGAAAGAGCTTTATACTAAACTGAAGAAAGAAGTTGCCTCTTTTTCACATGGAGAAGAAAAGGTATGGATGAGGGGCTGACCTGTTTTCACAATGCAAACTGCTTACATATTTTGTTATTTGTGAGATATCAAACCTAATAAGTAAACAATGAGGCTAAAAAAAAGTGGATTTAAGTCCAAAACACACACACATAGACTTGACACGGAGCCATGTTTTGGCAAACCAATGCCTGTTTCAGGAGTCTGTATATCTGATGAACACTGTTCTCTTAAAAATGTGCATCCTCTGTAGATCATATATGTGTCATGTATGACTGGATTTAGCTGAAATCTCTACCGGCACTGCTATGAAAGTTGCACGGGAAAAGAAAACATCATGCATGTGCATCTGGAACTAAAATATAGGTTAGCCAGTCTCAATCTGAGATAAGTCCATATCTCTTGGAGGCTGGGAAGGAAGGAACTACTTGTCCAGCTCTCTGGCCTAGGAAACCTCTCTATACCCTGAGGTGCTGACCTACTTTCACAAGAATGCACACTGCTTACATATTTTATTATTTGTGAGATATCAAATCTAATAAACCTTAACAAATACCTGATACTTGTTACCAAACTGACCAACTGTAAAAACACAATAATAATAATGTCAATAAATTATTTCCTGTAAATCATTAAAATCATTTATCATCAAGTTGGGTTATATTATAAGTAAATACTATATGAAAATAAATCACCACCGGCGTTATACCTGGAAATTCAATGCCGAGTCATGTCCGAGCTCCACACTGAATTTCCGGGTATACAGAGCTGGCAAAAACATAGCCAGTTAAGTGCAATATTCGGCACTTAACCGGCCATGAAGACCCGCATAAAGATAGGACTGCGTTTTATGCGCTCCTATTTATGTGGTTATCATAGCCGGTTAAGTGCTGAAAATTGACAGTTAGGGGTCCTTTTACAAAGGCGCGGTAGGCTCTACGCGTGTACAGTGTGTGCCAATACGAGACTACCACCAGGATAAAGTGCTTCCCCCGGTAGTAATTTCGGATTTGGTAAACACCCATACTGCCGGGACAAATGATTTTTTTAATTTTCTACCACACAAGGTGTTTCCGGCACTAATTGGCAGTTGGCTCATGCCAACCAGTCACTGTGCGTGTAGTGCATGAGTCCTTACCGCTAGATCAGTAGATGGCATTAAGGGCTCAGGCCATAAATAGGCGCAGGCTGGTTTAGATTTTTTTGCAGGCCCTTTTCCCGATCCATTGAAAAAAAGCCCTTCTCCCCAGACGCGGTAAAAACTGGCCTGGTGGGTACCGAAAACAACACGCCCACATTACCACAGCCACTTTTTGCTATGGCTTAGTAAAAGGATCTCTTAACCAGCTAAATTCTGACTCCCCCAAAATAGCTGGTTTCGACTTGAGCCCTAATTGGGCACTATTTATTTATTTATTTGTTGCATTTGTATCCCACATTTTCCCACCTATTTGCAGGCTCAATGTGGCTTACATTGTTCCGTCATGGCAATCACCATTTCCGGAGTAACAGATACAAGTGGTATTACATTAGAAATCATGATTGGCATAGTAGAATAAACAGTCAAGTATAAAGAGCTCATATTCGGAATTAGAGATAGAGTGGTATTGCTTTAAAGTTCATTCGTGGAAGAGTAGACTTTGGTAGTCAAGTATAGAGAGTTGGGTTTTATCTAGTTTAGGCTTGAGTTTTATTGTCTGGTAGTTAGGCTGTATCGTTGTGGTATGCCTTTTTGAACAGGCTGGTCTTTAGTGATCTCCGAAAGTTAGTTAGGTCGCAGATTTTTCTAACAGCAAGTAGTAATGCATTCCATAGCTGCGTGCTGATGTAGGGGAAGCTGGATGCATGTGTTAATTTATATTTTAGACCTTTGCAGCTAGGATAGTGGAGATTCAGGAGTGTGCGTGCTGAGCTTTTAGTGTTCCTGGATGGTAAGTCTATGAGGTCTGGGCCTGTCCATAGATGATTTTATGAACCAGAGTGCAGATTTTGAACGTAATGCATTCTTTTAGTGAGAGCCAGTGTAATTTTTCTCTTAGGGGTATGACACTTTCGTATGGCACTATCCAGTTAAGTGCCGCTGAAAAGACATGATAGAGGTATATAAAATAATGAGTGGAGCGGAACAGGTGGATGTGAAGCGTCTGTTCACGCTTTCCAAAAATACTAGGACTAGGGGGCATGCGATGAAACTACAGTGTAGTAAATTTAAAACAAATCGGAGAAAATGTTTCTTCACCCAACGCATAATTAAACTCTGGAATTCGTTGCCGGAGAACATGGTGAAGGCGGTTAGCTCGGCAGAGTTTAAAAAGGGGTTAGACGGTTTCCTAAAGAACAAGTCCATGAACCACTACTAAATGGACTTGGGAAAAATCCACAATTCCAGGAATAACATGTATAGAATGTTTGTACGTTTGGGAAGCTCGCCAGGTGCCCTTGGCCTGGATTGGCCACTGTCGTGGACAGGATGCTGGGCTCGATGGACCCTTGGTCTTTTCCCAGTGTGGCATTACTTCTGTACTTCTGCCCTGTTAGCCCTAGACAGGTGAACATATATAACTCCTACACATATATTCAGAACTGTATTACAAAATCTGCTTGTTATACTACTATAATGTTTCTTCATTATCATGTTGCCCAAGTTCCTACTGTAATACTAAATGTATATTTTCTAACACTTTCCATTATTCATGATGTATTGTAAGCCACATTGAGCCTGCAAAGAGGTGGGAAAATGTGGGATACAGATGCAATAAATAAATAAATAAATAATATATGGCCAGGATTAAATCATTTTGAATATTGGGCCCCATAGTTCTAATCTAACCAGGGCATAATTTGAAGACAAAAAGGAAGTGGAACTGTGGAGATAGGGGAGGGGCAGGTGGGCCAGAGAGAGAAGCAACAGGAGAAAGTGACTGGATTAAGAAGCAGCCGCTGCTCTGCTCCAGGGTCGCCCCCTCTCTTCCCCTTCCTGCTGGCTGCATGGAAGGGAGGGGCTGGAGCAGAACACCCCAAAGAAATGGTAAAACTGTGTTCCTCCAGAAATTAAGCCCTCAATATAACTAGTCTTCTAAGTTATACTAAGAGATCCCACATCAAAATATAACACCTATAACCCTGCAACACAATCGAAACTCCTACCAGAACTGGCAAAACTTAATTCTCTCTCCTTGTGTACTTAATATACTCTTGTCACTTATGAACATTAATACTAGATCACTCTGTATTTTGCTGACCGTAATTGGCGATCGCCATCATGGTACTATGTAAGCCACATTGAGCCTGCAAATAGGTGGGAAAATGTGGGATACAAATGCAATAAATAAATAAATAAAAATACAAGTGTAAATGCTGAGGGTGAGCTATCACCAAGATGCTTATTTTGGATGTTAGAATGCAGTAAATTATTTGATTTCTATCTCCTTTCTTTTCAAGACTTTTAATTGTAAGATAATGTGATCCATGCAGGGCTTAAATGACTGAGTTAATTCATTTGGCATTTGGAAAAAAGTATGTAACACTGTAAAAACCATTAACCCAGCAAGCAATATGCATTAGAGCTACCTGTGTAGCTTTTACAATTACCTCAAATAAATTACACAAAAATGTCAATTGTTTTTGTTATTTACTTTCTTTTTTTAGAAGATTTTTAACGTTGTCAGTGGCTTCTTTATGTTATACTAGCCGTTAAGCCCGTAAAAACGGGCGAGTATTGCAGCCCTCCTCTCTCCCCTGGCCTCACCCCGTCCACCGATCCTCCCCCCCCCATATCCAGCGACCCTCCTCTTTTCCTTGGCCTCCTCCCTCCCCCCATGTCCAGCAACCCTCCTCTGTGCCCTGCTCTCACCCCAAGTCCAGCAACCATGGCCTCTCCCCCCTGCCCTCCCCCCATGTCCAGCTACCCTCATCGCCGCCGCTCCCTCCCCCCTCTGTGCCGGGCCCCCTGCACTGACCTGACAGCGCCTCTCACCTCCGTGTGAAAGCGCTACAGGCAGCAGCAGATCGCTCTGATGCTGCCTGCAGCGCTTCCACACGGAGGTGAGAGGTGCTGTCAGGTCAGTGCAGGGGGCCCGATATGGAGGGGGGTGGGAGAAGCGGTGGGGATGGGGGGAGGGTGGAGGTTGTTTGGCACGATGTTCCTTTCCAGGCGGCAGTGGTGGCATCTGACAATTCCACTTCATTTCCCTCTCTGTTCCACCCTCTGACGTCATGACGTCTTGATGCGAGGGCGGGAGAGAGAGGGAAGTCTGTACTGCGCATTTGCAAGTGAGTACGGTCACTTGCTGTTTATATGTTTGATACTGATCACATTTTCATATTACAATCTTTAAATTTTAGACACTTGGGGGGGGAGGCTTTTACTAAGATGCGTAGGTGCCTACGTGCATACAGCGTGTGTCAAATTAGAACTACCGCCCAGCTACCACATGCCCTGGGCTGTAATTCTAATTTCTACACGTGTCCAAAATGCACAGCAGAAAATAATTTCTATTTTCTACCGTGTGGCGATAACTGGGTGGTAATCGGCAGTGTACGTGCGCTGACGATTACCACCCGGTTAACATGTGAGACCTTACCGCTAAGTCAATGGGTGGCGGAAAGGTCTCATGCCCAAAATGGACGTGCACTGATTTTTATTTTGCCGCACATCCATTTTCGGCCCCCCCCCCCAAAAAGGTATTTTTTGCAGGTGTGCTGAAAAATGGAACCTGCACGCATCCAGTACACACGTCTACACCAGCACAGGCCATTTTTCAGCACACCTTAATAAAAGAGCCCATTACCTCATTATACAAAAGTTGCCAAAAGTTGTATGTGTGCCCAATTTTCACATACAATTTAATTGACTTAATAAGCTAATTAGTGCTTTTTATCAAGCAATGATTGGCGCTAATTGAATTTAATTGACACTTAGTCACGCTCTGAAAAAGGGAGTGTGAAAATGAGAGGATCATGGGCGTAATGGGAGTGTTCCTAAAATTAACGTGCTTTGTTAAAGAATAACAGGGATATGCACCTAATGTAGGCATGTACATTTCTACCTCGTTTCAGTTGGTGCAAATGGCCGCACCTAAAGAGAGGCACGATTCCCGGGCATAAGTGCTATTCTATAAATCGTGCCTTACTTTAAACGCAGCTTATAGAATAACACTTTTATCTGTGCCGTTTTTTTTTGGTGCCATATATAGAATCTAGCCCTTTAGGGCATAGTTATCAATGTGGGCTACTGTTAAGAAGTGTTATTTTACCCACTACCTCGTGCTAATTTAGCACAGGTGTCATTTTATGCAATGAGACCCAGTTACTAATAACTGGGGTAAACGGTAAAATAACACATCTTAACGGTAGCTCATGTTCATACCTTCCTTCCTCAGGGATCAACATTCAAATTATTTGTTGAACTCACATGGATAAATAATCATTTGTGCAATTTGGGGGATGTTGACTGGTTAACTTTATGTTTGGTCAACTTGATGTCTTACTTGTTAAAACAGATGGCAATGGAGGTGAGCCAGGGGCTTGGTTATCTTTTAGCTGGATTACCCCCAATTTTTGGCATCTTTGGCTAAAGATAACCAATTAAGGGTAGGACTTACTTTGCCAACACAAAGGAAGTAGAACTGTGGAGTCAGAGGAAGGGGTAAGCAAGCCAGGGGCAGGAGCAACAGGAAAAGAGGGGCTCGATTAAGGAGTAGTGGCTGTTAATTGTCCTGCTCCAGGCTCACGCCTCTCCCTCCTCTTCGAGGCGGACTGCTTAGACATGAGGGGCTGAAGAAGAACCCATCTGCTGATCTGGAATCTGAAAAGAAGAACTGCTTTTCATGCCGTTCCCTAAGAAATTAAGCCCTGATTATGGGGGTTCATTAATAAGCTTTGATCAAACACACTATTTAACCATGGTGAAATTTACCATGCGAGTCATTAACTCTGTATCACAGGTTAGTTACTTGTGTAGTAAACTGAATTTTGCATTGTAACAGCTGGGAAAATCACACATTCCTGGCTGCAATAATGCAAAGATAACAGGACTCAAGTTGGGCATAGTCCTGCCGATATTCAGTTGGCAGTGGATAGTATTTTTTTGTCTGCCCACTGTCGCTAAAACCAGAAATTCAATGCCAGGCCCTGTGCGGGCTGTGACATTTTTTATTTACTTATATTATTTATTTATTTCAGTATTTATACCCCACATTTTCCAATAAATATTGTTTCAATGTGGTTTAAATAAATTATAGAGTAGTTACATCATAATGGCCTGGAGAAACAATAGAGTAGGTGCAAAAGGGTTATGTGTATTAATTGGGTATGCATGAGAACTGTGGTTGGGTATTACCTTGGGAAATACAATGGGTAGGGTCATACAATAATGGACTATTTGCCTTTCTGTGGATATATAGATACAGTGCAGACAAGGTTCTTTCAGGCTCATTTGGCTGATTTTAGTTCTCTTCCTTCCCAAGACTTCATAGAAGAACTTTTGAAGAGAAAAGCTTTGAGTTGTTTGCGAAAGTTCAGGTAGTTATTTATGCTTCTTAAGGTTTTGGGTAGTGCGCTCCAGTTCTGTGTGCTCAGATATGTGAAGCACAACGAGTAAACTGATAAGTATTGTAGTCCCTGGCAACTTGGGAAGTGAAGTGTGAGATAGTTTATTGATTCCATGCTGATGTTGTGTATCGGTAGGATTATTAGGTCTGCCATATAACTGGGAGCAAGACAGAAAATGATTCTGTAGGCTATTGTGCAGAGTTCAAAGGTAATTCTAGCCTTGACGGGGAGCCAGTGCAAGGATTGTAGTAGTAGTGTGGCTCTGTCATAACGGGTTTTTCCATTAATTAATCATATGGTTGTGTTTTGTGCTGTTTGTAGTTTTCTCAAGACCTGATATTTGCATCCAACATAGACTCCATTATAGTAGTCTAGCCACCTTATAATCAAAAGAGAAAAACGCCTAGATTTCGACCCAAATCGGGAGATAGACGTTTATCTCACAAAAACGAATAAATCGGTATAATCGAAAGCCGATTTTGGACGTTTTCAACTGCACTCCGTCGCGGATGCGGACAAAGTTGATGGGGGTGTGGCGAAGGTGGAACTGGGGTGTGGTTATCGGCCGAGGAGAGATGTACGTGTTAGGGCGATAATCGAAAAAAATAAAGGCGTTTTTAGCGAACATTTAGGCCACTTTTGTTGGACCCTTTTTTCACACGAACAGGTCCCAAAAAAGTGCTCTAAATGACCAGATGACCATCGGAGGGAATCGGGGATGACCTCCCCTGACTCCCCCAGTGGTCACTAACCCCCTCCCACCACAAAAAAATGATGTTTCACAACTTTTATTTTCACCATCAAATGTCATACCCACCTCCCTGGCAGCAGTATGCAGGTCCCTGAAGCAGTTGTTAGGGGGTGCAGTGGACTTCAGACAGGTGGACCCAGGCCCATCCCCCCCTACCTGTTACAATTGTGCTGCTTAATGCTTATTAGTCATCCAATCTCCCCCAAACCCACTGTACCCACATGTAGGTGCCCCCCTTCACCCCTTAGGGCTATAATAATGGTGTAGACTTGTGGGCAGTGGGTTTTGAGGGGGATTTGGGGGGCTCAACACACAAGGGAAGGGTGCTATGCACCTGGGAGCTCTTTTACCTTTTTTTTGTTATTGTAAAAGTGCCCCCTAGGGTGCCCGGTTGGTGTCCTGGCATGTGAGGGGGACCAGTGCACTAGGAATCCTGGCCCCTCCCACGAACAAATGCCTTGGATTTATTCATTTTTGAGCTGGGCGCTTTCATTTTCCATTATCGCTGAAAAACAAAAACGCCCAGCTCACAAATTGTCGAATAAAACATGGACGTCTATTTTTTGTGAAAATACAGTTCGGTCCGCCCCTTCACAGACCCGTTCTCGGAGATATAAACGCCCATGGAGATAGACGTTTTCGTTCAATTATGCCCCTCTAGGTGTGATAAAGTCAGTGTTTGTACTAGAATGCAGAAGATTTTACTCAGAAAACATCCTCTGATGCACCTTAATTTCCACATTGTGCAGAACATTCTCGTTGTGACATTCATTGTTTGTGTTTCGAAGGACATGGTTTGGTCTAGTGTGATCCCAAGGACTTTCAGGCTGTCTGCTATTGGATGGGTGTGCACATCTAGAGTAATGTGGAAGAAGATGTCCTTACAGTAGGTGGGTGTGAAAATTAGGAATTGTGTTTTTCTCTATTTCGTTTTAATTTGAATGCAGTTGCCCAGGATTCGAGGATGTTTACCCCTTGGGTTACAGTGGTAGCGATTTATGATGTGTCCTTGTCAAATGGTTTGCAGATTGATATGTCATCTGAAGCCATTTCTTGCCAATGTGTTGGCTAGTGGGAACATTATTATGTTGAAAAGTATGGGTGACATTGGTGATCCCTGTGGAACTCCACATTCTGCTGTCCATAGGTGGGATAGTGTTGACTTGGTAGAATCTGGTTGTCAAGAATCCTTTGAACCAATTTAGCACTTTGCTTCCAATGCCAATTTTGTCCAATAGTTTTATCAGGATCTGATAATTGACCATGTCAAAGATGCTTGACATGTCGAATTGGAGGACTAGGATTTTCCTGCCTTTGCTGATTTCCCTTTTGAGGTTGGCTAGTAGGGTTTTCATGAAGAAGCATTTCCTCAGGTTACTCTTCATCCTATGCCCATTCATTCCAGAGCTTCCTTCCAATTGTTAGGCAATTCCACCTTATCTTTTTCAGCTTCTACATATTCTTCCCTTTCACCTTAGAGTCTCACAATGCCACTTTTACACTTCCACCATCACTAAAATATCTCCCCATTTTACTGTATTGGCTATTTTTTTCCTCCATTTGCATCTTTGCTTTCCTGATTACCAGCATCTCTTAGCTTTTCCAGATATTGTCACCTGTTTTCCTCTTTCTGGGTTCTCTTGTAGAGGAAACCTAAACGTGCTGGACTTGTTGAGAAGTTCTTGTTAAAATGGCTCTTCCAGTTGTTAGCCTTTACTTGCAGTTCCTGGGACTGGAGGGTAATAATCTCCTGTAGGTTTAGCAGAGGGCTGCCGACTGCAAGCTCTGATAATCCCCAGTAGGCCTCATTGGTTCACATTCACTAAAATAAACTTTAGTTTTTAGTTTTGGTTTCAGCTTCAGACGAAATCAGGTAATTCATTTTAGATGCAGTTTTAGTTTCGGCCGAAAGTGTTTAGACAGTTTTGAGAGCAGTTTCAGTCAGCCTGTAGGCCCCCTCGTATGTTCCTCTCTTCCTTTTTCATTGAATTTGACTCCTGGCTTTCCTTATTTCTCAAACCATCCTCATCTTCCCTCATTCTCGGAGACTTTAACATTCATGCTAATGACCCCTCTGACTCCTATGCCTCTCTAAATATTTTAACCACATCTTTCAATCTCAACCTATTCTCTACTACCCTTACTCATCAGCATGGCCACTAGGTCTATCTTGTCTTCTTCTCCAACTGCTTCCTTTCAAATTTCTCTACATCAGTTCTTCCCCTGTCTGACTATCATCTGATAACTTTAATACAATACTTAATTGCATTCCTTCACAATCTTCCTCCTTCAATCACCACCAACACATTTAGAAATCTCCAGGCTATTGACCTTTGCACTCTCACTACCACTACTACTTATCATTTCTATAGCGCTACTCTTCTCAGCCACTATATTATTCAAGTCTGTCAATGAGGCCATCTTTTCATATTATACCATTCTTTCCTCTGCTTGGACACTCTTGCTTCTCCCCATTCTCTGTTTTATAAGACACACCAAACCCCAGCCTTGACTGACCTCTAGAATCAGCTACCTAAAATCCCATACTCATGCTGACTTCATATATATCAAATTATTGCTGATCTCCTTCCAGTCTGTTGTTGCACTTATCAAACAAGTACTATTTCCATTTGACAAACTATGTAGCCTGCAAACCTTACCATCCCTTTGCCATACTGTATTCCTCAAAGTTTCTTGACCTCCAACTCCCTCTTCACTTTCTGCCAAGATTATGGATGAGTACTTCCATGACAAGGTCCATGGGTTAATCTTAAGTTCTCTGCCATGTCATCTCCATCTTCCCTTCAACCTTTGTCACCCCTTCTTCCTTTTCTAAAATCACAGAAGGGTTAACTGCACAACTTCTCTCCTCCTCCCAAATCATTACCTGTTCCTCTGATCCCATTCCAACCATGTATTCAGCTCTATCTTCCATACTGTCATCCCTTCTATCTGTCATATTCTTAATCTATCACTCTCCACTGCAACTGTTCTTTATGCTTTCAAACATGTTCCAGTTGTACCACTAATCAAAAAACCTTCACTGGACCCTACCTGTCCTTCAATTATCATTACATCTCCCTATTCCCCTTTGTATCCAAGCTACTTATAAGTACATAAGTAATGCCATACTGGGAAAAGACCAAGGGTCCATCGAGCCCAGCATCTTGTCCACGACAGCGGCCAATCCAGGCCAAGGGCACCTGGCAAGCTTCCCAAATGTACAAACATTCTATACATGTTATTCCTGGGATTTTGGATTTTTCCAAGTCCGTTTAGTAGCGGTTTATGGACTTGTCCTTTAGGAAACCGTCCAACCCCTTTTAAAACTCTGCTAAGCTAACCGCCTTCACCACATTTTCTGGCAATGAATTCCAGAGTTTAATTACACGTTGGGTGAAGAAACATTTTCTCCGATTTGTTTTAAATTTACTACACTGTAGTTTAATCGCATGCCCCCTAGTCCTAGTATTTTTGGAAAGCGTGAATAGACGCTTCACATCCACCTGTTCCACTCCACTCATTATTTTATATACCTCTATCATGTCTCCCCTCAGCCGTCTCTTCTCCAAGCTGAATAGCCCTAGCCTCCTTAGTCTTTCTTCATAGGGAAGTCGTCCCATCCCCGCTATCATTTTAGTCGCCCTTCGCTGCACCTTTTCCAATTCTACTATATCTTTCTTGAGATGCGGCGACCAGAATTGAACACAATACTCAAGGTGCGGTCGCACCATGGAGCGATACAACGGCATTATAACATCCTCACACCTGTTTTCCATACCTTTCCTAATAATACCCAACATTCTATTCGCTTTCCTAGCCGCAGCAGCACACTGAGCAGAAGGTTTCAGTGTGTTATCGACGACGACACCCAGATCCCTTTCTTGGTCCGTAACTCCTAACGTGGAACCTTGCATGACGTAGCTATAATTCGGGTTCTTTTTTCCCACATGCATCACCTTGCACTTGCTTACATTAAACGTCATCTGCCATTTAGCCGCCCAGTCTCCCAGTCTCGTAAGGTCCTCTTGTAATTTTTCACAATCCTGTTGCGAGTTAACGACTTTGAATAACTTTGTGTCATCAGCAAATTTAATTACCTCGCTAGTTACTCCCATCTTTAAATCATTTATAAATATATTAAAAAGCAGCGGTCCTAGCACAGACCCCTGAGGAACCCCACTAACTACTCTTCTCCATTGTGAATACTGCCCATTTAACCCCACTCTCTGTTTCCTATCCTTCAACCAGTTTTTAATCCACAATAGGACATTTCCTCCTATCCCATGACCCTCCAATTTCCTCTGTAGCCTTTCATGAGGTACCTTGTCAAACGCCTTTTGAAAATCCAGATACACAATACTTGAATGTGCTGTTCAGTGTCACTGTCTTGACTTTCATCTCAAGCTATTCTTGACCAACTACAAACTGGGTTTTGTCATTTACATTCTACAGAAACAGCCCTTTCCAAAGTCTATAGTGATCTGTTCCTGGCCAGATCCAAGGGCCCTTACTCAATCCTCATCCTTCTTGACCTATCTGCTGCTTTCAACAGTATCATCCTTACTCCTGATATGTTGTCCTCACTTGGATTTCGGGCTCTGTTCTGTCTTGGGTTTCTTCTTATCTCTCCCACTGCACTTTTGGTGTATGCTTTGGTGGATCCTCCTCCACTGCTATCCCACTGTCAGTTGGTGTACCTCAGGACTTTGGACCTTTTCTCTTCTCTCTCTCTACTTGTTTCCTTGGTGCTCTAATCTCCTCCAGTGGTTTTCAGTACCATCTTTACACTGATGATTCCCAGATCTACCTCTCCATACCAGAAATTTCACTAGGAATCCAGGCCCAAGTCTCAGCCTGCTTATCTGACATTGCTACCTGGATGTCCCACCACCATCTGAAACTGAACATGTCTAAGACTGAGTTTCTTATCTTTCCCCAAAACTCACCTCTCTTCTTCCCGTTTTCTATTTCTGTAGATAACACTCTCATCCTCCCTGTTGCTTCAGCTTGTAAAGTTGGGGTAATCCTTATCTGTGCATGTATTTCTCTATAACAGCACCAAGAGCTGAGATTTTCCTATGTAAAGTTGGGCCTAGGGAAAATAAACATCTCTCTCTTTTTCTTTTCTTGGAGATAAGAACCCTTTTGATCTACTGCATTTTAGAAGTCGAATGACAAGCCAAAAGCTACAATTAGCTGACTTCATACATATCTCTGCTTGACCGATTTGATCTTGTCTAGCATAAATCCCCTCTAAGGGGAAAATAAGAACCGATCGAAAAAGTTTGATTTAGCCTCTCAAAGCTTGTCTCTAGTGATAAAAAATAAAATCCGGTTATGAGTCTGTTACCATTCATTGGTGATTGTTCTCGTCAGCTTTAATTTTCTTTGCTTATCTATGTAGATGTTCATACCAAACAGCCATAGGGGGTGCATATAAATCCAATCCATATCATTAGTAATAAACAATAATAATGATCTGAAATAATTCCATTTTCAGTCACATGTAAAATGTGTGTTTTTTTTCTAAACTTTGTAGTTTAAAATGAAATTTAAAACATGGATCTTTAAAGGAACACAGTAACCATCTAAAATAATATATATCTAGTTAGCATCATAGGAGTATTTCCAAGGTAATATCCAGTCTAGTATGCTAAATCCAAGAGCTTATTTTGTTCTGGACAGCCAAGACATTTTGAAACACAGTAAAACACAGTCATAAGAATATAAGCATTGCCATGCTGGAACAGACCAAAGGTCCATCAAATCCAGTATCCCGTTTCCAACAGTGGCCAATCCAGATCCAAGTACCTGGTAGGATCCCAAAAGAGTAAAAAAAGATTTTATGATGATTATCCCAGGAATAAGCAGTGGACTTTGCCAAGTCCATTTTAATAATGGCTCATGGACTTTTCTTTTAGGAAATTAGCCAAACCTTTTTAAAACCCTGTTAAGCTAACTGCTTTTACCATACTCTCTGGCAGGGATCCCCATGCCCTGCCAGCTGACGATATCCCCAAAGGCTCCCAGAAACTCCTGTGCACAGCTCAGAAGTCAGCAGCTGCTTCCTGTTTGAAAGTGTATGTTTAGTCCAAAAACACAAATTATTAAATATTAAAATCTGAATTGATGTCAGTAATAATAGATATAATCAAAAACAGCGAAGATGACGCACAATAACAACAAAGTGAAAAAATGGAAAGGAAGATGAAAACAGGAAGACAAAGAAACAAAAAATTGAAAATTGCAACAATATGCACATAAAAAGAAAAGAAGAAAAAAGAAAAAAACCCAAAATAAGTATATGGGCAAAATTTTGGGTTTTTTTCTTTTTTCTTTTTATGTGCATATTGTTGCAATTTTCAATTTTTTGTTTCTTTGTCTTCCTGTTTTCATCTTCCTTTCCATTTTTTCACTTTGTTGTTATTGTGCGTCATCTTCGCTGTTTTTGATTGTTGTTGTTTTTGCGAAGACAGGTTTCTTCTGTATTTGTTACAGTAATAATAGATATAGCAGAACGTCTTGAAAATTATAAATTAATTTCTTTATACAAGATAGATTACACTGATTATCATGTGTTTGTTTTGTGAGGGGGGGGGGGGGGGCTTAGGCTGAAGGAATTAGTTTGGCCACATTACAATTTCTTGGAAAATGAGTCCCAGGACAGAATGATTACATAAATCCAGACAAATAAAATGTTAATATGCTTGCATGCAGTGTCTTACAAGTCTCAAAAGGCAACTAACCACAACATTGCATGAGACTGAAGGATGGTAAAATACTTTTCCTGAGTAACGCATTTTAGCTCTTATTTGGAGGTTTGATTATAAAGTGCCATACTTTCCCTTAAGCTACAAGGTGAATAGAAGGAACACCCTAGTAAATTGTTAGCACATGGAGAACTGAGATTTACAATGTAGCTTCAATCCTGCATCCTATACTTGTGTCCCATGAGGAAGATTAGTATCAATCATGGCCTTATTGAACAGGGAGATAGAATACAATGATAACCTGAAGCCATCAGCTAGAGTAATGGTCAAGCCAGGAAAGGCAATCAGAGAAAAGAATCCCTACAATGAAAAACAAACTATGGGCTATGGAGCATTACTTGTTATAAAGGCCACAGATTCATGTGAACAATACAGAGTTTAAAGGATGGCTCTTTATTTTGTACCCTGACTGAAGAGATATCAGCGTCACATCAATGATCAAACTGTTTTGCTTTTGTCAAGTGGATAGGGTTACCATATGGCTCCAGAAAAAGGAGGACGGATTGAGCCAGCCGGGTTTTACTTCCATTGCTTTCAATGGAAGTAATTGAGCCAGCCGGGTTTTACTTCCATTGCTTGGAAAGCAATGGAAGTAAAACCCGGCTGGCTCAATCCGTCCTCCTTTTTCTGGAGCCATATGGTAACCCTATCTGGAAAATGCCCTACAAGGCAATTAAGCTATGCCAGATTTTCATCAAACTGCTGTCATTTGTCACCACTAGGGGGTGCCCCTAGGGTACAAGTCCCAATCTTGACGACTGGTTAAGCTCAGTGAGCAGGCCCTGGAGGAGTCTCACACAAGTATGGCTGGTACAGAGAGGGATCTGCAGCCTTTCTGCTATTCCTACTTCCTCCTAGAACTAGCTCAATCTAATCCTATGGGGGCCTTTCCCTAAAATAACCACAATTCCCAGCATTTCCCAAACCAATCTTTTATTGTGGTTATAACAAACAGAAAAATACAAGCCTTTATTCTTGGCAACTTCTCATAGGGCTTCCATAATACACAAAAGACATCAGTAACAAAATAACACATCCTCTTTCTTTACAAGCAGTAGGACACCAAACACATACCAGTGAAGATTGTCTCCTACTAATGTCCCCTCTCTGGTTCCACAGCACTGGTTGCTTGTAAGTACTCCATTCCACTTCCAGGTTCAGCCCGCCAGTGCTGTCTCTCTTCTTTGCACAGCGCTGCACAAAGAGATTTATGACTTCCGTCTTCTACATCTAGGCTCTGAAATCCTTTTCCCAGTTCAGCCTACCAGTGTTGCTTCCCTTGGGTTGCAAAGCACTGCACAAAGAGGCTTCTCTCTTTCCCCTTTCTACATCCAGCATATATGCCCTGATGATTAAAGGTAAATGTGGGTGGTAGAGGTCACTAGCACCCGCATTTACCTTCTCACCTATTATCAGAGGGATCTGGCATGGCAAACAGCACCTGCGCCAGGCAATAGCACAGAGCAATTAGATTTAAATGAGCTCTGCAGCATTCCGCCCCTGTGATCAGAGCACAGCGCTCTGATTCTAGGGGCAGAATAGTGCCTTAACCCTATGCAGCTCAGAGCTGGGCATTAGGGTTAAGGCCCGGTGGCCAACCCTAACCCCACCCGCCCTGGTGGTCTAATGGTCCCCTCCACCCCCATACTTCATTGTTCAATGGAGGAGGGAGTAGCACTCCCTCATCTTCCAGCGCTGCTGCCAAAATGGCAGCACCCTAGGTAGGGAAGCCCCACCCAGCGCATCCCAGGATGAACTGGGAAGGTGGGGCACTACCATTTTGGGATGGAGGGGACTGCTAGACTACCAGGTGGGTAGGGGTGGGGTTAGGGTTGGCTACTGGCACACCAGGGATTTTTTTTTGGGTGTCAGGGGTTAGGGGGGCTGGACATCCACGGGACCACCAGCCCCACCATGCACTCATGTCAGAGGGTGTTGGAGGGCTGGAGGTCAACCAGACCTCCAGCCTCTCTGTCACTGTCCCAGGGGAGGGGAGTTGTGGGGGGGGGGGGCACTAGGCCACCAGGGTCTTTGCTTTTGAGGGAGTCTGGCACCTCCAGCTGTGTTTGACAGGTCCAGGCTTTTGACAGCACGGACCTGTCAAACAAGTGTGGGGGGTTGTGCCTCCTCCTGCACTTTCCCTTGATTATCAGCGCTAATAACAAGCTTAAATTTGCACGGTATTAGTGTTGATCATTGGAGAGTTAATTTCCCATGCTGTTCCGGCACTGTTTCTGAACAGATCGTGGAATTGATCATCGGGTCATAATGCTCTAATTCTTAGCACTGCTGTAATTCTTCACCATATGAATAAACCTTTCTCAGCCCCACTTTCAAGGCTGTAATAATCCTTTAACCTTTCTCAAAGGCTTCCCTTTCCCATCCTGCACTTTCAGGGCTGCAACAATCCTTCCCAAGGCTTTCCTCTCACAGTCTGTCTTTACCTTACTGGTTGACTTCATTGCTTTAGGGTCCTATTCACTAAAAAGTTCAGCCTGTGGAATACAATGCTTTAGAGTCTTATTCACGGTCCCAAGGGGGTTCAGCCTGTGTGTGTGTTCCTCTCGCGCTCTGTGTCTAGCTCATTCAACATAAGAATAACCATATTGGGTCAGACAAATGATCCAACTAGCCCAGTATCCTTCTTCCAACAGTGGCCAATCAAGGTGATAAGTACCTGGCAAAAAGCCAACTAGTAGCAACATTCCATGCTACTAACACTGGGGCAAGCAGTGGCTTCCCCCATGTCCATCTCAATAACAAAATATACACTTTTCCTCCAGGAACTTGTCCAAACCTTTCTGAAATCCAGATATGCGAACTGCTGTTACTACATCCTCTGGCAATGAGTTCCACAGCTTAATTATTCTTTGAGTGAAAAATATTTCCCCCTATTTGTTTTAAAAGTATTTCCATGTAATTTCATTGGGTGTCCCCTGGTTTTGGTACTTTTTGAAAGAGTGAAAAATTGATTCATTTTTATCCATTCTACACCATTCAGAATTTTGTAGACCTCAATCTTATCCCCCCTCAGCTGTCTCTTTTCCAAGCTGAAGAGACTCTTTAGCCTTTTCTCATATGGAAGGACTTCCATCCCCTTTATCATTTTGGTCGTTTTTCTTTGAACCTTTTCTAATCCCACTATAACTTTTTTGAGCTATGGTGACCAGAATTGAATGCAATACTCAAAATGAGGTCACACCATGGAGCGAAACAGAGGCATTATAGTATTCTTGGTCTTATGGTGCATTCCTATCATAATAATTCCTAACATCCTGTTTGCTTTTTTGGCTGCCGCCGCACACTGGGCACAAAATTTCAGTGTATTATCTACAATGAAATCAAGATCTTTTTCTTGAATGTTGACTCCTAAGGTGGACCCCAGCATCAGGTAGCTATGATTTTGATTATTCTTTATTTGTCCACATTAAATTTCATCTGCCATTTGGATGCCCAGCCTTCTAGTATCCTAAGATCTTCTTGCAATTTTTCACAATCTGCATGTATTTTGACAACTTTGAATAGTTTTGTGTCATCTGTAAATTTAATCACCTCACTCCTTGTTCCAATTTCCAGATCTTTTTAAAATATGTTAAATAGCACCGGTCCCAGTACAGATCCCTGTGGTCCTCTATTATTCAACCTCCTCCATTGAGAAAAATGGCCATTTAATCCTACCCTCAGTTTTCTGTCCAATAACCAATTCCTAATCCACAGAAGGTCATTGCCTTCCTATCCCATGACTTTTTAATTTTCTCAGAAGTCTCTCATGAGGAACTTTGTCAAAAGCTTTCTGAAAATCTAGATACATTACATCAACTAGTTTACCTTTATCCACATGTTTATTCATGCCTTCAAAGATATGAAGCAAATTAGTAAGGCAAGACTGAACCCATGCTGACTGTCCCATTAAACATGTTTGTCTATGTGTTCCACTATTTTCCCTGGCACTGAAGTCAGGTTTACCGGTCTATAATTTCCCGTATCATCCCTGGAACCCTTTTTAAAAATGGGTGTTACATTGGCCACCCTCAATCTTCAGGCACTATGAATTTCTTTAATGGCAGGTTATAGATTACTAACAGCAGGTTAGCAATTTCATGTTTGAGTTCTTTCAGTACCCTGGGGTGTATACTATTCAGTTGAGGTGATTTTTATCATTCTTTACCTTGTCAATTTGGCTCAGTACATCTTTCAGGTTCACTGATATTTCTTTCAGTTCCTCCGCATTGTCATCCTTGAAAACCATTTCCAGTACAGACCGAAGCAAAGAATTCATTCAATCTTTCCACTATGGCCTTATCCTCCCTAAGTACCCCTTTTGCTCCTTTATGATCTAATGATCCCATGGATTCCCTCACAGACTTTCTGCTTCTGATTTACCTGAAAAAGGTGTTACTAGCAGTTTTTGTGTCCATGGCAAGTTTTTCTTCATATTCTCTTTTAGCCTTCTTTATCAATGCTTTGCATCTAGCTTTACAGTTCTTATGTTGCTTCTTATTTTCTTCATTTCGATCTTTTTTCCATTCTTTGAAGGATGTTCTTTTGACTCTAATAGCTTCTTTCACGTCACCTTTTAACCATGCTGGCTGTTGTTTGCTCTTCTTTCTACTTTTGTTAATACGTGGAATACATCTGATCTGGGCTTCCACAATGGTATTTTTAAACAATGTCAAACACAAACAGAAGAGAAAGAACTCCACTGAAGGATAACGCCAGGAATTAAACAGTAGAGAAACAAAAAAAGAACTTCTTGCAGATGGTGTCTTTATTACAGCAATCTTCTAAAACGACTCGTGTTTCGGCTCAACCGGCCCGCATCAAGGGTCTTAAAAAAAGTTACAAATAAATAAATAAATAATAAACATAAACTCTAAAGATTTAAAAATAAAAACAGTAGTCAATAAATATATAAATAGATAAATCAAAGAAAAGAAAGAAGTGTAAAAGATACATACCTAGTAATTTATCATGTCAAACATATTCCCAGACAAGTCATGAATCAAAGTCTTCTATTGGCAATCTAAACATTGTTTGTGAAAAAATAAATAAACAATAAAATTATATATGTAACAAATGTATGTATCTTTGACACTTCTTTCATTTCTTAGATTTATCTATTTTTAAACAATGTCCATGTCTGATTTATCCTAACCTTTGCAGACAATTCTTTTATCTTCTTTTTAACCTTTTTCCTTATTATGTTGTAGTTGCCCTTTTGAAAATTAAATGCTGCTACAGTAGATTTTCTTAGTGACTTCAGTCCAGATATCAGCTCAAATTTGATCGTTATGAACACTGTTTCCCAGAGGATCCAACACCATTACCTCTCATACCATGCCCTGAATTCCACTAAGGACTAGACATAAAATAGCTCCCTCTCTTGTTAGTTCTTGGACCAGTTGCTTCAAGAATTTTACCTCCTAGCGCTCCCTGATGTAAAATTTATCCAGTCAATATTGGGGTAATTGAAATCACCCATTATTATAATGTTGCCCAATATGCCAGCTTTCCTAAATTCTGTAAACATTTCTTCATCCGTCAGTTTGTTCTGTCCCAGTGAACAGTAGTACAGCCCTACCTGTATACTACTTCCCTTTATACATGAAATTTCTATCCACAAGTATTCCACACTGTTTCATGTAGAATGTTTCTTTTGTTTGACTTAATTCCCTCTGTAACATATAGCGCAATTCCCCTCCAATTTGACCCACCATCTTGCTTCTGCCAAGGGAACAAATGAGCTATCTGCCCTAGCTGGGGAGAGACTAGTTACTGGACTATCAGGCTTATTTTCGAAAGAGAAGGGCGCCCATCTTTTCACACAAATTTGGAGATGGGCGTCCTTCTCACAGGGTCGTCCAAATCGGCATAATCGAAAGCCGATTTTGGGCGTCCTCAACTGCTTTCCGTCGCGGGGATGACCAAAGTTCACGGGGGGGTGTCGGAAGCATAGTGAAGGCGGGACTGGGGCATGCCTAACACATGGGCGTCCTTGACCGATAATGGAAAAAAGAAGGGTGACCCTGTTGAGCACTTGGGCGACTTTACTTGGTACATTTTTTCTTACGACTAAGCCTCAAAATGGTGCATGAACAGACCAGATGACCACCGGAGGGAATCGGCGATGACCTCCCGTTACTCCCCCAGTCCCACCCTAAAAAAAAAACTTTTAAATATTTTTTGCCAGCCTCAAATGTCATACCCAGCTCCATCACAGCAGTATGCAGGTCCCTGGAGCAGTTTTAGTGGGTGCAGTGCACTTTAGGCAGGTGGAGCCAGGCCCATGCCCCCCTACCTGTTACACGTGGTGCTAAATGTGAGCCCTTCAAAACCCACCAGAAACCCACTGTACCCACATGTAGGTGCCCCCCTTCACCCCTTAGGGCTATGGTAGTGGTGTACAGTTGTGGGGAGTGAGTTTTGGGGGGGCTCAGCACTCAAGGTAAGGGGGCTATGCACCTGGGAGCAATTTGTGAAGTCTACTGAAATGCCCCCTAGGGTGCCCGGTTGGTGTCCTGGCATGTCAGGGGGACCAGTGCACTACGAATGCTGGTTCCTCCCATGACCAAATGGCTTGGATTTGGTCATTTCTGAGATGGGCATCCTCGGTTTCCATTATCGCCGAAAATCGGGGACGACCATCTCTAACGACGACCATCTCTAAGATCGATCCAAATTTCCAGATTTGGGCGTCCTCGACCGTATTATCGAAATGAAAGATGGGCGCCCATCTTGTTTCGATAATACGGGTTTCCCCGCCCCTTCGCCGGGACGCCCTGCGAGGACGTCCTCAGGAACACTTGGGCGACCCTTTCGATTATGTCCCTCCACATGTCCTAAGAGACTCTGCTCTCTGCCCCAGCTGGCTGCACCTTTTCTCTCTCTCTCTCTCTCTCTCTCTCTTTCTCTCAAACACACACACATTTTTACTGTGTACCATATTAGCAACACTAAAAAGCAATTATGTGCACTGAGCCTGCTGTAAGCAGATTGAACTTTCATTTCAGTTTTTAATAATTGCATGTCATTCTGGAACAAGAGGACATGTGTAATCTCTCCATGCTAACAACCTTGTTTTATCAGAATGTTGCAAGCAGATTATTTTCAACGAATTAAAAACATTTAAGAAGCTGACAACTTGCTGGACCAACTAATTCTGATAATATATAATTTACCTCTCTTTATAATTTAGAGTTGGGGAAAATCATAGGATGTAACATATAAATTAAGCCAATTAAGAGTGCCATTTACTAAAGGGTGCTAAGTAGTTAGCATGTGAGTTAGCGCATCCTGTTAGTGCATGAACACAGTAACAGATATCATGCTGACATGACAGCATGTGCTAATTCATGCGTGGACTTCATAGTTTATTAAGAGGTGTGAAATTACACAAGATGTAACCTTTAATTTTCTGATTATTTCAAACTAATCTATTCACGATTAAAGTGTATTATTTCTGACTGTTCAAGTTGATTTATCACGATTGAAGTTTAATTTTATACCTTTTATTTCTCATCACGAAAATGAACTTTCTTCACCTGGATGTCTAACCCATTCTGTCATCTCCATCTTAACTATGTATTTCTCTATTCCGGAATTGGTGATCACCATTACGGAACAATGTAAGCCACATTGAGCCTGCAAATAGGTGGGAAAATGTGGGATACAAATGCTACAAATAAATAAAATAAATAAATACATTGGCAGATTATGGACAGGGAATGAACATGGACTACATTACAGTTCACGTGGAGGAGCATTTTCGATATGACGTCTAAATCCGACTTTGGACGTTTTGCTGAAAATGTTCAAAAATCGAGTAGTGAAAATGCCGATTTTCAAACCAGAAAAAACATATATCTTTTTTCTTTGAAAATGGTCATTGCTTTGTGCGTCTAGCTTTTTGGATCATTTTCAAAACAAAAATGGCCAAGTGAAAAACGCACAAAATCAAGCCATTGGGACATAGGAGGAGTCAGCTTTCCTAGAAGACTGGCTGCTCAGGCATCTTAGCAGAGCAGTGGGGCACATAAAAGATCTCAGGTACACATCTCACCCTTACCTCCCTATATTGTATGGTGAGCCCTTCAAAACCCACCAAAAACCTACTGTACCCAACTATACACCACAATAGCCTTTATGGCAGCAAGTGTTATCTATGTGTGGGTACAGTAGGTTTTGGGAGGTTGGCAGTGGCGTTCCGATGCTGGCTGACACCTGGGGCGGATCGCCGATGCGCCCCCCCCCGGCAAAATGACACCCCCCCCGGGTGCACGTCACTGGGGAGGGGGTGCCGCGGCGTGCGCCTGTTGCCTCCGAGTTCGCATGTGTTCACTGCTCCCTCTGCCCCGGAACAGGAAGTAACCTATTCCGGGGCAGAGGGAGCAGTGAACACATGCGAACTTGGAAACAGGGCGACAGGCGCGCGCCACGGCACCCCCCCCAGCGACGTGCACCCGGGGCGGACCGCCCCCACTGCTCCCCCCTTGGTACGCCACTGGAGGTTGGGGGGGCTGACATTTTCCACCACAAGTGTAGTAAAGTGGATTATGGGCCTGGGTGCCTCTCTTTACTGTACACTGCACTGACCACTAGGCTATTTCAGGGACTCGCTTGCTGCTCTAATAGAACTGGCCATAACATCTGAAGCTGTCATAGAGGCTGGTATGTATTGTTTCATTTACATTTTTGTGGGGTGAGAGGGGAAAGAGTAAGGGGATATCATTCCTTTATTCCTGCAGTGGTTATCTGGTCATTTAGGACACTTTTTGTGGCTTATTCGTCAATAAAACAGATGTAGACCAAAACGTTCAACTTATAGCCCTGGACGTTTTTGTTTTGTTCCGTTATGGCAGAAAAACATCCAAATGTTAGGAATGCCCAGATGCTGCCCTTAACATGCCCCCTTGTGATCTGAACACACTTCTGACAAACTTCATAGAAAAACGTCTAAAAATTGGTTTTGAAAATACCAATTTGGACGTTTTTGTGAGAAAAATGCCCAAATGCAGATTTATGTCATATTTTAGATGTTTTCCTCTTTTGAAAATAAGCCCCACAGGCTACCTAAACATTTCCTGTCACTGATGCAATTAGCTTGAATGCACGTTAGGGCTCCTTAGCTTGGAAAAGAGACGGCTGAGGGGGGGGGGGGGGGGGTAAGATTGAGGTCTATAAAATCCTGAGTGATGTAGAACAGGTAAAAGTGAATTGATTATTTATTCTTTCAAAAAGTACAAAGACCAGGGGACAATCGATGAAATTACACAGCAATACTTGAAAACAAATAGGAGAAAATATTTTTTAACTGAAAGAATATTTAAGCTTTGGAACTCATTGCTGGAGGATATAGTAACAGCAGTTAGCATATCTGAGTTTCAAAAAGGTTTGGACACGTTCCTGGAGGAAAAGTCAATAATCTGTTATGATATAGACATGGGGGAAGCCAATGCTTGCACTGGGATTGGTAGCATGGAATGTTGCTACTATCTGGGTTTCAGTCCAGGTACTTGTGTCCTGGATTGGCCACTGTTGGAAGCAGGATACTGGAGTACGTGGACCATTGGTCTTACCCTGTATGGCTATTCTTATGTTCTTAGTGTATGTAACTTTATGTCATCATCATTGTGGGTATCTTGAAAACTTGACTGATTGGGTGTGTCCCCAGGACTAGGTTCAGTACCCCTGATCTAGCTGCAGATTCTGCTACTACTACTACTACTACTACTATTTAACATTTCAATAGCGCTACAAGGCATACGCAGCGCTGTACACCATACACAAAAAAAGACAGTCCCTGCTCAAAGAGCTTACAATCTAGATAAGACAGGTAAACAGACAGAACAATTAAGGGTAAGGGAATAAATAGGTGAGGATAAAGGACAGGGCAAATGAGTAGATTCTACCTGTTTATCCCTAATATTTTACAAAGACACATAGGTATTTATGCCATCTTGCCCTCACAACCTAAGTGACCTCTCCAAATTCCCAGGTATTAGATGGATGGTTCTCTTTTATTTTTGAACGTATGTTTTTTGGCTTTAGATCCTGGCATGTATCATTTGCACTGTGTCAAGTCTCAGCCTAATTTTCTTTTTTTCTGAAGAGGTAACAGTGCTCCTGTTGATATTCAGAGATGAGCTCACCGAAAACAAAACTTCTACTGCTACGGTTGCTGTGTGGAAATACTGTGAAAGTAAACCATCACCTGGAGGAGCAAAACGACCTATATATGAACTATCAAGCACTGTCCTGAAAGATCAGAAATAAAAGTGTCAGAGAAATCACTTCTTAGGCCCACTTGCCCAAGGAAGTCAGGCCCAAATTCCTGCTTGTATATAAAACTGAGAGACCCAAAGGCTAATTAAATCTCTCACAATAAATGCATTGTCATTTTAGATAAATTGTAAAACCCTGTAAGCTTTCAAACACTGAAAGAGGTGAAAATGTTTGTAGAAGAATGACCTCTCAACAATGGTCACCAAGAGGGTAATTTTATAAACCAGTTTTGCATGTAAAACACTAACTAAGGAATTCTATAAATGGCACCTATAGTTAGGCGCTAATTCTGCACCCAACTTTTATTTATTTTATTTGTTACATTTGTATCCCACATTTTCCCACCTATTTGCAGGCTCAATGTGGCTTACATAGTACCGGAGAGGCGTTCGCCATCTCTGGTAGAGAGATAGATACAAAGAGTTGTTGTGGTTGATTAATACGCAAACGAACCTTTTCCGGAGATGGGAAGGTGGTAGAACGAGAGGACATGAAATGAGATTGAAGGGGGGCAGACTCAAGAAAAATGTCAGGAAGTATTTTTTCACGGAGAGAGTAGTGGATGCTTGGAATGCCCTCCCGCGGGAGGTGGTGGAAATGAAAACGGTAACGGAATTCAAACATGCGTGGGATAAGCATAAAGGAATCCTGTGCTGAAGGAATGGTTCCTCAGGAGCTTAGTCAAGATCAGGAGGCGGGGCTGGTGGTTGGGAGGCGGGGATAGGGCTGGGCAGACTTATACGGTCTGTGGCAGAGCCGGTGGTGGGAAGCGGGACTGGTGGTTGGGAGGCGGGGATAGTGCTGGACAGACTTGTACGGTCTGTGCCAGAGCCGGTGGTTGGGAGGCAGGGCTGGTGGTTGGGAGGTGAGGATAGTGCTGGGCAGACTTATACGGTCTGTGCCTGTGCCTGTGCCAGAGCCGGTGGTTGGGAGGTGGGGCTGGTGGTTGGGAGGCGGGGATAGTGCTGGGCAGACTTATACGGTCTGTGCCCTGAAGAGCACAGGTACAAATCAAAGTAGGGTATACACAAAAAGTAGCACATATGAGTTGTCTTGTTGGGCAGACTGGATGGACCGTGCAGGTCTTTTTCTGCCGTCATCTACTATGTTTGATTGAGGTTCATGTGTTGTAGATTCATTAGGAATCATAGAGAGGAAGAGTTATGCAGAGTCTGTAACAAGCTTTGGTTTCGTTGTGTTGCAGGATTTAGGTACTTAGGTTGGGTCGATAGGGTATGGGTCGATAGGGTAAACCTTTTTGAACAGGTTGGTTTTTAGTGATTTCCGGAAGTTTAGGTGGTGGTATGTTGTTTTCACGGCTTTTGGTAGTGCGTTCCACAATTGTGTGCTTATGTAGGAGAAGCTGGATGCATAAGTGTATTTGTAGTTGAGTCCTTTGCAGCTTGGAAACTGAGGACGCCCATCTCAGAAATGACCAAATCCAAGCCATTTGGTCATGGGAGGAGCCAGCATTCATAGTGCACTGGTCCCCTTCACATGCCAAGATACCAACCGGGCACCCTAGGGGGCACTGCAGTGGACTTCATAAATTGCTCCAAGGCGCATAGCTCCCTTACCTTGGGTGCTGAACCCCCCCCAACCCCCCAAAACCCACTACCCACAACTGTACAACACCACCATAGCCCTAAGGGGTGAAGGGGGGCACCTACATGTGGGTACAGTGGGTTTCAGGTGGGTTTTGAAGGGCTCACATTTACCACCACAAGTGTAACGGGGGGGGGGGGGGATGGGCCTGGGTCCGCCTCAGGGGCGTAGCCACGGGTGGGCCTGGATGGGCCTAGGCCCACCCAGTTTGGGTTCAGGCCCACCCAGCAGCGGAGCGGAGGGAGCAGGCAGCACTGATCCTGCAACTGCCTCCTCTCTGACGACAGCGCTTTCCAGACGCTGCCTACCGCCGCCACGATCTACTTCCTCCCTCTGTCTCACTCTCAGTCTCAACAGCAGCGGTAGCATCGCGATTCAAACATGCTGCCTCCTGCTTCTAACCCGGAAGTGTCTCCTCTGCAGAGGAGACGCTTCCGGGTTAGAAGCAGGAGGCAGCGTGTTTGAATCGCTACCGCTGCTGTTGAGAGTGAGACAGAGGGAGGACTCGGAGGTAGATCGTGGCGGCGGTAGGCAGCGTCTGGGAAGCGCTGCCGTCAGAGAGAGGGCGGGCAGGTGGAATGGGAGGGAAGGAAGCATGGGGGTGAAGGAGAATCGCTGGACACATGGATGGGAGAGAGGAGAGTCACGGGATGGAGGTGGGGGTCAGGGGAGAGAGGAGAATTGCTGGGGATGATGGATGGATGGATGGAGGTGGGGGGCAGGGGAGAGAGGAGAATTGCTGGGGATGATGGATGGAGGTGGGGGGCAAGGGAGAGAGGAGAATTGCTGGGGATGATGGATGGAGGTGGGGGGCAAGGGAGAGAGAAGAATTTCTGAGGATGGATGGATGGATGGATGGAGGTGGGGGTCAGGGGAGAGAGGAGAATTGCTGGGGATGATGGATGGATGGATGGAGGTGGGGGTCAGGGGAGAGAGGAGAATTGCTGGCGATGGATGGAGGTGGGGGCAGGGGAGAGAGGAGAATTGCTGGGGATGGATGGATGAGTGGGGGGGCAGGGGAGAGAGGAGAATTGCTGGGGATGGATGGATGGAGTGGGGGGGCAGGGGAGAGAGGAGAATTGCTGGGGATGGATGGATGGAGTGGGGGGCAGGGGAGAGAGGAGAATTGCTGGGGATGATGGATGGATGGATGGAGGTGGGGGGCAGGGGAGAGAGGAGAATTTCTGGGGATGGATGGATGGATGGAGGTGGGGGGCAGGGGAGAGGAGAATTGCTGGGAATGGATGGAGGGAACAGGGGCAAGAACAGAATTGCTGGGTATGGATGGATAGGGGCAGGGGAGAGAAGAGAATTGCTGGGGATGGATGGAGGGGAGAGGAGAGTTGCTGGACATGGGTGGATGGAGGGGAGGGAAGAGGAGAGATGAAGGTTGCTGGACATGGGTGGATGGAGGGGAGGGAAGAGGAGAGATGAAGGTTGCTGGACATGGGTGGATGGAGGGGAGGGCAGGGGGCAGAGGAGGGTTGCTGGACATGGATGGATGGAGGGAAGGGCAGGAGAGAGGAGGCTGCTGGATATGGATGGAGGAGAGGGAAGGGAGAGAGGAGGAATGCTGGACATGGATGGAGGGGAGGGAAGAGTGAGGAAGGAGATGAGATGAGGGAAAAGGAAGAGAGGAGAAAATTGCACATGGATGAAGAAAATAGGCAGAAGCTGGATCCACTGGACAGTCAAGTCTGCGGAGGACCCAGAGCAAGAAATGAAGAAGAAAGGCGGAAAGTAAAAAAATAAATGGAAAGGAAGCCCTGGAAACGGAGTAAAGAGGACAGATAGCAGCAGAATCAGATACTGGGCCAATATGATCAGAAAAACAAAGTCACCAGACAGCAAAGGTAGAAAAAAATCATTTTATTATCATTATAATGATTGGAACATGTCCACTTTGAGAATCAGGTGCTCAGCATTAAAAGTTTATATTTATTTATTTACTTATTTATGGCATTTTATCCCACATTAAACATGAATGAGATTGGAACCTGGGATCATTTAATGTTTTTTTTCCTGGAGAGAGTAATGCATTGCCTCCCCCACCCCCCAGGCTCTCTCCCCGGCTATAGCCAGCTCTGCAATTTTGAGGGGAGGTGCACAGGTGGACGGGGGGGGGGGGGGGGCGCAGAGGTGGACCGGGGAGAGAGCCTGTTGTTAAACATTTACCAGCACACCACTGTCTAGTGCCCACCCATCCAACCTGTTGGCCCACCCAAAAATTGACTTCTGGCTATGCCACTGGTCCGCCTGCCTGAAGTGCACTGCACCTACTAAAAACTGCTCCAGGGACCTGCATACTGCTGTCATGGAGTTGGGTATGACATTTGAGGCTGGCAAAAAATATTTTTAAATTTTTTTTTGAGAGTGGGAAGGGGTTAGTGTCCACTGGGGGAGTAAGGGGAGGTCATTCCCGATTCCCTCTGGTGGTCATCTGGTCAGTTTGGGCACCTTTTCGAGGCTTGGTCGTGAAAAAAAATGGACCAAGTAAAGTCGACCAAATGCTCGTCAGGGATGCCCTTCTTTTTTCCATCATCATCCGAGGACGCCCATCTCTTAGGCATGCTCCAGTCCCGCCTTCGCTGTGCCTCTGACACGCCCCCGTGAACTTTGGTCATCCCCGCGACGGACTGCAGTTGAGGACGGCCAAAACTGGATTTCGATGATGCCGATTTTGGCGACCCTGAGAGAAGGACGCCCATCTCCCAATTTGTGTTGGAAGATGGGCGCCCTTCTCTTTCGAAAACGCCCTTGATAGGCACCCTATGTGTCTTTATTAAATAGGTAAAAAAAAATAGCTGCCTTCCTGCCCTCTTAATCTAGGCACCTGGTTATAAAAATTTCCTTCCAAATACTCAAACTTTACTTATTTGCTACCAAGGGAGAATTCAGACCTGAATATAAACATAAAGGAATCCTGTTCAGAAGGAATGGATCCTAAGGAACTTGGCTGAGATTGGGTGGCAGAGCCGGTGCCGGGAGGCGGGGATAGTGCTGGGCAGACTTATACGGTCTGTGCCAGAGCCGGTGGTGGGAGGAGGGGCTGGTGGTTGGGAGGCGGGGATAGTGCTGGGCAGACTTACACGGTCTGTGCCCTGAAAAGGACAGGTACAAATCAAGGTAAGGTATACACAAAAAGTAGCACGTATGAGTTTATCTTGTAGGGCAGACTGGATGGACCATGCAGGTCTTTTTCTGCCGTCATTTACTATGTTACTATGAATAGGACTTATATCATAAGGACTTACAGCAGGAGAACACTACATTCCTATTACCTGACAAATGCAAAAATTATAGACTGCTTTATGTACCTTAAGCTAAAAAAGCACAGTTGATTATATGGAAGACTGCATAGGAAGCCATTTAGCCAATTGGCATCAGTCCTAACATAAGGTTTTGTCTACAGTTTGGCTGGACAATTGATGTGAAATGAATTGTGAGTCATTTCAATCGACTTCACATTGTTTCCTATCGACTCAACTGCCAACTCCCTGATTGAATAATGAGCTCAGGTAACAGTACTTAACATTCAGCTGCACTCGTGCAAAAGAAAATCCTAAGGTCATCACAAAAAGATGAACTTTTGCAAGTTTCACTGAGCTGCAATTTGCATTCCTTTCATCAACATTAACTCTTACTATCCAGCAGAGATTACAAGAAAGGAAAACCTACCGGGCTCGATTTTCAGCCAGCGCAGTCACTGGGTTAAGCGCGGGTGCGTAACTTAATCTGTATGTTCAGCGCCAGTATAGGCAGAAGTGCTGTCTATTTTGTTTAGACTTGAATATTTCCAAATGGATAATATGTGGAAAATATCTAACCCAGCCCACAATTATATTTATTTTATTTTATTTAGATTTGCTCACACCTTTCAGTAGTAGCTCAAGGTAAGCTACATTCAGGTACACTGGATATTTCCCTGTCCCTGGAGGGCTCACAATCTAAGGGCGATGACATCGGAGCGTGTTTTACACGTGCGCCGAGGCCCCCTCTTTACCACAGCTGATAAAAAGGGAAGTCTCGCTTTCCTACAGGAAATGGCCGTGCGGCAAGTAAAGCACTTGACGAGTGGCCATTTTGGGGGAGCCCTTACTGCCACTCATTGAGATGGCGGTAAGGGCTCCCGCGGTAACCGGGTAGCACGTGGCACTGCCCAATTACTGTCGGGCACACTCCGGAGCTACAAAAAATAAATTTTTGTAGTGCCGGAAATGATGGTGCGCTAGGGGGTAGGAAGTACCACTGGGCTGCTGCAGTAGCCTGGCGGTACTTCCTGTATAGCAAGTGGTAAGCTCGGGTTGGGCTTACCGCTTCTTAGTAAAAAGAGTCCTAAGTTTATACCTTAGGTAATGGAGGGTTTTGTGACTTGCCTAAGATCACAAGAAGCAGCAGTGGGATTTGAACTGGCCACCTCTGGCTGTCAAGACAGGTGCGCTAACCACTAGGCCACTACTACTACTGAAAAGTTGTGAGCCAATCTAAAGATAAAATCTAAATAAAATTATATGGATAGTTTTGGGCTGTTTAGCAATTTATAGGGGTAGTTATTAAGGTATGTTACAGCCCTAACATACATTATTTGCCCCTTAACATGTGTTAAAGAGAAATAACATGCCTTATATTAATGTAATGCACATTAATATTAGGTATCAAAGGATAGTAATGAGATGCAAAGAATTCAGACACATGAAAAACAGCTCATTGTTATATCAATTGAATAATGCGGCTTGTGGTGGACATTGAGAGCTGCATTACTCCTGGAAAAGCACTGCAAGCAAAAAGCTGGCAGTATTTTTCTGTCCTGGGAGCATCGGATCACTGGTGTTAATTTGAATCCAGCATTGAAAGGGGCAGGAGTGATGGGGATTGCTTGAGCCCAATACAACCCCAAGATTTGCCAGGTAGGCCCAGGGTGTTGGGGGAAGGGGGACTCAAAGGGGGGGCAGTCAAGAGGGGGGGGGGTCTGAGTTGGGGGGCCATCAGGTGGACTATCAAGGGGGTGTATGTTGTGGGGACAATCAGGGGGGTTAGCAAAAGAGGGAGCTTGGAGGAGGAAGGGAATACTTCAGCCCAACCCCTTTAAAAAGCTGATGCTTTCATTCTTGTATTGCAGGAGTGACTAATCTGTGGTATCTCAGTACCATATTAAAGTCACTCATGCGGGAAATAAAGGTGCCATAAAATCTCAACTCTTACCACACCTTAGTAATTAATTTGAACTTCTATAGATAGGGGCATTGGCCATTTGGCAACTAATACTTAAATCCCTTTGAAAAATTTTCCAAATTATGTTTGTAATGGATATATTTGATTAACATACAATATATTTTAATTGTAAAACATTATTTAAACCCAGTTTATATTGGAATCAGTTATTGTGCAAAGTTTTGTGCCTGTAGCCTGCAGAAAATGAAAAATGCTCAGGAGCATCTTTAGCTCAGCTAGGAAAGCTTACTTTTCTACCTCAATATTGCCAGCTATTACACAGAAAAGAGAGAATTTTTTTTTGATTAATCAAAGAGCTAGTTGGAAACCTCTGCTTTATTCTGGGTGTTCTACCCCCATTTGAATGGAGGCAGGGAATTGGGCCGTACCCTTGAACTACAAATCCCTGCAATCCTGTAGTTCCCTGTAATTGGCTCTTTCAGAGCACATGTCCAGCTCCCTGTGTCTTATGGGACTCTTTCTATTGGCTTCCCTTGTTCTCTGTGCATGCTGAGCTAGTTGCCACCCCTCCCCCTTTCTTTCCCCTTCGGGTCTGTAAGGCTTAGTCTGTGGCATATATCCTCTGTGAACTGAAATTGCCTATGCAGTATGACCCCCCTTCAATCTACTGCAAAGCTATCAAGATTGTACCAGTGTAAAAGTATAAACAACATTACTCTCAGGGTGTTGTTGTAGTTGTTGCAGTAGTGTAGGTGCGTATATTGGGCGTGCGCCGGGCCAGTTTTTACTGCATCTACAAAAAATGGCTTTTTAAAAAATGGGACGAGTAAAGGGCCTGCAGTAAAGATGAAACAAGTGCATGCCCAAAACCGGTCCGAGCTCTCAATGCCACCCATTGATCTAGCAGTAAAGGCTCATGTGCTATACGTGCGGTGATTGGTTGGCACGCACCAAGTGCTGATTACCGCCAGAACTGATGTGCATAAGAGGAAATAAATAAAAAATGAATCCACATGTTATGGGCGCACGCCAAATCTGAAATTGCGTGCGCGCTGCATGCTCGTAGAGCCTACCGTTGCTTAGTAAAAGGGCCCCTCAACTCTTAAAATCAATTTTTTTTTTACATTGCTCGTGTCATTTCAAGTACCAGAGGCTTAAGCACCATTGCCCCCTCAAGTACTTTCTCTAAGGGGCCCTTTTACAGAACGACGGCAAGCCCAACGTGGGTGCCGGTGGTACTTCCAGCCCCGGTGTGCGGCATTTGCTGCGCTAGGGAAAATAGTTAGATACTTTTCAGTGTGACGCTAACATGGCGATAATTGAGCAGTGCCACGCACTACCCAGTTAGCACTAAGTTAGTGCAGGAACCCTTAACACCACCTCACTGGGTGGTGTTGTGCTCCTTCCCCCCCCCCCCCCCCCCCCCCCCCCACATGGGCAAGTGGTAAGAGTAATCTTACCGCATGGCCATGCCATTTTTTGGCTTTTTTTACATGCTGTGGTAAAAAGGGCCCCCCCTCTGCCGCTAGCATAGGACCTTTTTTTTTTTTTAACCGCAGCTTGGTAAAAGGACCTCTAAATGCCTGGTCAAAACAATGTCCTGGATATTTTGCATAAATGGAAGGAGGTGCAATAAACAACAGGGAAATTTAAAAAAAAATATACAAGTTGTCCTGTGCAGAATTAGATACACATCTATGTTTCTGGACTGCCTAAGCCAAGCAGCTTTTATATGTGCAAATAGCTGCATTGTAAAATCAGCATTTACAGAAACAAATGCTGCAAAAGATTTCTAAAATGACCGCCTTGGTTTCAAGAGGTCTGTGAAACTTTCTGTTGGCAGATACCAAACAGATTTAAGAAAGTGCTTTCAGTCAATGAACAATAAACTGTGGTATTTTTGCCAGATGGTGTGATCGAGACTAGATATAAAATGGTTTGAACGATTTCTGGAAGACAGTTTCATGTGCAGCTATTTGCCAGTCAGGCGGGGGGAATTGTCACATCTTGGAGTGAGCAGCTGGAAATGAATCTCTTGGGGGGGGGGGGGGGGGGTACGACAATTTCTCCAAATTTGGTTTTGCCCATACCATGACTGAATCAACCACACCCAGCATTAGCATCTGCAGGGTATGTGATCCAAACTGGCCACTGTCAAGGACACGACGGACTATAATGTCTGAGCCAAAATACTGCTGGTAGAAATTCTAGGGCCTGATATACTACAAATTTCTTCCCATGTCATATCCATAGGAAAATGCTTAATAGGTCTGACCCACAAGTACACACAATTCTCTTTACACACGTTTTTATCCAGTGCCATCTTTATTTCTTAGACAAATCCTTGTTCTGTTTCAAAATGAATGGGCTGTTGCGCATTTGCCACGCCAGGAATCACTAGCGTGGTTTAGTAAAAGAGGCCCACAGACAGGAGGCAGGTGATAATATTCATCCCAGTCTAAGAACAAGGGGAGATACTGGCAGGCTGGATGTTGATACCTCTCTTCTTCATCTTCTTCTAAAAATTTGTCTTTAATTTTGTGACCTGGTGTGCACTAATTTTATCCACAGATGCTCTGAGAAATTTCATAACAAGCTATTTCTATGTGTAAATGTCTGTTTTATGCATGTAAATTACTTTTAAAATGACGTCTAAACCAGTGGCATAGCTGCGTGGGGCTTGAGGGGGCCTGGGCCCCCATAGATTAGGCCCTGGCCCCCTGTCGATGATCCCCTTGAACCCCCCTTCCCGCCACCAACCCTCCCCCGCCGCCGCATCAGATACCTTGTTTGCTGGCGGGGGTCCCCGAACCCCGCCAGCCGAAGAGAGTCTTCTTCAGCGCCAGAGTAGCCCCTTCGTTCAACTAAGTTCCTGGTGTGATCAGCTGTTTCTGACGCCTTATGTCCTGCACCGTGCATGTAGCCCCCCCCCCACCTCGGGCTCTGGACCCCCCTCCCGGCGAGGTCTGGCTACACCACTGGTAAACAATGGAACATGCTAAGAACTGCTAAGAGCTTCACCTATTGCAAGGATGACCAAAAGACATTCTTTACAGATTTCAAGGTGTGGCAAAGCTAGGTACGAACAGATTCACACTTGGGCATCAAAGATCAAATTTCTGATCATTTGTGTTCTTATGGATCATTTTTGAACATTGAATACTCATGACCTCTGGCTCAAAGGAGTTCTTAATTATTTTCTTATTGTACCTGTATCCTGATTTTATACATTAACAATTGTACAGTAGATATCCAAACTCTTTAAAAGAGCTAGATCCTGTAGTGTGTATCAGTAAGAAAATGCTGCAGATATAATGTCAGTAAAAGCAATCTGCTATCTAATAGTTTTCTCCACTTTATTCAAGTGAAGAAATCAAAGACAATTTGATTGTTTGCTATTAAAATAAAACAAACCATAACAGGAATTCAATACAGCATATCTTGTAGCATAACTCTAGTTTTTAGGCTTGAAAAAAGAAGGAAGTTGATCCCCTGTTTAATAACAATTTTTCAATGTCGTATCCATTTTGGCCAGTTTTTGTACCAACTGAACATGGTGCATAATATGTACATGCCTAATTAGGTGCGTATCACCCCCCAATTCTATAACAATGGGCGTAAACGCGAGGAAGGATCCCGTTCCACCATGAGCCTCCCATTTTTGTGACCCCCCCTTTTTTTACGCACGTGTGAAATTTAGGCACGTAAATTCCAATGAAATCTAATTAGTGTTAATAATCGGTTGTTAAGCCAATTATTAGAGCTAATTAGCTCAATATTCAATTAAATTACATGCACAAATTGGGTACATGCCTAAATTTGCATGTGCAGTTTTTAGCAACTTTTATAGAATTGGAGGTAATTGTAAAATTGTGCATGCAAGTTATAGAATTTGGGGGGAAATGCATTTATATATAATGGAGGCAATGCATGGATATCCTGAAACCCTGATGGACTGGGACAAACAAGGACTGGACTTTGCCTTCTCCTGGCACAGAATTTCCAGGCCTTTTTCCTGAATTGCAGCTGCAGCTGGAGAGGGAGACTGTTGCTCCTATTTTGAGATGTGTTAATATGTCCTGCTTTGCTTTGCCATTAGCATCACAGATGCCATGAGATCCATGACTTGTTTGCCAACAATTTGCAGACTTAAGTGATAGTTGGAGAGTGAAACATTTTAGATAGAATTTATATTTTGGTGCAGAAGAAAATGATCACCCTAGGAAGGAGTTTAGCTGGCAATCCTACACTTGTTTGCTTTTTGAGAGCGGGGAGGACAGTGTAGTTTTTAAAGTACTTTATCTAATGAACAGGAATAAAATTGTTTGCTAATTAAGAATAAACCCTTCCCTTAAGGACAATAAATACAGAATATGGTGACAGTGTAAATTAAGACTCATTAAATTACTTTGACCATGAGGGATCTTAATGCAAATGCAGCTAGTTCACAATGGCCTTTAAATCTCATTTCCACCCTGTATTCTTTGCATTCATCCTTACTTGGGGCAACCAGTTCATATAATAAATTCCAACATAACTACTGTACTTTGTGATGCAGCCATCTGTCCTATAAAAGCAAAACAATCTATCTACAAAGTTTTAAAACTGTATTCAGATTTTCTTTGCTTGAAAAATTTCCCTTTCACTAACTACTCCAGTCACTCTGATTACCTCTTGAATCTCCTGCGATAATAATTTGTAATCCTGTGGGTATTATTGCTATTAAATGAACTGAATCCTCTAATATTTTTTGCAGTACATCAAATAGTTATTATTCTAAATGAACTAATTTTGGTTCTCAAATACTTGTTACAGGCGCAATTCGAATGTGTCTGATGATGTTTCATGGTGTATCTTGGGTAGTATTTTAATGTGTATTTCACTCCGATGATAATTTGTTTTATTTGTGATACGTTCTGATGGTTTTTGCAATTGGAAGGGTGGAATATAAGTAATGTTACATAAATTTTAAAAAGTTAAATGGAGGAGGAGGGGCACTTTATACCTGGAGGAGTGGAGGTACCAGGAAGAGGGGAAAATGGGACTTGATATACTGCCTTTCTGAGGTTTTTTGCAACTACATTCAAAGTGGTTTACATATATTCAGGTACTTATTTTGTACCTGGGGTAATGGAGGGTTAAGTGACTTGCCCACAGTCACAAGGAGCTGTAGTGGGAATTGAACTCAGTTTCCCAGGATCAAAGTCCACTGTACTAACCACTAGGCTACTCCTCTAGTCCAGCAGCCTGCACACCAGAGATTCTCAGCATTTTCATCTTTCCTTCCGTCAGCTGACATCATCAGTGTGGGCCGGTCTTTGGTTTGAAAAGCCAGCAGCTCCCTGGTGTGCGGCTGCAGGGCATGGCCAAAGGGCTCCCTCTAAGGGACGCAGCATGCCCCTGGTGAGCCTGGGACTATCAATTTCAGTTGAGATCTCTCTAAATACTGGTGGCAGAATTTTGTATATGGGAAAACATAAGTCTAAGTCTAAACATCTAACTGTAAGTGCCCCTGTTACTCTGGGTCCTATTGAGAAGCATTTGATGCCTTTAAGGGAAAGGAAATGGGACTTGATATATACACTTCCTTTCTGTGGTTTTTGCAACTACATTCAAAGTGGTTTGTTTTCAGTTTGTGCTTCTCACCCAATTTTGGGACTTTTTTGGCTTCATTTTACACATCCATAGGTGCTCTTGAATTGAAGATCACACAAATGTGTCCAATGTTTTTCAATTTTTGAAAAATATAAAAGTACTTTAATAGCAAGTACTTATGGAAAGATATTTTCAAAGCCATTTACCTGGATCAGTAGCAATCTGTCTCACAAACTGAACTGTCTGGGGCCCTTTTACTAAGCCGAGTAGGCGCCTACACGGGTACAATGTGCATCAAATTGTAACTACCACCCGGCTACCGCATGCCCTGGGTGGTAATTCCATTTTTGATGCATGCTGTAGAAAATTTCTACCGTGTGGTGCTTACCTGGTGGTAATCAGCAGTGTACGCGTGCTGCAATGACTACTGCCCGGTTAACATGTGAGACCTTACGCTAAGTCAGTGGGTGCTGAAAAATGGACCTGCACACGTCCAAATCATGCACCTACACCAGGACATTTTTTTGGCATGACTTAGTAAAAGGGCCCCTCTAAAACTAAAGATAAGGGGGTGAGGGTAACGCATTTGCTAAATCACCTTTCTGTGGTACAACTAAAATAGTTTACATATTACATACAGGAAATTGCCCTGCTTTTGTCAGTCAAAGTTATGAAAGAATTGATGAATATTTATTTTCTTTATTATACATTTGCAAAATTCTAATAAAAATAACATTTAAAACAAATTTTGTAAAACCATTTTCAGTGCACAAACTTTCAGCTTAGTTAGGGGTCCCATTTACTAAGCTACGCTAAAAAGTGGCCTTTACTTACCCTTACATGAGTCTTTCCTGGATGCTAAGGCCATTTTTAGCACAGACAGAAAATGGCCAATTTTCCATCTTCCAAATTAACAGCCATGTACTAATTTTGCAGAAACAAACAGGAGACAGTCTACTGTAAAAGAAGAACAGACAAACCAAACAGAAGCAGCGATCCAAGGAAGGACACAGCATGAGTTTATCCAAATATCAACTTTAATGGAAACAGGACCCAACCTGACAAAGTTTCGGAAAAACCTTCATCAGGGGTCACATAGGTTTCCACAATACATTCACAGATGCAAAGCAGTCTGTGAGTGGAGGAGTGGCCTAGTGGTTAGAGTGGTGGACTTTGGTCCTGGGGAACTGGGTTCAATTCCCACTGCAGGCAGAGGCAGCTCCTTGTGACTCTGTGCAAGTCACTTAACCCTCCATTGCCCCAGGTACAACCAAGTACCTAAGCTGCATTGAGCCTGCCTTGAGTGGGAAAGCATGGGGTACAAAAAAAAAAAAAAAGCATTTGTTCCAATACCTGTGTTTAAAAGAAAAACAAGGTCTAATGTCAAAAGCAAAAAAATGCAGCCAACAGCGTCTGCATAGAAAAAGCTCTGGTCCAATTCCAAAAGTCAGTAGCCACCATGTCTACAGCCCATATTCAAAAAGCACAGTTAAAGGTGGCCACATTATTTGGATAAACTCTTGCTGTGTTTGTCCTTCCTTAGGTCGCTGCTGCTGTTTGGTAGTCTGTCCGTGCACTAATTTTGCCATTAGCACATGGCCATTACAAAAGATTAGTGTCACCTATTTTGTAGGCGGTAAGGGCTCACACGGTAAACATGCATTAATCAGGGGCCATTTTACTAAGCCGCATAGGCGCTTACGTGTGCCTAATGTGCGCCAATTCAGAACTACCGCCCGGCTACCACGTGGCCCGGGTGGTAATTGCATTTTTTACGCGCGCCCACTACATGCACCGGAAAATATCCGGCCCGCGGCGCTAACTGGGCAATAATCGGCATTGTACGCACACTGACAATTACCGCCTGGTTAACGCGTGAGACCTTACCGCTAAGTCAATGGGTGGTGGTAAGGTTTCTGGCACAAAATGGACGCATGCCAATTTTCATTTTGCTGCACGATCATTTTCGGCCAAAAAAAAAAGGCCTTTTTTTGCAGGTGCGCTGAAAAATGAACCTGCGCATGTCCAATACACGCGTCTACATCAGGACCCCTTAGCGACAGGAATGCAGATGTGCTAACTGATTAGCTCAGAAACACCCACTCTCTGCCCCCAGACACGCTCCTGCAGCTTTGTAAAAGGAGCCTTTAAAAAGGTATTTGCCTGTACAATTTGAAGGTGAAGACTACCTTTGAAAGTTAGATAATAAAAATATACACAGTAAGAGAACTGATGGGTTATCAAATCTGTGCCTACAAAGTACTGGGAATTAGACTTGAGCGACCACCGCCACTTAGCCTTAGGTGAATAAAAAGTGAAAACTGTGCTCAAGAGCCTCAAATAGGTCAGGTTTTCAGGATATCCCTAATGGATGTGCATGAGATAAATTTGCATACAAGAGGGGTAGTATGCTTGCAAATCTATTTCATGCATATTCATTAGGAATATCCTGAAAATCCAAACTGGATGTGAATATTGCTAGTGTAAATTTTCCCCTGTATAGCCATGCTGTGTTTCCTTGTGTTCCTGGAAGCATTTATTATTCATAATGTGCCTTCATTTATGTCATCCACTTTGTGTTAAAAGCCGACGTTTTCATTGATCAAGCCTCCCTGTTGTTATGAAATCTCCTTGAAAATCATTTTGATTGAACAGATTTAATTTTCAAAACCTCTTTTATAGAATTGGCATCTGGACCTGGGGAATCTGTCAGTTCTTCCTCGTTTTTTTACACTGCAGTTGCAAACACCTAAAAAGCACCATGGGGTCGATACAGAAACCCATAGATGACTGAGTGTGTGGCTTTTACCATGAGCTCAAAACTGCTCTATGCAGAAAGGTAATTTTATGCAAAGGTTATGCATGAAGAACTTTCACATTAGTTGGAGGAAACCTGCCAGACTCATGCACACAGGGTTAAGTGGTAAGTACAGCTTCTAGTGGGCATCTCTGAAGAAAACAAAGGTGCCAACACATATCTGTGGCTATTGGGAAAATTCTATAAATGGCACTCAAAATTCAGCGCCGAAAAAAAATTGGTACTGAATATTGTTCTATAACGGGCATTCCGGGATCAGCATATTTTATAGAATAGCGCGTACCGCCATGATTTGGGCGTGAGGAGTTACACCAACTGAAACAAGGGGTAAATCCTAGCATGCAAGTTGGGTGTGGATCCCGCAAATTCTGTAGCACTGTGCCCATTTTTAACGGGAATGCCCCTGGCCTGCCTATGTCGCTCCCATGGCCACGCCCCTTCTACAAACTTTCACAGTAATTGATCATTATTTATTTTGAACACCAATTATATAATTACTAGTAAAAAAGGCCCGTTTCCGAAACCAATGAAACGGGCGCTAGCATGTGGCTTTTTTTGTGTGTGTGTGTATGTGTCACAGAATTATTTTGTGTGAGGGTGCGGTGTGTGTGCAGGTTGTTGATGTGTGTCTTTTTTTTTTTTTTTTTCCAGCGGTAGTTCTGTGCTCTCCGTGCTGCACAGATAATGAGCCATTCTGCTGGGGAATGCTCCTCCCTTATTGTCACGTAGTTTCCTCTGATTGGTCCGTCTTATGTTGCCTAGTGTTGCCTGGGAACGGTGTTGTGATGGTCCTTTGTGTTTCAGAATGTTGAGGGTGTTTTTTCTGATTGGTCCGTCATGCGAGGGCGGGGCAGAGACATGGTCAGTGTTGTGGCTTCACCACCATGTATCCATGAACCCTTCAGGGAGTGACTGAGTGACTTCAGAACGTTGTCTTCAGAACGTTGAGGGTGAGTTTTATTATAGTAGATGTTTGTGGGGTTTGGGATGTTTTTGGAGTTGAGTAGTATTTTTTTGTGTGATAAAAATGTGTATAAAATATAGTATGTAGTCTATATGAAAATGCATAATAAAAAAAAATAATAGAAAATAAGTCCCAAATACAACAAGCAATGATAGCATTCAATAAGTACTTGACATGGCCATGTTTTCAGCTTATGTTGGCATCAGAAGACATTTACAAAAAACCATGTAACTTTGTCAATGCCAATTTGCTTAGTAAAAGACCCCCTTAGGAGGCAATTGTATAACTTGGCACCTCCGTTTAGGCAATGATGCTATGCACTGGGTGCCAATTCTATAACAGCATCTGTGTGCCGAGATGACATTATAGAAAGCTAGTATAAGTTGGCATGGGTGCACTTTAGTACAGGCACGACCTTTACTGCCATGGTCAGTGCGGGTGCCCTTATCGCTTCCTAAATAAGTGGTGATAAGAGCTCCCCCAGGAAACGAGCATCTGGCAAGTGTTTAACTTACCACACAGCCATTTCCTTTTTTTTTAAAGCCTTTTACCCGCTGTGGTCAAATGAGGTCTTGGCGTGCAGCAAATCAATCAACGCACTGACACCACAGCAGGGCCCCTTTTACTGCAGCTTGGTAAAAGGGGCCCTAACTAAATAAGCAAGGTTCACACTTCTGTCAGTGCTGTTATTTTTGCAAACTCCAAAGACTGCTGTGCTAGACTGAATAGCATGTAAAAGTTTAATTCTGGAGCTGCCAGAGCTAAGACATAGTCTCTTTGTACTCTCTTCTAATATCTTCCTTAGGCTGCAAAGAAAACAGAAAAACCTGCAAAATAATGGAGTGGACCTGTGTATTTTCAAAACCATCTTCTCCCTAACTCCCTTCAATGGTTGCTTCTTCTTGGATGGAAACCTACGTCCCTTGTTTCAGTATTTGCAGCATCTGCTATGAGATCGCGGCATATAGATGGTGACTATTATTAGATGTGACCCCTGATGTAGGCGATATGTCGAAACATGGACTGTGTCGGGTCCCTTTACATTTGCACCAATAAAGTGTTTTTTCACAATATCTCCAGTGGTGGAATCATCTTTTGATCATCCTCTACTTGTTCTTGTTTGGGCTCCCTGCCGTAGAAGTTTTGTCTTCTTTGTGTTTTGACTATTATTAGGACAACATAAACACAATTTTTACTGTGATGCTTTATTATTTTTTCTAGTGCACAAAATTGGAGGCTGTTGTCAATGGGAAACAAAATCTCTGAAAATTGCTGTTCCCTCTCCAAGGAAAAATATGCCTGCTGAACACGATGCACATACCTTTCGCTGTGGGTAAAGGCTTTCCCTGTGGATAAAGAGGCAGGGGTGGAGTTAGGGAGAATGTGGTGAAGTATCCATTGGGCTCATTTTCGAAAGAGAAGGACGTCCATCTTTCAACATAAATTGGAAGATGGACGTCCTTCTCCCAGGGACGTCCAAATCGGTATAATCGAAACCCGATTAGGACGTCTCCAACTGCACTCCATCGCAAGGATGGCCAAAGTTCAAGGGGGCATGTCAGAGGCGTAGCGAAGGCGGGACTTGGGCGTTTTTAACATTTGGATGTCCTTGACCCATAATCGAAAAAAAACCAAGGACGTCCCTGACGAACACTTGAACGTTTTCACACGGACCTGTTTTTCTTACAACTAAAGCACAAAAAGGTGCCCAAAATGACCAGGTGACCACCGGAGAGAATCGGGGATGACCTCCCGTTACTCCCCCAGTGGTCACTCCCTCCCACTCTCAAAAAACATCTTTCAAAATATGTTGTGCCAGCCTCAGATGTCATACTCAGGTCTGTGACAGCGCATGCAGGTCCCTGGAGCAGATTTAGTGGGTACTGCAGTGCACTTCAGACAGAAGGACCCAGGCCCATCCCCCCCTACCTGTTAGATTTGTGGAGGAAACAGCGAGCCCTCCAAAACCCACCAGAAACCCACTGTATCCACATCTAGGTACCCCCGTTCACCCATAAGGGCTATGGTAGTGGTGTACAGTTGTGGGTAGTGGGTTTGGGGGGGGGGGGGGGTTGGGGGCTCAGCACACAAGGTAAGGGAGCTATGTATCTGGGAGCAATTTATGAAGTCCACTGCAGTGCCCCTAGGGTGCCCGGTTGGTGTCCTGGCATGTCAGGGGGACCAGTGCACTACAAATTGGCTCCTCCCACAACCAAATGGCTTGCATTTGGTCGTTTTTGACATGGTTTCGAAAATTGCCGAAAGTCAGAAATGTCCATGTCTAGGGACGTCCAAATATAGGGACATCCTAATTTAAGGATTTGGACGTCCCTGACGGTATTTTCGAAACGAAAGATGGACGTCCATCTTGTTTCGAAAATACAGGTTTCCCTGTCCCTGGATTTCGCCATTTTGCAAGGACGTCCAAATCGCAACTTGGACGTCCCTTTCGAAAATGCCCCTCCACGTGTTGTTTACCTTGTATACTTTGTACCTAAAAGATATAGGAGAGGATTCTATGTATGGCGCGTAAACAATCCACATAGTAAACATTTCCGCCTAAGCATATTCTATAAGCGGCACCTAGATTTAGGCACGGTATATAGAATACGCTAAGTTGATATCTCAGTACCTACTGCTATGTGCATCCATTTACACCAGTGAAAACATGGTGTAAATCCTGGTGCGTAGATTTAAGTGCAGAGGACCTATAACTACGTATGCAAACTTTGGAACATCCATGAAATGCCCATTTCCCCATCCATAACCACACCCCTTTTTGGCTGCACACATTTGATGTTAGGCACAGTGTTTTACAGAATATGCTTAGCGAGGTTTGTGGGTAAATTCTAATTATTGCCAATTAGTGCTCATTATTGCTTATTAAGTGCTGATATCAACGTTGATTGGTTTCCTAAGCCAATTAAGTTACATGTGTTACTATAGAATACGCTTGGATTTCAGCACAGATCTCTAGGCAGGCTATATAGAATCTGGGGGATATATGGTAACATACATAGAAACGCCTCCTTTAACTTTGGCCGGCCCTGCGACGGAAAGCAGTTGAAGCCGGCCAAAATCGGCTTTCGATTATATCGATTTGGCCGGCTTCAGGAGATGGCCAGCCATCTCCTGATTTGTGTCGGAAGATGGCTGGCCTTCTCGTTCAAAAATAAGCAGGATAGTAACATAGTAAATGACGGCAGATAAAGACCTGAACAGTCCATCCAGTCTGCCCAACAAGATAAACTCATTTTACATGGTATGTAATACTTTATATGTATATCCGAGTTTGATTTGTCCCTGCCTTTCTCAGGGCAGACAGTAGAAGTCCGCCCTGCACCGGTTTTATTCTCGAAATACCGGTGTCGCCACCCAATGTCTGCTAAGATTCCATAGATCCATTCCTTCTAAACAGTATTCCTTTGTGTTTATCCCACGCATGTTTGAATTCCATTACCGTTTTCATCTCCACCACCTCCCGCGGGAGAGCATTCCACGTATCCACCACCCTCTCCGTGAAAAAATACTTCCTGACATTACTCCTGAGTCTGCCCCCCTGCAACCTCAATTCATGTCCTCTAGTTCTACCACCTTCCCGTCTCCGGAAAAGGTTCGTATGCGGATTAATATCTTTCAAATATTTGAACGTCTGTATCATGTCACCCCTGTTTCTCCTTTCCTCCAAGGTATACATGTTCAATATAATCTGACATTTATTGACCGCCAAATCCCTTGCAGCTTCAAAGTGGTATACAAAGATTCAATAATACAAACAAATATCCACTATGTAAATCTAACCAATTACATTAGTTACATCAATTACACTAATTATAAACCATCATTTAAAAGATCAGTTCAAGCTGATCGAGAAATTAAATATTCATTAAATAATGTATAAGTTTTAAGATTTTTATGGAACAAAATATAGGAATTCTCAGCTCTTAAATCCTGAGGCAAAGAATTCCAAAAAGAAGCAGCTAAATAGGAATAAGATCGATCATAATTTTTCTGTGATGATAAATATTGTTCTCTGAGAACAAGCAGGCTTCTATATTTTCACAAGTGGGTCAGTGTCACTCACTTGTGAGAATATAAAGTTTGCTATCCTCGGAGAATACCTGCTACAGGTATCTTCACTTACTGGAAGATAAAGAAGAATATTATTGTGCTTGGGTTTAAACGTTAATTGAGAAAAGGAATGATAAAGCAAATCTTACAAGTGTCCAGAAGCCAAATCATGCAGCGATTTAAATACCAGATAAGATATCTTATAAACAGGGGCAGATTGATCATTTGCCCGAGGGCCCAGAGGCTCTAGGGGGCCCAGAGACTCTGCCCGGATGCCCAACGTGCCGCTGGTTATCTAGTGGCCTCGGGGGGGGGGGGGGGGGGGACACGTTCTTTCCTATCCAGCATAAGGAATTTCAAGTCAGATGCAAAGCGCTGATAAGAAAGGCAAAGAGGGATTTTGAAAGAAAGATAGCGATAGATGTGAAAACTGATAGTAAAATATTTTCTCCCTCTCCCTCCTGTTGTTCCTCTTTCCCTTCTCTGACACTAATTACTGTATTTTCTATTAATGTTGTTTACTAGACTATTGTACGCCACATTGAGCCTGCCCATGGGTGGGAATAATGTGGAATATAAATGCCATAAATAAATAAATAAATAAATATGTTAAAAGCAGGAAACCAGCAAAAGAATCGGTTGGCCCACTGGATGATCGGGGTGTAAAAGGGGCGATCAAGAAAGACAAAGAAATAGCAGAAAAACTAAATGAGTTCTTTGCTTCGGTCCTCACCGAGGAAGATTTGGGTGGGATACCGGTGTCGGACACGGTATTTGAAGCTGAAGAGTCAGAAAAACTTACTGAAATATCTGTAAATCTGGAAGACGTAATGGAGCAGTTCTGCAAACTGAAGAGTAGCAAATCTCCTGGAACGGATGGCATTCACCCTAGGGTACTGATAGAACTAAAAAATGAGCTGGCAGAGCTACTGTTATTGATTTGTAATTTATCCTTAAAATCGAGCGTGGTACTGGAAGATTGGAGGGTGGCCAATGTAACGCCGATTTTTAAAAAAGGTTCCAGAGGAGACCCGGGAAATTATAGACCGATGAGTCTGATGTCAGTGCCGGGCAAAATGGTAGAGACTATAATCAAGAACAAAATGTACAGAGCACATTCAAAGCATGGACCAATGGGACAAAGCCAACATGGAATTAGTGAAGGGAAGTCTTGCCTCACCAATCTGCTGCATTTCTTTGAAGGGGTAAGCAAACATGTGGACAAAGGTGAGCCGGTTGATATTGTGTATCTAGATTTTCAGAAGGCGTTTGATAAGGTCCCTCATGAAAAACTACAGAGGAAATTAGAGGGACATAGGATCAGAGGTAGTGTCTTACTGTGGATTAAAAATTGGTTGAAAGATAGGAAACAGAGAGTAGGATTAAAAGGTCAATATTCGCAATGGAGAAGGGTAGTTAGCGGGGTCCCTCAGGGATCGGTGCTGGGACCTCTGCTTTTTAACATATTCATAAATGACCTAGAAATGGGGGTAACTAGTGAGGTAATCAAATTTGCCAATGACACAATGTTATTCAAAGTAGTCAAATCGCGGGAAGATTGTGAAAAACTACAAGAGGACCTTACAAGACTGGGAGACTGGGCATCTAAATGGCAGATGACATTTAATGTGAGCAAGTGCAAAGTGATGCATGTGGGAAAGAGGAACCCGAATTATAGCTACGTTATACAAGGTTTCACGTTAGGAGACAGACCAAAAAAGGGATCTAGGTGTCGTCATTGATGATATTTTGAAACCTTCTGCTCAGTGTGCTGTTGTGGCTAAGAAAGCAAATAGAATGTTAGGTATTATTAGGAAAGGAATGGAAAACAAAAATGAGGATGTTATAATGCCATTGTATCGCTCCATGGTGCGACCTTACCTCGAATATTGTGTTCAATTCTGGTCGCCGCATCTCAAAGAAGTGGAATTATAGTGGAATTAGAAAAGGTGCAGAGAAGGGCGATGAAAATGATAAAGGGGATGGGATGACTTCTCAATGAGGAAAGGCTAAAGTGGCTAGGACTCTTCAGCTTGGAGAAAAGGTGGCTGAGGGGAGATATGATAGAGGCCTATAAAATAATGAGTGGAGTTGAACGGGTAGAAGTGAAGCATCTGTTTATGCTTTCCAAAAATACTATGACTAGGGGGCATGCGATGTAGCTACAAAGTAGTAAATTTAAAACGAATCGGAGAAACATTTTCTTCGTTCAACGTGTAATTAAACTCTGGAATTTGTTGCCAGAGAATGTGGTAGAGGCGGTTAGCTTAGCAGAGTTTTAAAAAAGTTTGGACGGCTTCCTAAAGGAAAAGACCATAGACCATTATTAAATTGCACTTGGGGAAATCCACTATTTTTGGGATAAGCAGTATAAAATGTTTTGTAATTTTTTTGGGATCTTGCCAGTTATTTGTGACCTGGATTGACCACTGTTGGAAACAGGATGCTGGGCTTGATGGGCCTTTGGTCTGTCCCAGTATGGCAATACTTATGTACTTATGTACTATGTATTGCTTTTATCACTTTTCCTATGCCACCAAAATCATTATCTGCATAGGACTGTCCTCTCTCAGCCTTCTTATTGCCAGTGAATGGGGAACCTGGGATAGGTGTAAAAAATTCCCTAAGCAAGCTGTACCTGCCCCATAAAGACAACCCCAACAACACAAGCATGGGGAATATAACCTACACTTGTGGCAAATACAGCCCTAATAACCTTCCTGGGCAGACTCAATAGGCCATATTAGTCTTTTGCTGTCATCATTTACTATGTTACCATATTACTGTGTAACTGTTCCCTTAGTCCCATCCTTCACCTAGTAAACACAGATGTCAACACCTTGAAGGAATGCTTACTAAGAACATTTGTAGTGAAAGAAGATGGAATACACTTCAGAACGCATAAATGACATGTGAGCTGACACTCACTCACTGCATTTAATTATACAGTTGAGGCATGCTGCATCTCCCAAAGTGTACAACTTGAGTATACATACTCTGTTCCTTTACCTTCTGACAAAGCCGAACAGAGGCAGAAAACTACACACTGACAGGCTGTCTTCTTGACAAGACTGCATTCTCTTGATCTGTTGAATACTCTGATTCACTGAACTGATAGTGAAAGCAGAAGAAAGCAGTCCTCACTGCAGCACTTAGCAGGCTACTGTAACATGGTTTATATTGGGGTTCCTGCCCACCAGTTGAAGCTTTTGCAAACTCTGCATAATACAGTGGCCTACTTTATATGTCGAGCTTGTAAGTTTGATTCTGCTTGTCCTCTACTGATCCATCTGCATTGGCTCCTGATTGTATTAAATTTAAACAGCTCCTTCTAGTCTTCGGGGCCCCTATATGAGGGCATCCCCAATTATCTGATTTTGATGGTCATCCCGTATACCCCTTTGAAATTATTAAGATCCCTTAATGATCACCATTTAGTCCTTCCCTCCCCATCTGCAGCCTGCTTAGATTCCACACAGGAGAGTGTATTTTTCTTTCTAGTTCCTTTCCTGTGGAATGGTCTCCCTCGAAAAATGCTCCTGAAAGTTTTCAAGGCCTCTCTGAAAACCCATTTCTTCCATTTGGTCTTTAGGGATTCTGGAATGGGTGTCCAAGGTATTTTGAACTCAGTTCCTGTTTGCCGCTTTTTCCCCCTCCCTCTTGGACTTTTCCTTCTGCTTTCCTATCCCAAATTGTAGCATCTTTCAATTATTTTGCTTTATTTTAAACACTGTAAACAGGGATCTGGGTGTCGTCGTCGATGATACACTGAAACCTTCTGCTCAGTGTGCTGCTGTGGCTAGGAAAGCGAATAGAATGTTGGGTATTATTAGGAAAGATATGGAAAACAGGTGTGAGGATGTTGTAATGCCGTCGTATCGCTCCATGGTGTGACCGCACCTTGAGAACTGTGTTCAATTCTGGTCGCTGCATCTCAAGAAAGATATAGTAGAAATGGAAAAGGTGCAGCAAAGGGCGACTAAAATGATAGCGAGGATGGGACGACTTCCCTATGAAGAAAGACTAAGGAGGCTAGGGCTCTTCAGCTTGGAGAAGAGACGGCTGAGGGGAGACATGATAGAGGTATATAAAATATTGAGTGGAGTGGAACAGGTGGATGTGAAGCGTCTGTTCACGCTTTCCAAAAATACTAGGACTAGGGGGCATGCGATGAAACTACAGTGTAGTAAATTTAAAACAAATCGGAGAAAATCTTTCTTCACCCAATGCGTAATTAAATTCTGGAATTCGTTGCCAGAGAACATGGTGAAGGCGGTTAGCTTGGCAGAGCTTAAAAAGGGGTTAGACGGTTTCCTAAAGGAAAAGTCCATAAACCACTACTAAATGGACTTGGGAAAAATCCACAATTCCAGGAATAACATGTATAGAATGTTTGTACGTTTGGGAAGCTCGCCAGGTGCCCTTGGCCTGGATTGGCCGCTGTCGTGGACAGGATGCTGGGCTCGATGGACCCTTGGTCTTTTCCCAGTGTGGCATTACTTATGTACTTATCTGTGCGCCAGCTGAGGCAGTATATCAAGTGTCAATAAACTAAACTAAGAATACACAACAGAATGGGGTGGGCCACTGGGGGCATAGTCCAAGCCATACTTGGGATAAAAGCTTTAGCAATGAGACAGCTTGGGGTGCAGTCAGAGATTAATTTGTTTGGCCCCCCTCAAAGGGTGCTCTACTGCCACTGTAATTAAGTATATTTCAGGAAGAAAGTTATACATACTAATAAAATCCGCACTTAGATAAAAGTGCTGCAAAATAATTGTTTATTTGATTATCTAGGGACTTGGTGTGCCCCGAGGACTGGGTTGAGAAGGCCTGGTCTAGGGGACTATATTCAAACAGCAGTTAGATATTGAAATGCCAATTTAGTTTCATTTGCAGCACAAGTACACATATTGAGCACGCAGAAGTATGGGCAGAAATGGGTCATTCCAGAGGCAGCCCCAAGTGGTGTATAGTCTAGATCAGGGCTTTCCAACCCAGTCCTCGGGGCACATCAAATCACGTTGGGTTTTCAGGATAGCCACGATAAATATGCATGAGAGATTGGCATGCACTTCCTCCTTGGTACACAAATTTATCTCATGCATATTCATTGTGGATATTCAGAATACCCGATGGGACTTGGTGTGCCCCAGGACTATATATATATATATATATATATATATATATATATATATATATATATATATATATATATATATATATATATATACAGTGGGGGAAATAAGTATTTGATCCCTTGCTGATTTTGTAAGTTTGCCCACTGACAAAGACATGAGCAGCCCATAATTGAAGGGTAGGTTATTGGTAACAGTGAGAGATAGCACATCACAAATTAAATCCGGAAAATCACATTGTGGAAAGTATATGAATTTATTTGCATTCTGCAGAGGGAAATAAGTATTTGACCCCCCACCAACCAGTAAGAGATCTGGCCCCTACAGACCAGGTAGATGCTCCAAATCAACTCGTTACCTGCATGACAGACAGCTGTCGGCAATGGTCACCTGTATGAAAGACACCTGTCCACAGACTCAGTGAATCAGTCAGACTCTAACCTCTACAAAATGGCCAAGAGCAAGGAGCTGTCTAAGGATGTCAGGGACAAGATCATACACCTGCACAAGGCTGGAATGGGCTACAAAACCATCAGTAAGACGCTGGGCGAGAAGGAGACAACTGTTGGTGCCATAGTAAGAAAATGGAAGAAGTACAAAATGACTGTCAATCGACAAAGATCTGGGGCTCCACGCAAAATCTCACCTCGTGGGGTATCCTTGATCATGAGGAAGGTTAGAAATCAGCCTACAACTACAAGGGGGGAACTTGTCAATGATCTCAAGGCAGCTGGGACCACTGTCACCACGAAAACCATTGGTAACACATTACGACATAACGGATTGCAATCCTGCAGTGCCCGCAAGGTCCCCCTGCTCCGGAAGGCACATGTGACGGCCCGTCTGAAGTTTGCCAGTGAACACCTGGATGATGCCGAGAGTGATTGGGAGAAGGTGCTGTGGTCAGATGAGACAAAAATTGAGCTCTTTGGCATGAACTCAACTCGCCGTGTTTGGAGGAAGAGAAATGCTGCCTATGACCCAAAGAACACCGTCCCCACTGTCAAGCATGGAGGTGGAAATGTTATGTTTTGGGGGTGTTTCTCTGCTAAGGGCACAGGACTACTTCACCGCATCAATGGGAGAATGGATGGGGCCATGTACCGTACAATTCTGAGTGACAACCTCCTTCCCTCCGCCAGGGCCTTAAAAATGGGTCGTGGCTGGGTCTTCCAGCACGACAATGACCCAAAACATACAGCCAAGGCAACAAAGGAGTGGCACAGGAAGAAGCACATTAGGGTCATGGAGTGGCCTAGCCAGTCACCAGACCTTAATCCCATTGAAAACTTATGGAGGGAGCTGAAGATGCGAGTTGCCAAGCGACAGCCCAGAACTCTTAATGATTTAGAGATGATCTGCAAAGAGGAGTGGACCAAAATTCCTCCTGACATGTGTGCAAACCTCATCATCAACTACAGAAGACGTCTGACCGCTGTGCTTGCCAACAAGGGTTTTGCCACCAAGTATTAGGTCTTGTTTGCCAGAGGGATTAAATACTTATTTCCCTCTGCAGAATGCAAATAAATTCATATACTTTCCACAATGTGATTTTCCGGATTTAATTTGTGATGTGCTATCTCTCACTGTTACCAATAACCTACCCTTCAATTATGGGCTGCTCATGTCTTTGTCAGTGGGCAAACTTACAAAATCAGCAAGGGATCAAATACTTATTTCCCCCACTGTATATATATATATATATATATATATATATATATATATATATATATATATATATATATATATATATATATATATTTATTTATTTATTTATAGGCAAGTCACTTAACCCTCCATTGCCTCAGGTACAAAATTAGATTGTGAGCCTTACAGGGACAGGGAAATATCCAGTGTACCTGAATGTAACTCAGCTTGAGCTACTACTGAAAAAGGTGTGAGCAAAATCCAAACAAATCTAAAGTATGCAGAAAAATGGGCCATTCCAGAGGAAGCCCCAACTGGTGTGTACACTCTAGATCAGGGCTTCTCAATCCAGTTCTCAGGGCACAGCAAGTCCCATTAAATTTTCAGGACATCCACAATGAATATTTATGAGATAGATTGGCATGCACTTCCTCCTTTTCTATAGTTGTACTAATTAGTGATGACCAGATGTTCTTTTGGGTTCCTTAACCTCTGACCAAAACCAAGGTTTGAACCTCTGACCAAAACCAAGGTTTGAACTGCTTGCCATGTATAGAGGAACAGTACAGATGTTTGTATATTTTTATGCCATGTAATGCCAATCATGTATCATAATGTTTTTGCCAAAATGTAGTTTTTCAAAAGCTGATAATCACTATGACTTGACAAAATTTGTCTAATTGGAATTTGAGAAACATCTGACCGTGGAAGAAACTTGTTCCCTCTGTGTTCAGTTCTGTTTTCCTTGCCTGGCAATAGTGAATAAATATATTGCTTACTGATAATTTGTTAGAGTGCTTTTTAGCCCCTTAGTGATTAGCCATGTTAGTTTCTTTTTCTGTCTAGTCTTCCACAAATTGGTTCTGCTGTTTCTTTAATGCAGTTTTTTTTCCTCTCTGTTTAAATTGTCCTCAAGATTGTTTGGTTCAAATCTGCTTTGAAAAGCTAACTGAGAAGAGGTGGGTGAAATGAGGCCTCTTAACAGTCTTTATAAGAAAAACAGTTATTAAGGTAACTGTACTCTAGATTCCAGTAATCTTACCTCTTGCCCCTATATACATATTTAGCTTTCTTTGCTGCTTCTAAAAGGATATAGGCAGAGTGGAGGTTGTATTAGGACAGTTTTCAAAGGGATTTGCCCAAGTAACTTAATAGGTAAGTGGGTTTATGCCCTAGCCTGAAAACTTCACATAGTATGCATACAGGTACATTTCTACCAATGTACTTATATAAGACTCTCCCTACCAGAGACACAGAAACATACATGAATGCATTCTCACTGTTCAGTCATATATGCACACATGAACATGTATGCACTCTTACTTTTCAGGCAACAGGAAAAAGTGGAAGATGCTTCAGGAGTCTTAATTTGAAAAAACAAAATGGATGAACTCATGAATTCCAAATGTGAAGCACTTCCAAATTGGTCGAGTAGAATGGTCTTGAAAAAGACCTTTTGATAATAAATTATGTGTACCTTGAAGTCTAGTTCTGAAAGAAATAGACAAAACAACTCAACCAATTTGGAAATATACACAAATATTGAAGAAGGGCACAGACAGCTCTCAGACAACACATACTACAGGAAACTAACTGAGGATCCCACACAGGATTATACAAAACACTTCCAAAACAAGTACAGCCACATCTGAAGAAAGTCATACCAAACCATCCTTCTGTGGGCATATTCTACATGCTACCCAAAATCCAGAAACCTGGAAACCTTGGCAGACCAATCATATCTGGTATTGGCACACTCACGGCAGAAATATCTGGACTTATAGAGGGGATTCTGAAACCTTTTGTGCACAAGACAAACAGCTTCATACAAGACACCACAGACTTTCTGAATAAATTAAAAAAATATCAAGCAGTTGCCACCAGGTACCCTTCTGGTCACGATGGATGTAGAATCACTATAAAGCAACATTCCCCATGCAGATGGCATAGCTGCGTGCGAGAAACTCCTAAAAACATCCACCCTGGACCATCAATACTCACCAGAAACTATTACAAAATTAATCAAATGTATTCTAACTCACAACTATTTCTGGTTTAACAATGATATCTATCTACAAATCATGGACACTGCAATGGGCACCAGAACAGCACCCCAGTATGCTAATCTCTTTATGGTTAAACTAGAAGAGACATTTTTGAATACATATCAGACCACACCCCTAAAATACTACTGGTTCATCGATGACATTTTTATGATTTGGACTGAGGAGGAAGAAACTCTAACAATTTTACAGTTCTTTCAATACATACCATCTTACAATCAGATTCAAAATTGACTAGTCCCCAGAATAAGTCAATTTTTTTGGACACCACCATTTCAATCAGCAATGGCTATATACAAACATCTATATACAAGAAACCCACAGACAAATGCATCTACCTCCACAATTCCAGCTTCCACCCTTTACATACAAAACCATTGTTCACAACTAAGCCACAAGATACCATCGTATCTGCTCTGACCCAGAGGACAGAGATAGACATCTCAAACTCCTGACTGAATCCTTAAAAAAAAAAAGGCTACAACCCCAAAATAATCTCCAAGAATGTTGCCTCCTCCCTCAAAACACCCAGGGAAAATCTGCTACAGTACAAGGAAAAGAAAGCCACAGACAGAATCCCCCTTGTAGTGACATACAACCCAGAGCTGGAAAAATTAAGAAAAATCATAAATGATCTACAGCCACTACTCCAGGAAGATGAATTACTGAAAGAGATATTCCCATCCCCACCAGTGCTGGCCTTCCGACAGCCACCCAACTTAAAACACAAGCTAGTGAGAAGCAAGCTCCCAATACAGACTCAAAAAGAAGAGAGTGGCACACACCCTTGCAATATATCCAGCTGCAAACTATGCCAAAACATTTCACAAGATCCCACAGTCATTCACAAAGGAAAAATATTCAACATAAAGGAATCCTTCACATGCTCATCTTCCAATGTGGTATATATCATTCAATGTAAAAAGTGTGATGAAGGGTGCTATATTGGAGAAACAAGCCAGATGCTAAAGAAGATATTTAATTTACATAGACATATGAAAAATGCCAGTGCCAACCAGGATGTCACCTCTGTGGGGGTAGCACTTTACAAAACCAGAACACTGCATCAATGATTTTATGGTGAGAACACTAAAAGCAAAGATTAAGACAATACAGGAACGAAAGACCTTTGACATCAGAATGATTAAATATTTTGACACCCATTGGACAAGACTTAACAAAGATCTGGGTTTTCTAGCTCATTATAAAACCATAAAATTCTACTGCTTTGTCACCCTTTTATCACCATGCATATTTCCCTGTCCCTCATCCACCTGGCTCTCCCTGGCTCTCACCTAACCCACCCCACCCTCATCCTGTGAGACTGTCACCGAAATGCTTTGATGTTTCACTTATATATACTGTTATTTATCAACATTTGATTATTTCTGATCTGATGAAGATGGGCTACCTTCAAAAGCTTATCAAAAAATGTATTGTTAATCCAATAAAAAAGGTTTCATCTTATTTTCTTTTCTCTGTTTTACTTTATTTCTATTGAATACCTTTAAAAGTGGACTAACACGGCTACCACATCTCTCTACTCTGTTAGAAAAAAAAACCCCACTGCACTGGCAAACGTCACAGTGTCTCTGTGTAATTTCTGTTTTTCACCTAGTTTTGTTCTGTTACAGTATGCACTGTTACTCTTGCAAAGCCATTTAATTTTTTTTTTTTTTTTTTAGCCAGGCACCTCTGGAAACACACATGTTTGTGCTTTGGGTCTGTAAATGACAACAAAACATAGTTTGGGCAAATCAAATAGAATCTGTTCAGATTCTGTTCAAAGTCTGTTTGGGGTGAATCCCCACAGTCCTGACTCTCCATCCCCTCTTGCTACTCTGCCCCCTGCCTGGATCCTCAAAAGTGGACACTGTAACCATTATCTACAATATCAATAAAGAAACCACACAGTTGAGCAATAAGAAAACAAGTAAATATATATATATATATATATATATATATATATATATATATATATATATATATTTACTTGTTTTCTTATATATATATATATATGAAAATAGAGAAATTAAAAAAAAGATTTTCTTTAAACTTTATTTATTAATTTTAAAATAACATAGTATTTATGAAAACATATAGCAACATATAATATGGAATAGAATAAAATGTAAAAAAAAAAAAGATTTTTGAGAGGCAAAAGAAAGATCTCCAACACCTGGGCAAGCATCATGGCCCTTTACTCTTTAAACAAGAAAGAATGAAAGATGCACCTCAAAGTTTGTTTACAGGTGTGGGAGTGGAGCTTTCCTGCATGTCTCTTCTTCTGGTTGTTAGTACTTCAGAATAAGCCAGTCTGCTGGTTTCTCAGCAGTCATCTGCACCACTATTCATGATGCACAGCTCAACCCCAGTTTGTCTGTCTTTAAGGACTACGACCTACACCACACGAACAGCAGCATTCTGCTCATCGTACAGCCTAGCATACTAAACCACAGAAAGACAGATAGACAAACAAGGCACACAGGGCCCGATATTCAGTGGTAAATCAGCCATTGTGTAGGGTATGCACACAATGCAGCTGGTGGCCACTGTGAGATTTTTATGAACGTAGTCCTCCTTGGCCTTTGACCTCTATGTGTTCTGTGCTGGAAATAGCTCTTTTCGGCTCCTATGTTGAAAGGTCTGCCGCTAAAGCCAACAACGCAAACCCCATAGTGCAAGAACAGCAGAGAAAGTTAGCTCTCCAATGCTGAAAGCAAATGGAAATCAAGTTTTATGCGCACTAGTAAACTGAAAGCAAGGGGGAGGAATGTGCCTGGTGCATATGCGTGGGCGCAAGCCCAGGCAAAACCAGAAGTGCAAGCTCACATCAGCACTGTTCTTTTGTGCATTTAAATAAAAGCTTTTTAAAAATTGTTTGCACTTTCATTTTTGAAAAGCTCATATTTAAGCGCAGAAAAGCAGGTGCCAATGTGAGTTTTCACTTTCACTCGGACTTGCACATAGTAACATAGTAAATGATGGCAGATAAATACCTGAACGGTCCATCCAGTCTGCCCAACAAGATAAACTCATTTTACATGGTATGTGATACTTTATATATATGCCCGAGTTGGAGTTGGCCTTGCCATTCTCAGGGCACAGACCGTAGAATCTGCCTAGCCCTCTTCTTGTACTATAAGTTCTTAAGCTAACGTCGAAGCCCCTTAAATTTACACTCAAGCCCATCCATATCTATTCAGATACGATCAGGGCGTAGACCATAGAAGTCTGCCCAGCAGTGGTTTTGCTTCCCAATTACAGGCGTTGCCATCCAATGTCCACTAAGATTCTGTAGATCCATTCCTTCTAAACAGGATTCCTTTGTGTTTATCCCACGAATGTTTGAATTCCATTACCGCTTTCATCTCCACCACCTGCCTCAGGAGGGCATTCCACGTATCTATCACCCTTTCTGTGAAAAAATACTTCCTGCCATTACTCCTGAGTCTGCCCCTCTTCAACCTCAATTCATGTCCTCTAGTTCTACCACCTTCCCATCTCCGGAAAAGGTTTCTTTGCAGATTACCTTTCAAATAGTTGAACATCTGTATCATGTCACCCCTGTTTCTCCTTTCCTCCAAGGTATACATGTTCAGGTCGGCGAGTCTCTCCTCGTATGGTTTGCAATGCAAATCCCATACCATTTTTGTAGCTTTTCTTTGCACCACTTGCAGTCTTTATACATCTTTAGCAAGATACGGCCTCCAAAACTGAATACAATACTCCAAGTGGGGCCTCACCAACGACTTGTAGAGGAGCATCAACACCTCCTTTCTTCTGCTGGTTATGCCACTATCTACGCAGCCTAGCATCCTTCTGGTCACATGTTGCTTTCTCACGATCAGTACTTAGAGGCTGCACGGGCTTCCATCCGCTTCCAAGACAACACAAGACCATCAGTTTAATTTCAGAAATTCAGAAGAAATCCTCTTCTTAAAACCTTCAATGCCACCCCTGAGTTGGCCTGACAGTAAAATTTCAGCGTTAAGGGCAGCATTGTTTTCTGCGCTGTTGTCTGAGTATTGGGAGGGAATACCAAGTAACCTCATTAACATCCATTTCAATACAATTTGCAGTCATCTTTGGCATACCTTACCTGTGCTAGAGCCCTCTGAACATTTCGTGCATATTAATGCCAGCATTAGGTTTTGAGCATAGGCCCAGTGGCGTAGCAAGAGCAGGGCGATGGGGGTGGTCCACCCCGGATGCACGCTGCTGGGGGGGGTGTCGGCTCCGCTGGTTCCCTGCTCCCTCTGCCTCGGAACAGGTTACTTCCTGTTCCAGGGCAGAGGGAGCAGGGAAACAGCGGAACCAAAACCCCTCCAGCGGCGTGCACATGGCAGGCAAGAATGCACTCGGAGGGGGAGGGGCTTGGGTGATGCCCCGAGGGGGGGGTTATGCACCGAGGGAGGTGTCATGCTGCACCCGGAGGGGGGGGGTGCGTAGCAGCGAACCGCCCCGGGTGGCAGCCACCCTCGCTACGCCACTGTATAGGCCCCTTAGACTCCTTCCTGTACGATAACCCTTCTTGGGCTGACTGGTCTCCAATCCACTCTCTTGTTCCAGACAGTGAAATTTGTACGGGTTTCATCTAGTTACTGGTAGGGATTTTGACTTGTGTCTGTTCTGGTTTTTCAGACAGAGTGTGGCTCAATTCTGGATACAGAGGAGCCTTTGTCTGTAAAATGCAGGCAAACACCTTTCCTCTCTTTTAGTTTGAAGCTCTGTGGTAGCCCAACTTTCCTTTTGGAAATCCTGTAGCTGGCTTGGAATCAGGGACCATATGCTGTGGATTCCTACTTACTAATCTCTGCCTTGGCTCTCTTGCTCAACTGACACTCTCCAGTTGTATCAGCAGCATCCCAGAGAAACAAAAGTCAAGTGAAGTTAACCCTGCCACTGTGGCCTGAGGTAGAGTGAGTCCAGAAACTTCCTGTAGGTCCTCTGACGTGGTTTAAATGAATCCAATCCATGTTTTGCTATTAGTTGTCTGCAGGCTTTGCTTGTGTTCCATAGGAAGTAACAATGCCTCTATTTAACTCCAGCTAGCAAAAGAAAACTCCAAATCTTGGTAAGTTTAATACTGTTTTTTTGTAGGCTCAAGGGGCCCTCACACAGGGAAAATTGGTGCAACATAACTGCTAAATATCATATTGAAGATAATAACTAATACTGATTTCTACAAAAAAAAAAAATAGACCTGATGCTCATGACACTTTCTGAAGCTTTTAAAAAGCTACAAACTCAAGTAGTCATTTTCTATTCTTCCAAATTAGATTACAAAGTTAGCAATATGCAAAATATTTCTAGTGCAATGTATAAACAAAAAAGAATAACTTTTAGTTAAACCTGTTAATTTCCTTTCCTTTAGTCCTGCTGCACCAGTCTGCACAAGTGGGTTGTATTCCATTCCTATCAGTAGATGAAGGTAGAGAAACTGATTTCTTCTCTTCCAGTGACCTCACCGGTATAAGGGCTAGTGCCCTCTGGAAAACCAGCAGAAGGTGGGTTGTGTGGGCTGGTGTAGCTGGTCCCAGGCCTAGCTCCTAGCCATGCACACCGAGGTCACATTGCATGGCAGATCCTAAGGCCCTCGCTACCAGGGTTTCGTTCCAAGAACCTGCCTTGATTTTGTCTGCCCACCTATCTTCCAGTCTACAAAGCTGATATCACAGGTGGAACTTGTAGACAGGCAGATAAAACCAGAAACAAGTGCAGCAGTCATGATAAAGACAGAAGGAAGCACGGCTGGAAGGGAGTTGAGGCCCTGCCAGCTGTAGAAGAACCCCAGTGGACCTGAGCAGTTTCACTGCTGGGGACCACAGATCTTGCTGGCTGAAGATATCAAAGCATTGGAAAGATTAAGGTTTGGTTTGGCAGGGAGCTCAGGCCAACTGCTGGTAGCTGAGGTGAGGACTGTGGAAGAGGGAAGAATGGGTAGGATGTGGAAAATAAGAGAGGGAAAGTGAGAGGAAGGGAGAGAAGGAAGTAGAGGAAGAGAAGGGAAGGGTAAAACGAGGGAAACATAGGAAGCGGGAAGTGGTGCAGGTGATGAGGATAGGGAATGGGAATGAGGCGGGTAATAGCGAGGGGTAAAAAGTGTGCTTCATACAAATACCTCCCCCTACACACAAACCCTACACACACTCCACCACCCACAAGTGACTATACTACCCACTCCCATACCCCTGTCCTTTGCACCCACATACCATTAAACACCCAGCCACCCACACACCTTTCCCATATACACCCACATTTACCAGGCCCCAAATGTGCCACCCCCTATTCCTCACTTTCAAACACTCCTCCACACCCAAACTCATCTAATCCATCCTGCTGCTCCCATTCCTCCATCCCCACAGACCAACTATAAGACACATACACACATGCAACTTCTGTAGCACACAGGCAGAGCAAGTTTAACATGAACACCTAGGTCATGGAATCCTAAAATGCTCTTTTATAACTTTCCATGCAATGCTAGACATATTTAATTATGATGCAAATTTTTTTTATTGGTGAGAGAACCTGTGAATTGTACAGATGATAATGACTCTTTAACTTCTAGTAAATCTATTTCCAATGACTGATTATATCCTGGAAAAAATTTTAATTGAAGATAATGGAAGTTGTGTGATTTGTTATGATTGTTTAATGGTTGCCTGATGAAAATGAGTATAAGATAGATTGTTTTAATCTGCTGTTATCATGCTTTTTCAGATTAAGTACTCTTGTGAACTGATTACTGCTCTACCTATCCCTGTATTCTGCTTTTCTAATTGCTATCCAGGGCTTTAAAAATATCATGAGTTACCTCTGAAGATAATATGTGTTGAATAAAAATCAAAATCTACTGAACCGAACTATGTAAATTAATTGTGTGCCGTTAGCATTTTATAATTTTGATCTGCATTTTTATAGATAACTGGTTGCTTTCAAACAAACAGCAATTTACAAGGTCAAGCAATGGAAAAACAGATATTTTTTTCATTGGGAAAAAAGATATGGGAAGTCAGTTTAGGAGCCTTGAATGACATTTCTTCATGTGAATACCTGCATTGACATGCACAGATTGCATACATGTGTAAATGTCATTTCTAGAACATGGGGATTTACAGGCAGAATATTGTGGGACATGTAGATTCAAAGATTCAAAGGATGGTCCAAAAAATATATGTGCATTCCCCATTTTATGATGGGGAATAGACATATATTTTTTAAATTTCTCTGTACTTAGCTTTGTGGTATCTAACACCATCTCAAAAACTCAAACAAAAGCGTTATTTCACTTGGCTCCTTAATTCATTCCTCTTGTATGTATACTTTTGTGAGATCCAGCACTTAAACATGTACGAGCCAGCAAATATGCATATATTTGCATACATTTACTATTATTTATCTATGTATTACAAGGGAAACAGGAGATCACCTCTACGGGAAAGGCAGAGTACAACACAGAGTAGAAGGTGACTCACGACTCTCAAGACGGGAGTTATCAGATGACGTCTTTATTGAAGCACCACAGGAAGACCCAACATGGGTCTGTGTTTCAGTGGACTAACCAACAGCTTCAGGGGTCACAGGACTTTAAACTCATCTTTCACGTCTCCGGCACTGATTCATACAGATTACCTATAACCAGCCTTCCCTCCAGTCTTGAGAGTCATGAGTCACCCTCTACTCTGTGTTATACTTTACCCTGAGTGATGCCACCATTTTTGAATTTGCTTCTTTTGAGCTGACAAATAGACGTATATTTGCTGGCATCCTTATACATATTTTACAAAAGGCTTTGTGTGTAGCAGAGCCTTTTGTAAAATGCTCGGGGAGCTGCAAACATCCCACCTGAACATTAGAATGTTAGGTATTATTAGGAAAGGAATGGAAAACAAAAGTGAGGATGTTATAATGCCTTTGTGTCGATCCATGGTGCAACTGATTCTGGTCGCCGCATCTCAAAAAAATATAGTGGAATTAGAAAAGGTACATAGAAGGGCGACGAAAATGATAAAGGGGATGGGACGACTTCCTTATGAGGAAAGGCTGAAACGTCTAGGTCTCTTCAGCTCGGAGAAAAGACGGCTGAGGGGAGATATGATAGAGGTCTCTAAAATAAGGAGTGGAGTGGAATGGGTTGATGTGAATTGTTTGTTTACTCTTTCGAAAAATACTAGGACTAGGGGGCATGCGATGAAGCTACAAAGTAGTAAATTTAATATGAATCATAGAAAATATTTCTTCACTCAACATGTAATTAAACTCTGGAATTCGTTGCCAGAGAATGTGGTAAAGGCGGTTAGCTTAGCGGGATTTTTAAAAGGTCTAGATGACTTCCTAAAGGAAAAGTCCATAGACCATTGTTAAATTGACTTGGGGAAAATCCACTGCTATTTCTGGGATAAGCAGCATAAAATGTATTGAACTTTTTCGGGATCTTGTCAGGAATTTGTGACCTGGATTGGCCATTGTTGGAAACAGGATGCTGGGCTTGATGGACTTTTGGTCTGTCCCAGTGTGGTCATACTTATGTACTTATGCCCTATGCAAAATGGGGCTTATGGTGAAATATTGTAGTGATAGTCATCTAATAACTGTTACCAGCATTCTAGGTAGTTTGCTTCACCGTTGTATCAGGTAATTATTTATACCCTGATTTCCTTAAATTGTTTCAATCCCCTCCAATTGACAATTTGTAGATTATAAATGGAGCTCTGAGTCACTGAGGAACAGAGTTCGATTCCCACTTCAGGCACAGGCAGCTCCTTGTGACTCTGGGCAAGTCACTTAACCCTCCATTGCCCCATGTAAGCTGCACTGAGCCTGCCATGAGTGGGAAAGCACGGGGTACAAATGTAACAAAAAAAATGATATCTTGGATACCAGTTTTCTAGCCCACCACTGTTCCAAACTGTTAGCCTCCTTTACTCACATGTGTTAAAAAACATTAATGTGAATGAACACATATTAAACAATGCAAGCCCCATTATTCTCATTGTTAGCTTAACTTGAATTAACTTAATGTATGTTAGTAAATTTATGTCAAGCTCTACCTGAGTGAATGGAGCTACGAGAATGGTAAGGGATTTGCGTTACAAGACGTATGAGGAGAGACTTGATGACCTGAACATGTATACTCTGGAAGAAAGGAGAAACAGGGGTGATATGATACAGACATTCAAATATTTGAAAGGTATTAATCCGCAAACGAACCTTTTCCGGAGGTGCGAAGGCGGTAGAACGAGAGGATATGAAATGAGATTGAAGGGGGGCAGACTCAAGAAAAATATCAGGAAGTATTTTTTCACGGAGAGAGTAGTGGATGCTTGGAATGCCCTCCCATGGGAGGTGGTGGAAATGAAAACGGTAACAGAATTCAAACACGCGTGGGATAAACATAAAGGAATCCTGTTCAGAAGGAATGGATCCTAAGGAGCTTAGCCGAGATTGGGTGGCAGAGCCAGCCGGTGGTGGGAGGCGAGGATAGTGCTGGACAGACTTATACGGTCTGTGCCCTGAAGAGGACAGGTACAAATCAAAGTAGGGTATACACAAAAAGTAGCACATATGAGTTTGTCTTGTTGGGCAGACTGGATGGACCATGCAAGTCTTTTTCTGCTGTCATTTACTATGTTACTATGAAATGGGGATTTGATATCCCACCTTTCTGTAGTTACAGTCAAAGCAGTTTACATATTATATACAGGTACTTATTTTGTACCTGGGGCAATAGAGGGTTAAGTGACTTACTCAGAGTCACAAGAAGCTGCAATGGGAATTGAACCAGGTTCCCCAGGTCCTCAGGCCGCTGCACTAACCATATCTTCATAAAGGCGATTAATAGATCCCAATAAACAAATGAGGTGTAAGTGATCACACCTATATTTCTGGGGCATTGTCTGCCACTGTAGACGTCTACCGATGGCACCATGTTATAAAATCATCTTCCACTTGATTAATTTCATTTTCTTAGGGTGTACTTTCAGTATTCCACCCACATTTATCCCTTAAGAATCTAGGACCCTTTCACTAAGCCGAAGCAAAAAGTGACTTGCAGTAGTACAAGATGTCTTTTGGAAACGCGCCGGGCAACTTTTTACCTCGTCCTGGAAAAAGGGCCTTTTTTTAAGGGGCCGGAAAATGGACGTGTGGTAAAATAAAAACCAGCACACATCCATTTTCAGCCTGAGACCTTACCATCACCCACTGACTTAGCGGTAAGGTCTCATGCGCAACCCAGGTGGTAGGCACGCAGCACACACCCACTGCTGCTTTCCTCTGGGTAAGCGCTACATGGTAGAAAATAGAAAATATTTTCTACCACGTGTTTTTGGCACATGCCAAATTCAAAATTACTGCCCAGGGCACGCGGTAGCCGGGCGGTAATGCTGATTTGGTGTGCTGGGCATGCATAGGCCCTCACGTGCCTTTGTAAAAGGGCCACTTAATTAAAGAAGAAAGCCAATTCAAATTCCTTTCATCTTCTTCACATTTTCTGTAGGTGTGCCTGTGCGTAAACTGAACTTCTGAATGCTGTCCAGCATCTCCACAGGGAAAAGGACATTGACTTGGTTCCACGGAATCTTAGTGGAGATTGGGTGGCAACGCCGGTAACTGGGAAACAAAACAGGAGCTGGGCAGATTTCTACGGTCTATGCCCTGATCGTAGATAGGGATGGGCTGGAGTGTAAATTTTAATGGGCTTCAACGTTAGCTTCAGAACTTAGTACAAGAACAGTGCTGGACAGACTTCTACAGTCTGTGCCCTGAGAAAGGCAAGGACAAATCAAACTCGGGTATACATATAAAGTATCTTGTTGGGCAGACTGGATGGACCGTACAGGTCTTTATCTGCCGTCATTTACTATGTTACTACATTACTATGACTTCTCCAAAAGTGCCTATACTTTTATCCTATGTGTCAAGCAGGTATATCGTCTATCTGCAGCAAAGAAAAGGAATGTTTCTAGGGCAGCGTGAGTTCAAGGGGCATAGATGTACATCCATATTTGCCATTTTGCCCTTCTCATTCTTGATGTGCCCTTACACTAATTATAAGGGGGAAGTATTCAATACCACAGTCAGTGATAAATTAACTATACTTCGTATAATCGATGGCATGTATCTGGCTAAAGTGATGCTCTGTACATTCAATCGAGATTAGCCAGATAAATATATCTGGATAACTTAGCCCCTGCTGATGACCACATAGCACAAATTTCCAAATTGGTATCTTTTTTAAACAGATAACTTTTGACCTGGGCAACATTTATCTTCTCAGCGGATAAGCAAGAAAGAGTGTAAAATCTAAGATTCCCAAAGTTACTTGGAGGAATCTTTTGAATATTGGCCACTAGACTAGACTGTGTGCACCTTTGTAACATTCCTTTCCATGGTACCTTATGAACATATAGAGCAATTTTGTAGTTAGAACTCTGCCAGCCAATCAGAAAGATCCTTCCTCCTCTCATATTCACCAAGGGGTCCTTTTACTAAGGTGCACTGAAAAATTGCCTGCGGTACTGTAGGCATGGGTTTGGGCACGTGCAGATCCATTTTTTAGCGCGCCTATAAAAATGCCTTTTTAAAATTTTTGCTGAAAATGGACGTGTGGCAAAATAAAAATTGGTGCGCGTCTATTTTGGGTCTGAGACCTTACCACCAGCCATTGACTTAGTGGTAATGTCTCTCGCATTAACTGTGTGGTAACCGCCTATGCACGTCAAGTCAGAGTTACCGCCTGATTTTCGCCGTAAAAAATGAAATTACTGCAAGGGCCACGTGGTAGCTGGGTGGTAACTCCAAATTGATGCATGTTGGGTACGCATAGGCGCCAATGTGGCTTAGTAAAAGAGCCCCTAAAGTTGTATCTCATGGCTCTGTCTAGGTCCTCTTCTCTTTTCTCTCTACCCTTGTTTCCTCAGTGGTCTGATATTCTCTCACATCTGTTGGTACCATTTGTATACTGTACACTTTCAGATCTACCTTTCTCTAAACCCAAAATTTCACCAAAACTGTAGTCCTTAATCTTAGCCTGGTTGTCCCACCATCACCTTAAACTTAACATAGCCAAGAAAGAAAATGTTTATCGTTCCTGCCAAAACCATTCCCTCTCTTCCCTCTTTTTTTTTTCTCTGTGGATGGTGCTCTCATTCTTCCTGAAACCAGTTAAAGGAACTGGCCTCACCACGCAATTATGGAGTGGAGTGGAGGAGTGGCCTAGTGGTTAGGGTGGTGGACTTTGGTCCTGAGGAACTGAGTTCGATTCCCACTTCAGGCACAGGCAGCTCCTTGTGACTCTGGGCAAGTCACTTAACCCTCCATTGCCCCATGTAAGCCGCATTGAGCCTGCCATGAGTGGGAAAGCGCGGGGTACAAATGTAACAAAAAAAAATTATATCAAATTGTAACAAGAGACAGTAGGGAACCAGTGACAGAATTATGGGATAACTATTGATAAATCAGTGCCATATGGATATACAGTATAAAATACTATTTCAGACATATACCACTCTGGTTCGTTCCAGTCAGATCAAACAGACCATTCCTGATCTTTGAGGGAGCAGATACGGGGAAAGCATAAGCTAAAGGACTGCCTTCTGGAAAAGAGATTGGCAAGACATCTAATGCTACTACTACTACTTAACATTTCTAGAGCGCTACTAGGGTTAAGCAGCGCTGTACAATTTAACAAAGAGAGACAGTCCCTGCTCAAAGAGCTTACAATCTAATAGACAAGTGAACGGTCGGTCCGATAGGGGCAGTCAAATTGGGGCAGCCTGGATTCACTGAACGGTAAGGGTTAGGTGCCGAACGCAGCATTGAAGAGGTGGGCTTTAAGCAAAGACTTGAAGATGAGCAGGGAGGGGGCTTGGCGTAAGGGTTCAGGAAGGTTGTTCCAAGCATAGGGTGAGGCGAGGCAGAATGAGCGGAGCCTGGAGTTGGCGGTGGTGGTGAAGGGTACTGAGAGGAGGGATTTATCCCGTGAACGGAGGTTACAAGCGGGAACGTAAGGGGAGATGAGGGTAGAAAGATAGTGAGGGGCAGCAGACTGAGTGCATTTGTAGGTAAGAAGGAGAAGCTTGAATTGAATGCGGTATCTGATCGGAAGCCAGTGAAGTGACCTGAGGAGAGGGGTGATATGAGTATATCGGTTCTGGCGGAATATGAGACGTGCAGCAGAGTTCTGAACAGATTGAAGGGAGGATAGATGGCTAAGTGGGAGGCCGGTGAGGAGTAAGTTGCAGTAGTCCAGGCGAGAGGTAATGAGAGCGTGGACGAGAGTTTGGGTGGTGTGTTCAGAGAGGAAAGGGCGAATTTTGCTGATGTTAAAGAGGAAGATCTCTTGACAAGGCTCTTATACTTCTGGGCTCCTCCAAGAGTTCCATTACCATACATTTGCATAGGAATCGGATGGCTAATTATCTTGTCCTGACAACAAGAATGTACACTGTAAGGAAACAGAAAGACCCAGTTCCTTCCACAATGATGGACTGAAGTTGATTCAATTAATGGAAATGGCACTGGATGCAGCATGGATCCAGAGGTCACAACATCATTGTAAGAGAGTCTAGGCACTGGTGAAGCTCTATGTGGAGAAGGGATGGTATTCCTGGCATACAGGAATGGATGGTGGTAATACAGACAATTTGCTCGATAGGCATACCTCTTTAGGGAAAAGCAAGTTACAGATGAGAACACTGACACTAGCCAGGGTTAAATGGTGCATTTTTTAGAGTAAACTTTTGTTTCATTTTGGAATGTAAACGGTTAATTTTATATATATGGCAGATTTAATTACATGCCTCATGGAACATAGGGATCATTTGAAGTGCCATGACATCAATGCTCCCCTAGTTGATTATTGTCTTAATTATTTTCATTCTTTCAGTGATCTATGTTTTGTGTTTTAGAGGTAGTACAACCATCTGTCTGTGGTGGTAATTTAACATAAGAACATAACATAACATATATCTTGCCATACTGGGACAGACTGAAGTTCCATCAAGCCCAATATCCTGTTTCCAACAGTGGCCAATCCAGGTTACAAGTACCTGGCAAGATCCTAAAACAGTACAACAGATTTTATATCCTAGAAATAAGCAGTAGATTTTCTCAAATCTATCTTAATAGATGGTTTATGGATTTTTCTTTTAGGAAATTAGCCAAACTATTTTTAAACTCTGCTAAGCTATCTGCTTTTACCACATTCTCTGGCAAAGACCTCCAGAGTTTAATTATATGTTGAGTGAAGCAATATTTTCTCCAGTTTGTTTTAAATTTACTACTTAGTAGCTTCATTGTGTGCCTCCTAATCCTAATCTTTTGAACTACATGTTCTAGTGTAGGGTGTGATACAGTGATGTCACCAACATGGTGACATAAGATGTTAGCTCTGCCATAATCTTTATAAAAGAGTGTTGCTGCATATGGCATAGCTGACCATTATGGACTCTGCACTTACTTCTGAGTATATTCTTTGGACCTTTTTGATATTCTTTCTTCGAAGCAATCTTTTTGAGATCATGAGTAATTCTTGTTTTTTTTACTTATAGACTGAACCTCCTGAGCCCTCAAAGAAGGTGTTTAGAAGACTGCAAAAAACCTACAAGCCCCAAAATGTAGTGTCTGGCCTTGTTGCTTGGAACAACTCAATCAGGACTTGTTTAGATTGATTTGATTTGATTACGGATATGTGGACAATGTTGCTTTCACCAACATAGCTAAATGATATTTGGAATTTTGAGTTTCACTGGGAACTTGGAATTTGGTATTATGTTCCACAATACATATGTAACAGTATAGGGACCCTTTTACTAAGCTGCATAAGCGTCTATGCGTGCCCAACGTGCGCCAAAATGAAGTTACCTCACAGCTACTGCATGGTCCTTGCGGTAATTCCATTTTTGGAGCTCGTCCGCTATGTGCGCCCAAAAATATTTTTTATTTTCTGGCGCGTGTCAGCTAAACGCACCAAGTGGCATTTGGCACACATAGGTCATTACCACCAGGTTACCGCGTGAGACTTTACCACTAGGTCAATGGCTGGCGGTAAGGTCTCAGATCCAAAATGGACGCACAGCAATTTTCATTTTGCTGCCCGTCCATTTTCAGCAAAAATTATTTTAAAGGCATTTTTTTTGCAGGTGTGCTGAAAAATGATTCTGCACGCGCCCAAAACACGTGTCTACACTACCGCAGGCCATTTTCAGCGCACCTTAGTAAAAGGACCCCATAATGACTATTCGTTTGCAAGAACTTTGGGGGTCCTTTTACTAAGCCGTGGTAGGCTCTACGTGCGTGCAGCGCACACCCAAATGAGACTACCACCAGGCCAGCGCGTCCTCCTGGTGGTAATTTCAGATTCCTACATAAGCGCAAAACTAAAAGCTGTGAAAACAAAGCACGACCACCTGAACTTCAGGAAATCACTAAAAACCAACCTCTTCAAAACGGCCTACCCCACGTAAACCTCTTCACCCAGCAAAACAGCATGACTATAATCGTACCGGACAACACGCAATCTTCACCCCTTGCGACCCTCTACTTATAACTCATTCGATCACTATACAACCTTGTATCTGTTATCCAACCGACCGGGCAAACGCTTTGACGGTACTATGTAAGCCACATTGAGCCTACAAATAGGTGGGAAAATGTGGGGTACAAATGCAATAAATAAATAAATAAATAATTTCAGATTTGGCCCACACCCATAACACCTGGAAGAATTATTTATTTCCTCCTACACGCGCCGGTTCCGGTGGTAATCGGCACTTGGTGCGCGCCGACCGGTCGCCGCGCATGTAGCACATGAGCCTTTACTGCTAGATCAATGGCTGGTGATAAGGACTCAGGCTGGTTTTGGGTGCACACTGGTTTCATTTATACCGCAGGCCCTTTTCCCATCCCATTAAAAAAAGCCATTTTTTTTTGTAGATGCAGTAAAAACTGGCCCAGCGCACGCCCAATACACGTGCCTACGCTACCGCAGGCCACTTTTTACCGCAGCTTAGTAAAAGAACCCCTTTGCGAATAGATAAGAGATAAATAGTTGGATATATTTGGATTTGATGATATTTAATAGATTTGCTTGTATATATAGAGGGCAAATGATTATAGGCACTGAAAGGGCTTGGAATGTAAGAAAGTCCTGTGCCCTATCTATCTTTATTATATGTGTTAGGTATTTGTAGTTCTTGCTTGGTTTGTGCATTATATTCTCAAATTGTAGGAATCAATTTCCAACTTGCTTTATTTTATGCAAAAATAACAACATATGGAAAAAGTGTACAAAATATAACACATTATTTGTGAGAAAAAATGTACATAAAATATTTTCACTGCTCGGCTCAAGGTGAGGATAATTGGGAGGAGAGGTGTCTTCTAATTGTCTAGCTTATAATCAGGGCTTCTGATTTTAAGATTAAACTGAGAAACACTGACAAATATCTCTGGTTTAACCCCCCCCCCCCCCCCAAATAGGTAATTATTGGGTAAACAACAGTACCATCTCACTTTCCCATTATTCTCTCACTCTTTCCCCCTCCCCCGTATTTATTTCATTTCTACGTTGATGACTCCTCAGCTAATCAAATGTAAGTATTTTATTCCAACAGCAAAGGAAACCTAGCAGAGACATCTGGCCCACAAAAGAACTGATACATTTTTTTTGTACATCAAAGAATCCCTAATTAACTGGAAATAAATGCCTTTATTTACAATTTATAAACACCTAAGAATAGAAGCCCTAATTATAATATACCACTCATGTTTTTGGCTGTTTCAAGTTATAAAGCATAAAGTCCTCGATGCTCAGAAGCAAATGCAGGTGCTAGAGGCAAATAGCGCCGGACTAGTGGCACATTTGTTCCCGTGGAATGCTCAGAGTTGGTGAGTGCGTGAAACAATGAGCTTGCTGGCTCTGAATGCAATAATCATGCAAATGCATGCAAAAGAGGTTCTCCTGCATCCCTCCCCAATAGTCAGCAGGCAGCATGACAAACAAGGGTGCTCCTTCCAAGGCAAACTCTATGCCAGCTTGGAACTGGCATTAGGGTTTGCCAGGGCATTGGGGAGGAATGGGGAGATCCTGTCAAAAAAGCCCTGGTGGTCCGGTGGACCCCAGACCCCCAAACATATAAACCCCCCTGAAAATCAATAAAACCCTAGTGGTCCAGTGGGGCCCTTAGCCAGAATCCCGAGCTCCCCCCTGAAGGCTAGCCCTCGTGATCTAACAGTGGTCCCCCCTCTGTTCCTTGAAAAGAAAGGAGGAAGGACTGGGGCTCCCTCCCTCCTCTGCTGGGAACCTCCTCAAAGTGGTAGCGCCCTGCCCTGCCCATCCTGGGATGCACTGGGCGGGGCTTTAGCATCCTAGGATGCACTGGGCAGGGCAGAACGCTGTCATTTTGAGGAGGCATCCAGCAGAGGAAGGAGGGAGCCCTAGTCCCTTCTCCTTTCTCTTCAAGGTAGGGAGAGCCACCGCTAGGCCACCAGGGCTAGCCTTCAGTAGGGGGAAGGTCGGGGTCCTGGCTAAGGGTTTTATTGATTTTCGGGGAGGGGGGGCTGTTTGGAAGGATGTGGTCCACTGGATCTCCAGGCTCATATTTGGGGTGGGGGTCTGAGGGGTCCACCAGACCAGTAGGGCGTTTGACAGATCTAGACTTTTCTCCTGCAGGAGAAAAGCCTGGACCTTTCAAACCTCTTGCAGGATTGTGCCTACGCATGCTCTTGAGCACATGCCCAGACACAAACTCCCTCATGATCAATGCTATGGCCGCACTTAAATTTGCATGTCATTAGCATTGATCATTAGAGAGTTCATTCCCCTTGCTGTTCTGCCTGTATTTTTACTGTGCTGTTCAGAACAGTGTGGGGCATCTGAACACTGGGGCCTGAATGCTAAGGATGACTCTGCAATAGGAAGCAAATACCATTTTGCCCATCCTGCTATCCTTGATTTGCAGGACTGACTATATAGTTTATTAACGTTTGCTAGACCTCTCTTACTGACAGGCACAGCACAGTGGTGTACAAGCTACAACATACAGGGCCACTGAGAGACTGAGCCGGCCCTGGAGCAAGGCTGCCGCTGCCCCCCCCCCCCGCCCACTGAATCGTCGCCGCTGCTGCCCCCCCCCAGGACTGTCACCAGCACTGGGCCCCCCAGGATCGTCATCGTCGACGCTGCCCCTGATCACCACCACCGTCGCCACCCCGGTGCCCCCCCCCCCACGATCTCCGCCGCTGCTCGTCCGCTGTAACTGTTAAGTACCTTGGCTGGCGGGGATCCCAAGGCCCCGCCAGCAGAAGAGTTCTCCAGCGTTGCTCTTCTTCCTTCTGCCGCGTGGACTTCCCCTGTGGCTGCTTTTTTTTCTCAGGTCGTGCATGTGCAGCCGCAGGGGAAGGCAATGCAGCAGACTGTGAAGAAGAGCAGCTTACTGTCTGTTCCTGCAGGTCCTTCCCAGCCTCCAAGGGGAGTCTGATGCCGGAGTTTTCTCCCTTCTGCTCCTGTCGGACACGATCACCCGAGAGAGAGAGAGAGAGAGAGAGAGAGAGAGAGAGAGAGAGAGAGAGAGAGAGAGACCCTGGTGGCCTTGACAACATAAACAGAAAAGGAAAGGAACTCCATTAATTGATAGGAAAGAATCACAAGCACACACAAGAGACAAAAAAAAAGGAGGGGAAAGAAGAGGCATGAAGTGGAGGTAGAAGCTTCAGACTGGCTTTAAAAACAAACAATCAAAACAGATATGTTCTTTGTGAAGGAAATGTAGTGCAGTTAATATGGTCATGAGAACATGGCAAAAAGGGAGTTCAGAGAAGTGTCTGCACAAATTATTTAAGACAGGTAAATGAGTTTTTGGTATTGTGGTGAATAGATTTCTGCCAAGATGCAGGTACTGGTTGTTCTATTTCTTGAAGGCTCTTATGGGACTTGGAATTTACTTATTGCAAAAGTGGCAGGCTGAAGCAGCGATTGCTGGGGAAACACAATCAATGCTGCTATCCTGGCCAAACATGTTTTTGCTTGCATTTCGAAAAGATGTGAACGCTTCTCTTTTTCACTCTGTATATGATTTGAAGCACTCAAAAAGTGCAAAAGGAAAAGCACAGCTCTGCTAAGGATAAGTTGCTATTATTATTACTCTTGGGGCTGATATTCAAAATGATTTAGCCAGCTGCTGACTGGTTAAATTGCTTGGTGGGGTTCTTTTACTAAGCTGCGGGAAAATGGGCCCTGCGGTAGCGGCAAGGGCCATTTTTCCTGCGTGTCAGGGCCCTTTTAACCGTAGTGGGAAAAATGCCCCCCCGTCCCCCCAAAATGACCATGTGGTAAGATAATTCTTACCATGTGGCTATGTGGCAGGGAGCACTTACCGCCATCCACTGAGGTGGCGGGTAGGGGCTCCTGTTTTTAGCGCGCCTAACTGGGCAGTGAGCAGGAATGCTCGATTACCGCCGGGTTAGCACCACGCTATAAAAAGACATTTTTTCCGTCACACCAGAAATGGTGCGTGCTGGAACTACCGGATAGTAGTTCCAGGATAGCGTGCAGTAAGCCTGCGTTGGGCTTATTGCCACTTTGTAAAAGGGCCCCTTGGTCAGGGCTAGCTGCTAATATTTAGTGGAATATTAACCAGCTAAGTGCTGCTGAATATTACGGTTAGCACTGAACACAAAGCCAACTATCTTGGGTGTGTTCTGGGAGGCGGAGTCAGCACTTAGCCACTTAGGGCCTTATTCTATAAAAGCTATGCTCCTAATTTTGCCAGGGCATTGCGGAGGAAAGTGGAGACCATGTCAAAAAAGCACAGGTGGTCCGGTGGCCCCCTGATCCCCCAGCCTCCCAAACATGTAACCCCCCCCTTAAAAATCAATAAAACCCTGGTGGTCCAATGGGACCCTTAGCCTGTACCCCAACCTCCCCCCTGAAGGCTAGCCCTGGTGGTCTAGCAGTAGTCCCTCTCCCTTCCTCTGCTGGGAGCCTCCTAATTTAGGAGCATAAATTCAGGAGCGTAAATTATGCTCATAAATTTTAGGAGCATAACTTTTAAAGAATAAGGCCCTTAAGGTCTGATATTCAACATTTAAGCAACCAGGTTAGCATATAAATGAGACCACACAAATGTCAGTCCTATCTTTATGCACTTGTCCATGGCCGCTTAAGTGCTTAATATCAACTTAAGTGGCTATGTGTTAGCTGGCTTCAGAATAACCAGATATTCAAAGCTGAAGACCGTATACTTTCCGCCTTTCAATATCTGGGACAAACGCCGTCGGCAGAGAGGAAAGTGCTCACTGACAGCTGACTATTGACTCCGTTATTTTGTAATCCTCAAGATTTAGGGGCCCTTTTACAGAGCGGCGGTAAGCCCAATGTGGGCTTATCGCTCACTCTTTTTGGACTACCGCCAGCCCAACGCGGCCACCGGCGGTAGTCCCGCCCCAAGTGCACTCCATTTCCTGCCCTGGGGGAATGCTCTGCCATATGGGTTTTTAAGATTTCCATGATTTTGCTTGCAATGGGGACAGTGCATGCAAATCCATATCATGAATATTCATTGCAGATATCCTGAAAAGTCCCCCAGAACAGGTTTGGGAGCCATTGCTCTAGAATAAGAATCAAAATATTAGATTTAAACAGGCTGAATCCATATGACTCTGCACGGTGTCTGGAAAAAATGGGACCCCCCCCCCCCAAAATTTTTCCAAATAACCCCAAAATGTCATACTAAAGCAGAAATACCTGAAATTCAAGACATTTCTGAATACTTTATTTATCAATAGGCTTAAGTTCTGCCAGCTTTCTCGTCCTCTGCATTTCATTCTGGTTCGCACTGAATTATTGGATCAAATGATCTTCTGAGGGTTGCCATGTCCCATCTAAAACACACTAAGGGCCCTGTTTACTAAGCAGTGTTATAGGTGTGTTAACATTTTTAATGCGTTAACCATGTACGTGCCTACAATATCCCTATAGGCAAAGCACCTACATGGTTAGCATGCATGCTAAGTGTAGGCGTGCTAAAAGCACTAACGCACCTTAGTTACGATGGGTATTGTAATTGTCACAGTTTATTCCATGTTGTCAGTTCCCCACAGTACAACTGCAACTCAAAAAAATTCTGACCTTCTGGTGCATGTGGGAATTATGATACAGCTACATCTAGAAATCTTTTAAGGACATGAACTCATGTGTGACACTTGGAAGATGATCAACTCATCAGGGAGTTAACGTGAATATGGAGGTGAATGTTACATTTGACTACTGCAGTCACCGCCAGCGAGATGAGAGAAAAACAGTACAGGCACCTTTTGATAACAATGTTGTCAGAGAAAGCAAGGCACCCACTGAGGTTAAAAGGATCCCCGAGCCTCAATATAGTTACCAGGTCTCTATTTAGGGGAATATACGTAATTTGAGAGTAGACTTTAGATTATTTCTGCAGCTCGAGACAGCACTATAAATTAATAATGATAACGCTAAAAATAGAAGCAAAACACTCGCAAGCACCTTGAGCAAAGAAACAGAGCATGACACAGTAATGAATAAAGTCCCCACCCCTTATCCATCCTCATAATGTTGTGATGGTCCTGGTTAGGAACCACCAACTTCAAGTACTGGCCATTTTTTGATCAGGAGAACCACTGTAGTTTCTAGGAGTTCAATCCATGGCCGGAAACTAATCCAGCCTGGATTTTCAGTTTCACAAAACACACCAAAGGAATTAGTCCAGAGTTCAGATCAATTTGTTAACTTCCAAACAAAATAAGCTCCACTATGTGACAAAGGCTGGCATTCTTATATAAGCCTGAACATATTCTACAGGTATCCCAAAGGCTTTTATTTTATTTTCTGGCCTGGGACCCTTTCAGACTGCTTCTGGTGGGTTTCTCAGAAGGGCTTACTTCCAGCCATGTTCCCACTACGAGCACATGGGGATTCTCCCTCTCAAAAGTACCTTGCCTCTCTCTCTAGCGCAGAGGTTTTCAACCCAGTCCTCAAGGTGTACCCAGCCAGTCGGGGATATCCTGAAAACCTGGGTGTGTGGTTCCTTTCACCACAGCCAGGCTCACAGGCTCCAGTCCATCCCCTTCTGGCTCAGACCCTTGTACACTGCTGAGTCATCGGGCTCTAGATGGAACGTCTGTAGCACCAGAAATACCTCCTCAAGACCTCTTTCTTCCTAGAGCAGTGGCTGGGGTGCTGGGATCCTGGCTGGTATCCTGGCTGGGGTGCCTTCAGGACCTCATTTGAGAACCACTGCCCTACAGGCTTGCCCCTCTCACCAGTGTCATCTCACAAGCTCCACACTTCTCTCAGCTCCTGAGGCACAACTGAGTCACTTAGCTCTGGCCAGAGTCTGCATCATCTAGCCAGAGTTGCAGGAAAAACCTGGCTTCACCAATCTCTGTACTTCCTTCCTGGTTTCAGCAAACACATTTTCAGGGACCTTTTGTCCTGGGAATGGAAACCTAAAATGCCAGTGCAGCAAGCCCAACTTTAATCCCCCCCCCCTAGGGTGGGGCCAGGGGCTGAAATCACCTGCTCTCTATGCTACCCTCCCCCCAGCCTTAAAAGGACCTCCTTCTTTCCCCTTCTAAATAGCTGATATCTTTTCACTCAGCATACTGTGCCATTCCCTGGACTGCTGCAGCCTAAGGAAAAATCCTTCCCGCTCAGGGGATTCCACTCCGGGTATTTTCCCCTCCCCCTGGGCTCTAAACCTCTCCTGCAGCTCCCTATGTGTGAAACTTGTAGGGAAAAGGACACTGAGAACACAGGGCAATGCCTTATTCATTACAATGTTCTCCCCATCCCCACGCCATCCCCAAGCATTCTGTCCCTATCCCCGTGCAGTTTTTCCTGGTCCCTACTCCATCCCCATCGTTTCACGCTTCAGTTGTGTCATTTGGACACCTATGGCATGTCCAGCGAAAGAAAATGCCCTTTCAGATGCAGTACTGGTTGCTGGAACAGCTAACAGATACTTTGCAAGCTGACTTGCTTTAGGCCAAATCATTCCTTGCTCTGCCAAACTGACAGAACATTCCCACAAGTTTCCAAGTTTGTTAAGTAGCTGTCCTGACATTTTGGAGGTATTACTATGTTAATGCTCCCCATCCCCACAGTAAAACCATAATCATTTTACCAGGGATCTGCGCAGGATATATATCAGGTTTCAGTTGGTGTAAATCCTGACGCCCAAAGTTTGATGCAGAAATCAACTCTAAGCGCTATTCTATAAACAGCATGCAACTCGGATCTCCATGCAGTCCTAAAGCGGTGAGTCCGCAGCCAGAGGGGGCCTTTAAGCCTGGGAAGGCCAGAGAGAAAATATGTGTTTTTCACACAGCCTTATGTCTTGGGTATGATAGTTCAGTTCTGAGAGAAAAAGGGCCCGAGTTCCATAATCTAGGGGAGAGGTAGACGAAAGCACTGTTTTGAGTAGATACAAACTGGGAGTGAAAAAAATGAAGGGACTGATAGGTGATGTTCTCCTGCCAAGAAAAGTGACCTTGAAGGGATGTACAGTGTTATTGTTGAAGCAAGATAGGGAGACAATCCTGTGTGAAGGGCTTTATAAGTTATAGTAACAATCTTGTGTTGAATTCTGTAAGGGAGAAGTAGCCATGATATTTTTGAAAAAGAGGACTAGACGATCAAAACATTTGGCTATAGCCAGAATCCTGATAGAGGTGTTTTGGAGGGTTTGCAGCTATTTTAACAGTTAAGAATTTAAGCCTGGGTAAATGGTGTTGCCCCTATCTATTCTCTTTTCTAGCATTGCCCCTCTGTAATCCTGTCTCTTCCCTTTTCTGGCATTGCCCCTCTGTCTCCCTGTCCCTATCCCCTCCTTGTGAGCACTGTCCCTCTGTATCCCTGTCTCTCCCCATATTCAACTTCTCCCCTCTCTTTTCCCATCCCATCAACCCAGGGCCAGTATCTCTCCCTCTTTCTCTCCTACTTCTTATTTCTCCCCCTACTCCTCCAATCCAGTCTCTCCCCCCCCCCCACACCTAATCTCCCCGTGGGTCCTACTCCCCCCCACACCTAATCCCCCCATGGGTCCTACTACTTCTCTGTTTCACCCTCTCCCTTTTTCCTATGCAGAAATAGGAAGTTGCATCACAATAGGCAGGGGGCCTACAGAGAGAAAGCCCTGAAGCTGGCTGGACGCAGCAGCTTGAGTTAATTGCTGCAGGGGACTGAAGACCCAAATAAAAGACCACGGGAAAGGGGGAGAAAGTGAAAAAGAGATGCAGGACCCGTGGTGGGCAGGGAGGAGAGGAGAAGAGATAGAGATTTCAAACTCAGGGCTGAATTTACCAATGAATGGCTGGGCCCCCTTTATTCAGGGGCCCAGGACAGTTGTCCCCTTTGCCCATCGGTAAAAGTGGCCTTGATCAGGGGATAGCACTAGATATGGTGTACTTAGATTTCAGTAAAGTTTTTATAAAGCTCCTTATAGTTGACTCTTGAACAAGCTCAATCTCCTTGGTACAGGCCATAAAGTGACTGATTGGGGCAGAAATTGATTTTAATGGGAGGTAACAAAGAGTAGTGGTAAGTTCATTTTGAGGATAAGAGCATTATCAATGGTGTGCTTTCGGGATCTATCCTTGGTCCAGTTCTTTTCAATATTTTTGTAAGGGATAGGGAAAGGCTACATAAGTATATAAGTGTTGCCATACTAGGACAGACTGAAGGGCCATTAAGTCCTGTATCCTGAATCCAACAGTGGCCAATCCAGGTCCAGGTTTGCCACTTTGCAGGCAATACCAACTTCTTCAACAGGGTAGACAACCCTGAACATGTGAGTAACATGAAGAGGGATCTAGCAAAGCTTGACGAATGGTCTAGAACATGGCAAATAAGACTGAAAACTGAAAAAAAATGCAGATTCATGCATCTGGTCTCGCAAAACATAAGGGAGAGGTGCAGTAATAAGTAGTTCTGTGCATGAAAGAAAAGCAGAACCTGGGAGTGATTGTATCATGGCAAAAGCTAGAAGGATACTTGGGTACATAGGGGAATGAATTACCATGGATTGTGTTCTGATGGTTTTATCATTGACTTTATGATTTTTTTTATTTTAGTTACATTTGTACCCCGCACTCACCCACTCATGGCTGGCTCAATGTGGCTTACATGGGGCAATGGAGGGTTAAGTGACTTGCCCAGAGTCACAAGGAGCTGCCTGTGCCTGCAGTGGGAATCGAACCCAGTTCCCCAGGACCAAAGTCCACCACCCTAACCACTAGGTGACATTAACATTCCATGTAGAATCTCAAATAGTAGAAACAGAATCTCAATAGTAGCAACATTCCATCTAGAACCTCCAATAGTATCTATTTTATTTTTGTTACATTTGTACCCTGCGTTCGGCACCTTACCCTTACCGTTCAGTGAATCCAGGCTGCCCCAATTTGACTGCCCCTATCGGACCGACCGTTCACTTGTCTATTAGATTGTAAGCTCTTTGAGCAGGGACTGTCTCTCTTTGTTAAATTGTACAGCGCTGCGTAACCCTAGTAGCGCTCTAGAAATATTAAGTAGTAGTAGTAGCATTAGATGTCTTGCCAATCTCTTTTCCAGAAGGCAGTCCTGTAGCTTATGCTTTCCCCGTATCTGCTCCCTCAAAGATCAGGAATGGTCTGTTTGATCTGACTGGAACGAACCAGAGTGGTATATGTCTGAAATAGTATTTTATACTGTATATCCATGTGGCACTGATTTATCAATAGTTATCCCATAATTCTGTCACTGGTTCCCTACTGTCTCTTGTTACAATTTGATATAATTTTTTTTTGTTACATTTGTACCCCGCGCTTTCCCACTCATGGCAGGCTCAATGCGGCTTACATGGGGCAACGGAGGGTTAAGTGACTTGCCCAGAGTCACAAGGAGCTGCCTGTGCCTGAAGTGGGAATCAAACTCACTTCCTCAGTTCCCCAGGACCAAAGTCCACCACCCTAACCACTAGGCCAGTCCCCGACAAGTTTGAGTGTTAACTTTTTGCTGTATTTACTGGAATAATAAACGCTTCTTGATCCACTAGAGATTGTGTCAGACATCTTTCACTTTTGTGCTGCGCTTGTGCTTTTGCGTGAAGACTCTTTTTGCCCTTCTCTCTTTGGTTTGGCTTATTTTTCAGCACCATTTACTGAATCCAGACCTTAAATATTTCCATGGTATAAACACACAGGAGACGAAGGCACTCTGGAATGAGGGAGTCATAGGATGAAGGTGAAAAGGGATAGACTCAGGACTAATCTAAGAACATATTTCTTTACCGAAAGGCTGGCGGATGCATGGAAGAACCTCTCTGTGGAAGTAGCGGAGATCAGGATGGTGTCTGAATTAAAGAAGGCACGGGATAAGCACAGAAGATCTCTGAGGAAGAGGAAATGGACTGTAGAGCTTAGTAGTTGGTGCGCTTGAGCAGACTAGATGGTCCATATGGAGGGGCATAATTGAACGCGAACGCCCATGTGTAAAAACGTCCATCTCTGGAGACAGCTCCGCGAAGAGGCAGAGCGAACCGTAAAATCTAAACGAGATGGCTGTCCATCTTCGGTTTCGATTATACGGTTCGGCCCGCTGAAATCCCATCATTTGTGTCGACTCTAGAGATAGAGGACACAAATGGTGAGATCACTGGACCTAGAGATGGCCGTCCGCGGTTTTCAGCGATAATCGAAACCGCTGCCAGCCATCTAAAAAACGGACCTAATCCAAGCCATTTGGTCGTGAGAGGGGCCAGCATTCGTAGTGCACTGGTCCCCCTGAGATGCCTCTATGCCAGCCTCAAATATCATACCTAGCTCCATGACAGCAGTATGCAGGTCCCCGGAGCAATTTTGGTTTAGTTGGTGCTGCGCGGGACCCATGCAGAGAGCAAAAATCGGAAGAAAAAAAAAAACCATGCAAGTGCAGTCAGGGACGTCCAAATTAAAACAATAGTAATAGCAGGATTTGAACCAGCCACCTTCTGATTACAAGACCTGTGCTCTAACCACTGCACCACTGATTCAGCTGCCTAAATCTCCTTCCCTTTCTATTAAGTCCCTCCAAGTTTCTGTCAGCCAATCACAGCTCCTTTAGCTGAGAATTTTGCCCGTCCCCGTGAAGGAAAGCAGTTGGGGCCGTCCAAATTCAGCTTTTGATTATACCTGTTTTTGAGACGGACGTCCATCTCCTGATTTGTGTCTGAAGATGGGCGTCCGTCTCTTTTGAAAATAAGCTGGATGGTCTTTATCTGCTATCATTTTTTATTTTTATGTTTAAGAGGCAGAGAAATGGGTGAGAGAGTACCTGAAGGGAGTGCAAAAAGCAAAAAGATGCAAAGATAAACCCTGGTTCGGCAAAGAAAACAAGCCTCTGTGCTACACTTACTAGCATGCATTTTACAACTTGTTATTTTCTAAAATCCTGACACTAATTGAATGTGACATGGTTATACATTACCTTCTACCCCAATTAAAAAGGGTCTGGCAAGCTTTGGAACAGGTGCTGCCAAGAACAGAATATTTCAACCTAGATGGCAAGGAGTAGATCCAAAGAAGTAAATGTCTTTTGGGGAAGACACCCAAGAGAGAAGCATTTATGTTCAAAGGACAAGGGAATGCAAATGTAGCTGATGTTCTGCACAGGGATTGCAGGTATCCTGCATTCTGGTAGTAAAGAAAATAAATTAATCTGGCATAAACAAACAGGCTGTCAAATAGTTTCTGTGCATATTGATAAAAGCAAAATGTAGGAAAGATTCTACTTGTTGAGTGGCTGTTATTTAGAGCTAAAGCTGCTTGACCTTCAAATAAATATTAAATATTTTCTGTTCGCCTCATAAAAAGGCATCACTGCAGTCTCCCCAGCAGAATAAGTCTTCCTCCAGCACTGCTTTTCTTCATTCTGCCGCTTTGCTTGCCAAGAGGGAGCTTTTCCCATCAGGCTGTGCATGCTCATTTTTTTTTTGTTACATTTGTACCCCGCGCTTTCCCACTCTGAAACCAAGGATGCATGACTTGAGAAAAAAAAAAGCAGCTGCAGGGGCAGGCCATGCAGCAGAGTGAAGAAGAGCAGTGCTGGAGGAAGACCTCTTCTGCTGGTGGGGCCTTGGGCCCTGGGTAGTTACAGTTGCAGCGGGCAGGGAGCGGTAGCAATCCTGTGTGGGGGGGGGGTGTCGGCGGCGATCCCTGAGGGGGCAGCAGCAGATTAGCGATCATGGGGAGCAGCAACAGTGGCAGCAATTTGTGGGGGGGGGGGCGGCCCTCTCCCAGGCCCAGTGGCGGGGGTCCTGCCCCGGGCCCAGCTCAGTCTCTCTGCGGTCCTGCCTTGATGGTCTCTGGTGGTCTAGTGGGGCATATGCCGACTTGCTTCTGCCCTGCACAGCTGCCTAGAGGTCACAGCAGCCATTTTGAGCAGGCAGCTGCAGAGGGACTCCTGCCCATATGTCCTGCTAGACCACCAGGGACCCTCAAGGTAAGCCTGGGGCGGCTCAAGCCTGCTCTAAATTTTCTCTGGGGGGGGGGAGTGGGAAGGGAGGGAGGTAGATTGGGATGGGTGGGGATTTTGCAGATCTGGGGGGAAGGAGGGATTGGGAAGGGGATGTTTCTGCAGTTCTGGGGGGGTGGGAAAGAGGATTAGAAGGGGCTGTTCTTCTGGGGGCTGAGAGGGAAGATTAGAAGGGGGAGCAACTGAAACTACTCTGCCACTATCATTTCATTTATTTGTTTTTTGTTCCCCGCATTATCCAAAAAATGTTTGGTTCAATGCGGCTTACATCATAACATTAAACATTATAACAATAAACATTATATATTATAACATTATAGCAATAAGCAGTGAAACCATAGAACAGGGTGAAGCTTAATACTTAGACTTGGGTTAGCATTGTAGCATTAGTTGACATTGGAGAAGACGGCAATTTTGTGTCAAGAATGGCTAGTGGGCCAGGTCAAAATAGAAATTTTAGGACTGTCGGTAGGGTCTGGTGAGCTCCCATCCTGATAAGAGTTAGCTGGGCATTGGCTAATATTCAGACTGGTGCCCGTTTACCTCTGTGGCTAAAATTAGGACAGCTTTTTTGTCACATGAAGTGACATCATTCTGTCCAGGCCACACCCTTTTTCAAGATGGCAGTGAGTGGTGGATGCTCCTATGGGCCCTTCCTGTTTCAGACTAATCGCCACCATCTTGGATGGGTCACATGATGGAAAGTGATGTCAGTCATTATGTCACTTATCAGACACCGCCCCCTACAGCCTGGGAGGAGCGTGCGGAGTTTATTTTTCCCAGCCTTTAAACCTTTTTTTCTGCGTGTGATCAGCGATCTGCTTTCTCAGGAACAAAAGGGCATTTCAGGCTTCACAGGGAGAGAAAAATAAACTTTCAATCACAGTTTTTCCCTTGTCCTTAAACTTTTTTTTTCAGCCCCCTGTTTTTACAACACATGTCGACAGAGAGATGTCTGTTACAGCTAAAATCCACAGTTCTCTCCTTGTGAGAGAAAGGAGAACAGCTATACTTGTGCCAGCAAAAGTTTGTGTGACTGTCTTAAAAGGTTTTATTAAGCAGTGCTTTCAACCCCCATGCCCTTTGAGAACTTCTGGAATGAAAGGATATGCCTGTCTTAAAAAGCTCATCTGTGTTTCTCAGTGATCACCTTCCCATCAGAAGCATACACACATCCCCCCCTCCTCCCTCCTTGTGAAAAAAGCAGGCAGCATGGAATAAACTGCACCAGCTAAAGTGCAGTTTAAAGAGGGCAGCCAACCAAGCTGAAAGAAAATGTAGTCACTTTCCCCAGCATATTCAGAGGCCATTTAAAACAGACATCAATAGAAATCAAACAAAATAAAACATGGAAAAGAAAATAAGATGATACCTTTTTTATTGGACATAACTTAATACATTTCTTGAACAACTCTGAAACAATTTTACTATTCCTTCAATACATACCATCCTACAATCAGATTCAAAATTGACTACTCCCCAGAAAAAGTCAATTTTTTGGACACCACATTCTCAATCAGTGATGGCTGTATACAAACATCTATATACAAGAAACCCACAGACAGATGCAGCTACCTCCACAACTCCAGATTCCACCCTTCACATACAAAAAGATCCATTATTTACAGCCAAGCCACAAGATACCACGTAGCTGCTCGGACCCAGAGGATAGAGACAGACTGTCACGTTTTCACAACAGGAAACTGGGTTGTGAGCCCTTGGGCCACTGCCGAGGAGCAGCAGTGGCAGGGAAAACCACCCCACACCGGAGACTAAGCAAATCTCAGGCAAGCTGTTAGGCTTCACCTGCACTTGGCCACTTTTCACCCAGAGTTGAGCTCTGGGCTTCAGGTGGCCGGCAGGACTTGCTGGACAGGGCAGGACTGGATAACAGCAAGGCAGCACAGGGACTGAGGGTCAGAGGGGAAAGGGAGGAACATGGGCAGCAAGACAGGAGACTGGGCAAGGAAGGGAAAGCTAAAAGGCAGAACAGAAAGCTGCAGAACAGCCACTAAACAGGGAACAAACACTGACTAACAAGACACAGAACTAAGAGCTGCAAGTAGCCCCAAAGCCAGAACACAGACAAACAGAAACTAAACACAGAATTACAAACAAGAAACCAGGCAAGGACAGCAAGAAACCTAAACTAAACTAAATACAGACTAACTAGAAACAGGCAAGAATCTCAGGCAAACAACCGGACTAGCAGAAGTGCAACAAGCACCAACATACCAGGGCCTTAGACACAATGCAAAGGCAAAGGCAGAGAGGTTCCAAATGGCTAATAAGCCCAGCAGGCATCTGAGACTCAGGTGCAACAATTACCAGGCAACTAAGGGTCGGGCTGCCTGGAAGATCCGGACTGGACTGAGCTGAAATCTGGAACAGGTGACAGCACACCGACAATCTAATACAGCCAGCACACAGAGACAGAGACAGAACTAACTCACAAAGAACAGAGAGAAGCCAACTCAGAAGCTGACCACAGGAAATAAGGTGAGTCTGAGAGGGGTCATGGCCACAGACGTGACAGTACCTCCCCCTCAAGGCTCCTGTGTCCCCAAGGGAGCTTTTAGGTTTCCATGGGTAACAATGGTGAAACCTAAGGAGGAGCTTCAACCCAGGACCGTGGTTAGCTGGACTGGAACTTAACCTCGGCTGGGACTCAGCAGCTTGGCTGGAACTCAAACTCAGAGTGGACTCAGCATCCTCTTGGCTGGAACTCAAACTCGGAGTGGACTCAGCATCCTCTTGGCTGGGACTCAAACTCGGAGTGGACTCAGCATCATCTTGGCTGGACTTCAAACTCGGAGTGGACTCAGTATCATCTTGGCTGGCACTAGAACTCAGCAGCGGCCTGGCTAGCAGGGCCACTCATACTGGCATTGGAGGCTCAGACAGAAGCGTCCCTTGGACTGGACTCAGGGGCTCAAGTGGAAGTGCTTCCTGAACTGGAACAGGAGGCTCAGTCAGAAGCTTCGCTCGGACTAGAATCAGAGGCTTGCGTGACAGCGCTACTTGGACTGGAATTGAAGGCTCGGTTAACAGCTTTGCTTGGACTGGAATCAGAGGCTTAAGTGGGAGCGCCACTTGACCTGGGACTGGAGGGCCGGTTAGAAGCGCTTCTCGGACAGGAATCAGAGCTTGGCTGGAACTGGAGCTTAGCCTGGGCTCAGCGGCTTGGCTGGGGCTGGAACTTGGCTTGAACTCTGGAGCAATTTGGCTGAGAGCGTCCCTCAGGATGGACTGATTGTACGCCTGGACCTTGGGATTCGCAAGACGCTTTCTTTCAATAGCAGCTTCCCGAGTCTCCCGAAAAGCGGGGTCGAAGAGAAGCAGGTGGCGATATTTCCAAAGCAAGGTCCTAGGATCAATGGCCGAAACAGGGTTTTCCACGAGCCCAAGCTGCCTGATACGCTTCCTCTCTGCTGAAGCTTCAGGCAGTTTCTTCATGAGTGGATCAGCCAAAAGTTTCCCACGATATTCCTCCAGAGTCATGAAAAGATCAGGAACAATAATAGAGCCAGAACCGAACTTCACCAGGGAAACAAGGGCAGAAGTTCTAGGCCGGAGGCCTAGCAGATAGGGTGATCCTGCCGAGCTCATGGCCTTTGCATTTTGTCACGTTTTCACAACAGGAAACTGGGTTGTGAGCCCTTGGGCCACTGCCGAGGAGCGGCAGTGGCAGGGAAAACTACCCCACACCGGAGGCTAAGCAAATCTCAGCAAGCTGTTAGGCTTCACCTGCACTTGGCCACTTTTCACCCAGAGTTGAGCTCTGGGCTTCAGGTGGCCAGCAGGACTTGCTGGACAGGGCAGGACTGGATAACAGCAAGGCAGCACAGGGACTGAGGGTCAGAGGGGAAAGGGAGGAACATGGGCAGCAAGACAGGAGACTGGGCAAGGAAGGGAAAGCTAAAGGGCAGAACAGAAAGCTGCAGAACAGCCACTAAACAGGGAACAAACACTGACTAACAAGACACAGAACTAAGAGCTGCAAGTAGCCCCAAAGCCAGAACACAGACAAACAGAAACTAAACACAGAATTACAAACAAGAAACCAGGCAAGGACAGCAAGAAACCTAAACTAAACTAAACACAGACTAACTAGAAACAGGCAAGAATCTCAGGCAAACAACCGGACTAGCAGAAGTGCAACAAGCACCAACATACCAGGGCCTTAGACACAATGCAAAGGCAAAGGCAGAGAGGTTCCAAATGGCTAATAAGCCCAGCAGGCATCTGAGACTCAGGTGCAACAATTACCAGGCAACTAAGGGTCGGGCTGCCTGGAAGATCCGGACTGGACTCAGCTGAAATCTGGAACGGGTGACAGCACACCGACAATCTAATACAGCCAGCACACAGAGACAGAGACAGAACTATCTCACAAAGAACAGACAGAAGCCAGCTCAGAAGCTGACCACAGGAAATAAGGTGAGTCTGAGAGGGATCACGGCCACAAATGTGACACAGACACCTTGAAACCCTGACTGCATCCTTCAAACAGAAAGACTACAACCCCAAAATAATCTCCAAGAATATTGCCTCCTCCCTCAAAACACCCAGGGAAAATCTGCTACAGTACAAAGAAAAAAAAGCCAACGACAGAATTCCCCTTGTAGTGACATACAACCCAGAGCTGGAGAAACTGAGGAAAATCATAAGAGACCTACAGCCACTACTTCAGGAAGATGAATTACTGAAAGAGATATTCCCATCCCCACCAGTGCTGGCCTTCCGACAGCCACCAAATTTAAAACACAAGCTGATCAGAAGTAAACTTCCAACACAGACGGAAAAAGAAAAGGGCACGTTCCTGTGTAACACAGCCAGCTGCAAACTATGCCAAAACATTTCACAAGACCCCACAGTCATTCACAAAGGAAAAATATTCAACATAAAGGACTATTTTACATGCTCATCTTCCAATGTGGTATATATCATTCAGTGTAAGAAATGTAACGAAGGATGCTATATTGGAGAAACAGGCCAGATGCTTAAGACAAGATTCAATCTACATAGACATCACATGAAAATAGCCGGTGCCAGTCAGGCCCCCACCCCTGTGGGCCAACACTTCAGAAGACCAGAACATTGCACCAGTGATTTCACAGTAAGAATACTGAAAGGTAATTTTAAAACAACACAGGAACATAAGACCTTTGAAATAAGAATGATTGAATATTTTGACACCCAACAAACAGGACTTAATAAGGATCTGGGTTTTCTAACTCATTATAAAACATAAAGCTGTATTTCTCTGTTTATTACCCTTCTCTCACCTACCAACACCCATTCTGTTAGAATATCAATGAAATGCTTTGATGTCCCCATGCATACCCCCACCCTCCCACTCTGTCAGACAAAGTAATGCTTTGATGTTTCTCTCATATATACTATCTGCTACCTCATTTGCTTATTTCCGATCTGAGGAAGAAGGGCAACCTTCGAAAGCTAATCAAGAAATGTATTAAGTTATGTCCAATAAAAAAGGTATCATCTTATTTTCTTTTCCATGTTTTATTTTGTTTGATTTCTATTGATAACCTTTAAGAGTATACTAACATGGCTACCACACCTCTCTAAACAGACATCACAGAGTTCATCAGACCAGCCTGCTGAAGCCCTGCCCCTCCTTCTACTACTACTGTTTACTATTTATCATTTCTATAGCACTCATCCCAGCACCCCTCCCCTTTGAGTGTGTGTAGGGTCTGTGAAATGCAGCTGATTTGGGAATATCTGCTGGTATGCAGACCACAAAGCAAAAAGATGCAAAATGAAGAGTTTGGTCCACTGCCCCTCCCCCTCCTTTTTCTTGAAACAAAAAAATGCATTTTGTACTTTTAAGTCTGAAGCAGTGGCGTTCCTAGGGGGGCGGACACCCGGGGCGGCGCCCCGCCCCCCCGGGTGCAGCACCCCCCCCCCGATGCAGCGCGGACCCCCCCTGGGTGCAGCACCCCCCCGATGCAGCGCGGAACCCCCCCCCCAGGTGCACGCCGCTGGGGAGGGGTGCCGCAGCGCGCGCCTGCTCAGAGTTCCCTGACTTCACGCGTTCGCTGGAGCTCCCTCTGACCCGGAACAGGAAGTAACCTGTTCCAGGGCAGAGGGAGCTGCAGCGAACGCGCGAAGTCAGCGAACTCAGAGCAGGCGCGCGCCGCGGCACCCCCCCCAGCGGCGTGCACCCGGGGTGGACCGCCCCCACCGCCCCCCCCTTGGTACGCCACTGGTCTGAAGGCCCCTCATTTGTTCATTACAACACTGACAAGTTTCATACTTCTTTCTCTTTTTGGATTTTTAAAAGGGTTGTAAAAGAATGCAAGAAACATTAGTGTATCTGCTTCAGAACTTGAACTCTGAATCGCACCCCCCCACCCTCTACCCTCTGGCAGCTCATCAGCTGGTTCAGGAACTCCTATTGGTATGGAGAGCACAAATCAAAGGGATGTAAAGCAGAGTTTTGCAGACACAATACAAACCTGTCAGTGAATTGAAAATGTGAAACCATTAAAAAAAAATTGTTTTAAAAGCATGCAAGATACACTGACAACTCGAAAAAAGTTGGCAAAACCTAAAGCTTGTGTACAAAGAAAGATGCAGCGCCCAGATATCCCACCATGTCCTCCCCTCTCCCCTTACAAGGTCCCCCATGCCAAGAACTTTAAAAAATAAAATATCCTTTTTTTCCCATGCATGCATAAATCCTAATTGTCAATTAACGCCAATGATTGATTGCTAGCACCTAATTATTAGTGCTGCTTGGCTTGTTAGCCAATTGAGTTATATGCACACCTCAGAATAGCACAAAATTTTGAATGTGGAAATTTGTAAGCCATTTACAGAATCTGCTAATTGGCTATAATTGGTATTAATTAGCACTAATTAGCAATTACATATTGTACAAATATATATTCTACAAATTGAGCACGTAAAATCCATAGAATTCAGCTGCAAGGGGACGTACACCCGGGAGGGGAATGGATGGGTCAGAGGAATGCCTAGTAATTACGCAGGGGCATAAGGGGGGTCCAGAGCCAGAGGTGAGGGGGCACATTTTAGCCCCCCCAGCGCCGCTGACCCCCCCCCCCGCCATTGCTGACCGCCGCCGCCACCTTTACTGAATTTCCCCCTATGGGCCAGATTCTATATATATAGCACCTAGAAAATCTGCGTGGAAAACATTTCCACCTAAGTGTATTCTATAAGTGGCGCCTAGATTTAGGCGCAGTATATAGAATACGTTTGGTTGATATCACAGTGCCTACAACTACATGCCTCCTGGTGCATAGATCTAGGCGAAGAGGGCTATATTCCGTAACAATGCGCATACATTTTGAAGCACCCACAAAATGCCCATTTCCCCACCCATAACCACACCCCTTTTTGCCTGCACACATTACAGAATAAGCTTAGGGAGCTGTGCATATAAATTCTAATTAGTCAATTAGTGCTCATCATTGCTCGTTAAGTGCTGTTAACTACGCTGATTGGCTTGTTAAGCCAATTAACTTACGTGCGTTGTTACAGAATACGCTTGGATTTTGGTGCAGATCTGTAGGCGCACTAGATAGAATCTGGGGAATATATGTCTAAGTGGCATGACCCCCCGAAATACCCTAAATCCTGTTTCCTTTCTGAATGAATAAATTGGGGCCTTATATGAATTTAGGTGTTAAAATTGTCAGCTCAGCCTCTGTGAATGTTTTTTTTTTTTAAGAACGTATTCAGTCAGCCATGTTGCTGGGTCGCATAAGTGCTTTTAAATATTGACCTCACTGTGGGGTTCTTTCACAAAGGTGTACTAACATTTTAGCGCATGCTAAAAATAAGTGGGCTCTACACACTAGAGACGCCCATATAGTCCTATGAGCATTTCTAGCGTATAGCTCATGCTAAAAACGCTAGCTCGCCTTTATAAAAGACCCCCTGTGTTAGCATCAAAAAATGTAATTTGTTCATAGAAAACCAGCAAGCCACAGTAGTTTGGAGAGATCCTACCATTATAGGCTGATGAGTGTTTAAAAAATCAAGCTCTGAAAGCTTATGATCTATTTCTCCAGCACTGCACTGCAAATGAAACTCAAGGGGATTTTTTTTTGCTTGGAATGAATGTAGATCTATTGCATTGCTTTCATTAGCAATGTGTGAGGGAGAGTTCCAGCAGCCAAGGGGCTCTGAATAAACAGGATACTCTGCAGGTAGTGATACACTTTATGCAGGGCTGGCCCATCCATTAGGCAAGACTAGGTGGCCACCTTGGGCAGCAGTTTCCGAGGTGGGGGCCAGCAAAGTGCAAACAGCAGCAAAGTAAAACAATAGATTCTGACAGTCACACAAACCGAAAAAAACATCAATGCATACTTTTACCTACAAGAAGGGTGGACAATTTTCAAACATCCCATTTAACTGGGTAAATAACTTTTGGAACTTGCCCTCATTATATGTGCGTGTGCGGATGGGAGATGTAAGGCTGAAGGTTTGCCTAGGGAGCCCGGTATTCTTGCACCGGCCCGGATTTTAGAGTTAGAATCGTCTACAGCTGCCATGATACATGAACTTTCAAGACCAGTTTTCATAGATGTGGTTTGAGGGGCATAGAGGGGCTGGTGTCCCCCCCCCCCAAAAAAAAAATATATATTCCTAGTGCTGAACTGGCTTCCTTCCCACATCATCAATCACACCTCCCAACCCCCTCCCCCCAAAACAAGGTATGCAATCTACACATTGATCTTTTCTTCTAGTCATATCTCTGAAGACGGGTCCTGTGTGAGGTTTTTAAAGTTCTCGTACAACATTATATTTTGAGAATGTTTCTCTAGAGTGTAAGAAGGCTCTTTGGAATGCAATCCCAGATCCTGAGGTGGGCAATATTCAAAGCCATTTCCACAGGTATGCCACTTATAAAATTACTACCCGTTGAAATGAATTACACCCTTGAATCAGGGCCACCGAGAGGGGGAAAAATTCCCCAGGAATGGCCTTCCAAGGGGTTGGGGGGGGGGTCCAGGCTTGGGCCCGGGGCCAGCAAGCTTCTTCCTGCCTGCTTTCGGGTCTGTCCTCTCCTGTTCCTGTGTGACGCCCAGGACTCAGATGATTACATTAATGCGATATCATGTTAATGCAATCATCTGGGTCCTGACTCCTTGCACACAGGAGCACTGGAGCAGCAGAGGACAGAGCGAGGGAGCAGTGCAGCAGTGACTCAGAGACATAAAGGTGCGTGGGTGGGGGTAGGGGGGTGGCGGTCCGGTCCGGCCCTGGGCCCAGCTGTGCTTCTCGTCGGCCCTGCCCTCAATATGGGTATACACGTTGTTCAGCAGTGCTCATAATTTAAAGCCACATTGTTTTTCAAGCACTTCTGAGATTTTGATCGAGAGAGGAAGCAACATGTATGGTTGAGTATAATCAAAAACAGGAATGGTAGGGAGTGGCTTGGGTGCTGGAGGAAACATAAGAAGGTCCATCAAGCCCAGTATCCTGTTTCCAACAGTGGCCAATCCAGATTACAAGCACTTGGCAGGATCTCAAAAAATAGCAAGATTCCATGCATCTTATCCCAGGGCTAAGCAGTGGTACATGTGTTTCCCTTAACAGTTTACAAACTTTTCCTCCAGGAACTTATTAAATCCAGCTATGCAAACTTCTTGCACCAGGGTCCTCTAGCAATGAATTCCAAAGCTTAAGTGTTATTTTTCTCCAATTTGTTTTAAATATACCACTTAGAAATGTCTTTGCATGTCCCCTAGTCTTTGTACTTTGAGTAAACAGCTGATTTGTGCTTACATTTTTCACTCCACTGATTCTTTTATAGACCTCTAGCATATTGCACCTCAGCTGTCTGTTCTCCAAGCTGAAGACCGCCTAACCTCTTTAGTCTTTGCTCAAAGAGGAATCATTCCATCTCCTTTAACATTTTGGTCACTATTCTCTGTACCTTTTTAATTCTGTTATAGCTTTTTAAAGATACAGTAGCCAGAATTACACACAATACTCAAGGTGCAGTTACGCCATAGAGATATTCTCTGTCTTACTCGTCATTCTTTTCCACTTTTTTTAAGGTGGCGACTCCTATTGTGGAATCTAATATCATATAGCAATAGTTTGGGTTGTTCTTCCCTATATATCTCATTTTACATTTGATCAGCACAACTGTGGTATGTAAAGACCAATGCTAGACATAGCAAAATTTAAAATATGGAGGTAAAGGCCTTAAAAGCTTGCTGTACTCAATGAAATTTCATACAGATTAGTACTGCCGCAGGCATTCACTTCATCATTGGCCAGAAAAATCACATATCCCTCATATTTTATTATTTTTCCATTTACTTTTTCATTTACTTTTTTCTTTTTAACGTCCATTTTCTGTTCATCGATAGACAATAAAATGATGTCATAAATTGTCAAATATGTTTGTGCATGCAGAATATTTCATCGGAAACATGGCACTTATCTAGTCATTCCCAACAGGTCCTGTTTCGCCCAGCAGCTTAAAACCTCCATGTGACAAAACATTCACTTGCCATTTGCTGCTTCTTGCAAAGCAAGATTGCTTAATTTTGCTGTTTTGACAAAGATACCTTATTCTGAACCATGTGTTCTTGAGTGACCATGACTTTCCCCCAGGTTCTAGTTTAAAAGCTGTGCTAGCTTCTTTTAAAATGTTGATGCCAGCAGCCTGGTTCGTTCCTGGTTAAGATGGAATCCATCTTTCCAGAATAAACCCCTCTTCCCGAGAATGTTGGCCAGTTCCCAACAAATGTAAACTCCTCTTCCCTGCTCCATTGTCTCATCCATGCACTGAGACTCCAGAGCTCGCCCTGTATCTTGGGTCATGAGCATGGAACGGGCTGCATTTCTGAAAAAGTTACTCTGAAGGTTCCAGATTTCAACTTTCTACCTAAAAGCCTAAAATTGGTTTCCAGAACCTCCCTTACATACTTTTCTAAGTCATTAGCATTCACATGTACTGAGACAACTGGTTCTTCCCCAGCACTGCCTAAAATCTTAGCTAGGTGCACCAGGCAGGCAAATTACCAAGCAATCCTCATGTCCACCAGCCTCCAGCTATCTAGATGCCTAATGATTGTATCATCAAGTACAACAGCTCTCTCAACCCTTCTCTCCTAGGCATCTGCCTTTAGAAACTGAAGTGAAAGCGCAAATGTATTTTTGCTTTGCTACTTGCCATAGGTTCATCCAAAGATATTTTCTAAGGGTAAAACTATATGTATATACAAAGATTTGAAAATGCCATCTACATATGTACTGCCCATCACTCCCTGGACACCAATTTTGCAGAGGAATAAAAATGAACTTTTTACCACTGGAAAAGAGCAATTTTCAAATAGATGATTAATACTAGTAAAATGCTTTTTACCCCTAGAAATCATTCTAAGGTCAATTTTCAGTCAATTGCCAAACACATGACATAAAGCTATAACTTTATGTGAATCAAACCTAAAAACTGCTCCATCCGTACATTTTCAATGTTGCTCACCTGTATCAGGTATTTTCCATAGACAGAAGGATTGATGAGGCACACGGGTAGATGACATCATCTAATGGCACTGGGACAGAACTGCTCTCTCACAGTTCTGAGCATGGGTGGTCTCCTCAGCTCCTCAGTTGTTTTCAAAGCTCAATGCAAGCAGTTCTCAGGGAGGTGGGAGGGATTGTGTGCCTTATCAATCCTGCTGATGGAAAACAGGTAAGCAACATTGCTTTTTCCATCAACAAAGCAGAATTGAATCAGGCACACATGTGGGTGATTCTGAAACTTAGGACTGCTCAAGTTTCATATTGACTTAGTCCCTAGAGCAGCCAGCACAGTTGATTGCAAGTTGCTATTGGTTTATAGGGACAGATTTGCCAGCTCTGCTCAACCACAGGCAGTGTTGTGTGCTGAAGTTTGATCCAAACAATAATGTGCAGTAAAAGTATAATGGAAAGATCACTTAGCTGCTTTGCAGATGGTACTCAGTGAGGGAGACTGAGAACCACTATAGCTGCAGTAGCTAAATTTTTGAGACTTGACTTTGGAGCTGACAGGAGCATCTGCTTGTTCATAGCAGAATTGTATGCATTAAGCAAGCCTGTTTGCTAAAGTCCTTTTGGAACTAGCATTCCTTTATGACTAAAGGTGAAGAAACTTGAGCAGATTTTCTACACGATTCAGTTCCAGTTGCATGTAGGAGCCTAAGTATGGAGGACTTTTCTCACAAGGCTTGGAAGGGGGCTTTGGACAGAAGATAGGAAGCACTAGTCCCTCACTTGGGTGTTACCACTTTAGGCAAGAATTTGGGATGTGTCCAAAGAACAAAACTGTCACCACTTTAAGGTAGTCTTAAACATGTATTTCTTCACCCTAACATAAGAACATAAGAATAGTCATATTGGGTCAGACCAATGGTCCATCTAGCCCAGTATCCTGTTGCCAACAGTGGCCAATCCAGATCACAAGTACCTGGCAGAAACCCAAATAATATCAACATTCCATGCTACCAATCCCAGGGCAAGCAGTGACTTCCCCCATGTCTATCTCAATAATAGACTATTCTTTAAGGAATAGTCTAGAAGGAAGCATAGAAATTGACCTAGGAAACATCCAAAGGTAAGGAAAAGATCAAAGGACCTGTCTGCTGACCAATATTATAAACAGCATTTAACGGTTACCATATTCTAATATGCGCTACCTGATGCAGGGTCCATTTTATTCCTATGGGCCCTAAGGAAGATAACGCACTCTAATGGTGTAAAAGACACGTTTAATATTTGATGCTTCTTGAATTGACTAACCGCCTTTCAATATGAAAGAACACAATGGTATACAATATGAAGGGCAATGAAATAATAAGCCAGTTTAACAAGACAAGACATAGGGTCAGACAACAATTTTAAATAGTGTACATAGTAATGATAACCTAATTCAGGCAGCCTTACTGTAGCAAAGAAACCAGACAGATGAGGGGAGACACAGAAAGCAGCAGTGGCTGAGACCCGAGGAATAGCAGACACCTAGCTAAAGAGGCAGGCGGATGAGGGATGATCTGGGAGAACAGCCAGATTTTCAGACCAGCCTTGAATTTAGGTATTTAGACTGTAGCATCAGGTGATGAAAATTCGTTAAAGCTGAAACTCATTAAAACATGCATGCTTGTTAGTGTCAAAGGAATGAGTAAGCTCACTCGCCATGGTATCAGTGGAGAAGGTAATTACAGAATCATTAGATTATCAAGATCCTCAAAGGCAGCTATAACAAAATGGTTGGGAAGGGACTGACAGCAGAGAGAAACTTAACACTGAATATAAAGGTTTAAGTGCTTGCTATCACACTTCATTAACATTACAAGCACATGCCTGGGCCCTGGACCTTTAATCAAGATATGACTTTCCTTATTTTAGGAAATTAAAATCCAAACAATAACTTAATGACCTGCTCAGCCTAGCAGCAGGATGCAACGTCTGTGGCATGCTATGCGCTCTCCACAGTAGGGAATACTGAACAAAATCAGCTGCTTCTCTTCAGCAACTTTTACTATTCTCCGAGGAAGCCATAAATCAAAACTCAAGTAGAAGGAGAATTTTACCTTGGCATCACGTGTAAGGAATTAGCCATAATGCTATTCTCTCCAGGAGAAGCAAGGCTTCTTGGAAACAGTTACACACTCTGCATCCTCGGTCTCACTTTTCCTAATACTGTGGATGCTTCTTACAGCTCCTTAATTGGGGATTGAGTAGAGATGTTGGGGCATTCCAGAACTCTATCCCAGGCACCCTTATATGGACTATATAACTGACCTTTTATGACAGCATCAATAATAATGATATACTCCTGTGTGGGGCAGGTTTTCACTCCTCTGCTGCTTCACCTTAGTGCTTGCAGTACCAGTGAACAGAGGGAAGGGGGCAGCGGAGTATTTAGCCAAGAGAATACTCCAAAATGCAATGAGTTCAGTTGCAGAGGGACACCTCTTGCTAAATTACCTCCAGTCACAGAAAATCATCCCATTTAACATTTCTGTTTGTCAGTACAAGCTGGAACTACAGAACGTCCTTTTTAGCACTTTAAAGCTGTTATTCATAAAGAAAATGTTAAAAGTAATCACTGAAGTAATAAAACATGAACACACTGCAGACAACGGTGTAGAATTTTAATTAGTTAAAGGATGCTGGTTTATGAATTCCCTGCCCTCTTTTCAATAAGTTGTCTCCAAATGCACATCTTATTTTAATGAACTGGAAATTTTGAACATTTGATGCTTTCAAAGGAACAATGAAAGCAAAATATCCCAATCCTGTTACCAAATATGGATCTTGCTATAATCTTCTGAAGAAACATTTTTAACACTGGTTTCCTTTTTAGTCCTTGCATTCTGCAAATGTGTTGAAATATAATTATTAAAAGCATGGTTCTTCACAATTCCATTGAACTTCTTAAATCAAAGCCAATTAAAATGTCTTTGTCGTGACACCACCCTAACTAAGCTCCCGCTTACAGGACTACAGTGCCTCACTCTAGAGGCTAAACTCTTCTAGTCAAAGGTGTCATGGGCTCTTCTGATTTATTTTTCCAATATAATTCAGCCCCGGGCCCCATTGTGGAAATACCAATACATGTACATCAACTAGCAGCTTCTGATGGAGACCAAATCCCTTCACAGTATACCAACAAGGGTGAACACTATTCTTTATACAAACTCTGATCATTATTTAGCCACATGACAGGTATACCAAGCAATCAAACATAGTCATACTGACACATGGAGGGTCCTTCTATAATCTTCTTCTTTGTACAAGCCACGGGCTTTGCTAGTAGTTGGAAATTTTTTTTATTATATTCTCCCACACAAGTACAAGTTCTCCATGCCCCCCTACTCCTCTGGTTCAAACACATAATTGAAAGGGACAGGAGATAATCTCCAGTCCTTAGAAACTAAGGAGAGTTTATAGGTACACATTAGATATTTATCTCCTACTCTCTTGAAGTCAAAACATTAGCTTGACCCCAGCAATAGTACTGCAAGACTACCACTTGGGGTTGACTGATATTATGTTGAATCTGGGCATTGAGTGATACAGGGATCTCTCCTGCCCCCTCCCCCTACTCTTGCACCAGAGAAACCCAAGTAAGTGCAATGGAGAGTGGAGTATGGGAGGATTGTGCTTTGTGCCAGGGGGCTATGGGGTGAGGGGAGGTTGTGCTTTGCATCAGGGAGGGGATCAGAGGGTGAAGGGGTTGCTCATTTGATATCTTGTGGTTGGGGTGTGTTAATTTATCCCACCTCAAGACCCTTTAAGTAATAGCAGACCCTGAGGTACTGCTGATTAATGACTCCTATTGTGAATACCCCTGTGGCAAAATGCATTATTTTACCCCCCCCCCCAAGTCTAGCTACACAGACCTTATCTGTGTAAATTTAATGCTATAGACTTTTTATTATTATTATTATTGCATTTAAAATTTACATCAAAGAAAAATTCTTTGAATGTGAAACAAACCAATGACAAAGAAATGCAATATCCAATGGTACAAGATATATAGAGAGGATCATAGTCCACAACTATAGGAAAACAAGAATTAAAAAACCATAGGAAGCTGGTCATTATTAGGAAAATTAAAGGTAACAGAGCATTGTCCTCTCACATTATATTAATGTCCTGAAATAACGGATGCGAAAAGGCCAAACAACTTACGCAAATGAAGATAACTCTCCCTTCAAAGAAAAATCTAACTGGGATACATCATAGAAAACGTATTTGTTATTTTGAAAAGAAATTAAACATTTACAGGGAAATCTAAGTTGAAATGTGACCCCCAAATGAAATCACACGCTACTTCAATTCTAAAAATCAGAGTCATTTTTGAAACCTTTGGAAAAACCTGAACTTTTTATGGAGAAAAAGTTCAAGTTTTTCCAGATGCAATAGTCTTAAAGTCAGGTATAAATGCTATAAAGTTAACATCAAGGTAAGCCAAGTCTGATTCATTTGTACTCATTGTTTGAGAATTCCTATGAGTTTTCTTTGGGACTGTTTGCAGCGGTATCTTAGATGTTGACCCTTATATCCTGGAGATTACAGGACAATCCTTGAGGGCTGGCAACCCTAGATGCTGCTTTGAACATGACAATGAGTCTTGTCAGGGCTGGCCCTGCCACTAGGTGGACTAGGCATCCACCTAGGGTAGCAGACTTTGGAGGGAAGCGGCACATCTCTGGCATGCTTGAGAGCCTTCCCCTGCCACTATCCTCCCTCTTCCTCCTTCCACACTGGCCCCAAGGTTAAAGAAGTGTAAAGGCTGCTTGGGGCCTTGTAAGCACAAGCCCTCGTTCAAGTGCTGCCTTGTCCCATCCCCTCCCCCCTTTGGGGCTGGCATGAGAGGAGTTAGGGGTCATCAGCAGCAGCCTAGAAGCAGGAAGAGAAGAGGGGGAGATGCTAGATGCAGGAGGGGTGAGGAAGAGGATATAAATGCTGGGGGTGGGGAAACAGAAAGGGAATATGATAGCCCGGGGAGGGGGAAGGTAGAGAGTGGAAGAAGTGGCATTAGCCACCCAGGGTAGGGGTGGTAGAGAGGGGAAGGGAGAAGCTGGTCATGGGGGCAAGGGGATGTATAGAAGGGAAAAGATGCTAGCCAGAGAGAGGAAGGGGAGATTCTGGTAACTTAGGGGCTATAGGGAGGGGAAAGGAAGATGTTGAACCAAGGTTTGGGAGTGGGAGGATGCGGTAGTAGGACCTTGAGCCACTGGGGGGAGGGGGTACTTGGCTGAAGGTTTGCCTAGGGTACCCTGATCCTTGAGAATTTTCATATATATATTTTAAGAAGAGACACATTTTCATATATCATTTTCAGTTGTCTATAACAGGCCAGTACATGTAATAAACTAAGTATACTGTGGGGATATTCAAGATGTCTATTGTCAGGCTATACATGCCACTTTGAGCTCTGACAGCCTGTACCATCAACTGTTGTAAATGAAGCCCCTTGTGAGACAATTATGGGGGGAAAGAGAAAGTGTGAATGTTCTTTGCCAAACCCACAGTTCATCAAGTTGAGTCAACGGATCAGTCTGTCACTCAAGCAGCTTTTTCGCTGCTGCAGTTTTTAAAGAATGAAGTATTATCACTGTCAGACTGGGAAACAGCTTTCAACCAAGGGGAGCAGCTTCCTTATCCAACATGTGGAGGTGTGACTAATTTTGGCATTTTCTCTGCATTGGGTCTAGAAAAGGATCGTAGGCTGATGTAGTATTTGGTGGAAAGTTGTACTAGCAACATCATCAAGCATGTTAATGATGGACAATGTACTAGATCCCAAAGAAGGAGTACAGGAGCTAGATGGAGGCCCCAAAGAAGCTAGCCCTGCAGAATGATTGGGGGGGGGGGGAGGAGCTAGATGGAGGCCCCAAAGAAGCTAGCCCTGCAGAATGATTGGGGGGGGGGGAGGAGCTAGATGGAGGCCCCAAAGAAGCTAGCCCTGCAGAATGATTGGGGGGGGGGGAGGAGCTAGATGGAGGCCCCAAAGAAGCTAGCCCTGCAGAATGATTGGGGGGGGAGGAGCTAGATGGAGGCCCCAAAGAAGCTAGCCCTGCAGAATGATTGGGGGGGGGGGGGGAGCTAGATGGAGGCCCCAAAGAAGCTAGCCCTGCAGAATGATTGGGGGGGGGAGCTAGATGGAGGCCCCAAAGAAGCTAGCCCTGCAGAATGATTGGGGGGGGGGGGATGGCGCTTTTTGCCCTGTACACACAAAAAAGGGGAAGGTTTGCCCTGTTCCATAGCTGCTTTACTAGAATTTCCTCTATCTATATCTGTAGCTGATATTCCTTTCCCAGGAACTTTAACAATTTTCCCTACTGCTCCTTTAAGAGTTTGGTGTAGTGTCTTGGTTAAACCTGAGGCCGTGATGCTAAACTTTATCCACCCTTATTAATGTAACATTTATATGCCCTTACAATATTTGCTTGCCAAACCACTATCATATTTTTTTCGCTATTACTAAACGCACATTTCCAATATAATTCTTATATAATTCTTAAATATTTCTTACTATGATTGTTTGCTAAAACACTATCATGTTTTATCATTATCATGTACCCCAAAATCCTTCTGTTATTACTAAATGTATACTTTCTAATGTATTCTCACTATTCATGATGTATTGTAAGCCAGATTGAGCCTGCAAAGAGGTGGGAAAATGTGGGATACAAATGCAACAAATAAAAATAAATAAATAAGTGCTGGTTGGGTGCTAAATGGTATTCTACAAGTTCAGTGAGCAACTTGCATAGCACACAACTACAAAGGGGGGCATATATTGAGTAGCACGGGCAGGGCACAAGCAGGTCCCACACATGCATAACTTATAAAATAGTATAAATTAAGCACTAAAGTGCAATACTTACATGCTTACACTTACCCTTGCCTTTTACAATAAGCAATAGAGCTTAAATGTTGGTGAGTAAATGCCAACTTATGTTCTATTCTATAATGGAATCTGGGCACCCAGATACAATTACAGAATTTCCATCCAGAGACCTGCATTGAACACTCAAATTTTGGGCGACCTTTATAGAATTGTCCCCTAAGGGCTGTATTCTATACAGGTTATGTTCCTAAATTTACGCTCCTAAAATTTATGTTCCTAATTTATGAGCAGGATGACTCACACAGAAACAGAATCCTTCCATCAAGAAACTGGCGCTGAAGAGGACCTCGGCTGGCGGGGGTTGTGGACCCCTGCCAGCACAGGTACCTGACAGTGGCAGCGGGGGAGGGTTGGCAGTGGCGGGAAGGGGGGGGGGTCGAAAGGGGAGGGATGCCAGGGGGAGGGTCAAAAGTGGTGGGAGGGGGTTGGCAGCTCCGGGGGGGGGGGGGGGGTTAAAATGTGCCCCCTCACCTCGGGCTCTGGACCCCCCTCCCACCGAAGTCTGGCTACGCCCCTGGTGTGAACTCATGTATGTTATATAAAATATTGTGCATAAAGGGCCAGATTCTATATAAGGCACCTAAAAAATCTGCGCAGTAAACATTTCCGCCTATGCGAATTCTATAAGTGGTGCCTGGATTTAGGTGCAGTATATAGAATATGTTTAGTTGATATCCCAGCACCTAAAACTACACATGTCCATTTACACCAACAGAAACATGGCGTAAATCCCGGCCATATTCTATAATTACATGCTGGGCCATATTATATAATTATGCACATAAATTCTGGAACGCCCATGAAACACCCATTTCCCTGCCCATAGCCATGCCCCTTTTGAATTGCATGCATTAGAATTTAGGCACAGTTCATTACAGAATATGCTTAGCAAGTTGTTTGCTCATTATTACTTAAGTGCTGTTATCAACACTAATTAGCTTGTTAAGCTAATTAAGTTACGTGTGTTGTTATAGAATCCGCCTAGATTTCAGTGTGGATCTCTAGGTGCAATATATAGAATCCAGCAGAAAGTTAAAAAAATATATTTTACGTAAAATCATGACTCCATCTGTGCTTTGCTCAAAACCCACTCGTGAAAACACTTTCACTCAAGTTGCACAAAAGTGCACACTTTCTTTTCACTACATGTACATTTACATAGGGGTAATTTTATATGTGGCATTGTACACTTACATGCATAAAAATGCCTGTATAAAATTATCCCCACAGACTGTAAGAGGCCTGGAATCTTCAAACTGAGCTTTCATTGTTGAAATTTCTCTCAGCCCTGAAAACTTTTCTCTCTGAAAAAGTCTACAGTAATTAATGGCAGTCGATGCAGTTGGACCCGAGGGCCGACTAGTATAGTCAATATTTACTTTCACTTTTTATCTTACTTTCCTTTACTACTATATTGGTGTTCCTTTTCAGAGTTGCTTTTTTTTTTTCCATTTATTTTACACTGCCCTATTAAATTTGTACATTAGCCCCTGGATTCTATACAGTGTGCCTAGAGATCAGCGCGGATTCTGTAACACTGCATATAATTTAACAAGCTTAACAAGCTAATGAGCACTGATAATAGCACTTAAGCAATAATAAGCATTTATTGGCACTGATTAGAATTTAGCCACACAACTCACTAAGCGTATTCTGTAACAACGTGCACTGAACTTGTAACGTGCGCAGGCAAAAAGGGGTGTGGTTATGGGCAGGGCAATGGACGTTTCATGGGCATTCTGACATTTATGCGCCTAGTTCTAGAATATGGCCCAGTACGCCTAAAACTACGTGCTGGGATTTACGCCGCATGTTCATTGGTGTAAATGGATGCACATAGATTTAGGCCCTGAAATATCAACTCAGCATATTCTATAATCGACGCCTAAATCTAAGCACCGATTATAGAATACACTTAGTTGGCACTGATTTGTTAGGCACAATATATAGAATCTCCCTCTATAGGCCTCTTTTATCAAGCTGTTGCTAGTGGTTACCAAGTGGCAATGCTGTCGGAGCCCCATTCAAAGTGAACGGGCTGTCGGTGTTTCTGCATCAGAAGCCACTAGCGCGGCTTGATAAAAGAGGCCCTAAGAGCAGTTTGAAAAGACTGAATAAACCATAAATCATAAACCATTTTACTTATAGTCCCTTGTGTCCGGACTCACACAAATCTGCTTGAATGGATTTGGAAGGGTGACTAATTAAAGCCAAAAATCCCAAAGCATTACAGTAAACATGAAAATCAGCTCAGAATGAATGGAGCTTGCAGAGGAAATGGCAATTTACTCAATTAAAACATTCAAACTCGTACTTGAAAAGAGCTTTCAAATTTTATTTTCTAAATGTGACAGGCCTGTTGATAACACATTCTACTACTACTATTTAACATTCTATAGCATTACTAGACATAAATAGTGCTGTACAGAACAGATAACAGTCCCCGCTCAACAGAAATTTAAATCTATTTGAGACAGACAAAAAGTACAAATAAGAAATTAGAGAGCTAGATATAGGGATGTAGTTATCAATCTGGGCTACCATTAAGATGTGTTATTTTAGCACAGGTCCCACTTTATACAATGAGGCCTAGGGGGTCATTTACTAAAGACTAGTGCATGTTTGAGCAGGGACTGTCTTTCTTCTGTGTTTGTACAGCGCTGCGTACACTTTGTAGCGCTCTAGAAATGTTAAATAGTAGTAGTAGTATGTTATCTGCAGCAGGGCACATAGGAATAAAATGGGCCCTGACACAAATAACTTGTGCTAACCTTTAGTAAAAGACCCCCTGTAGTTACTACTAATTGGGGGTTAATTAAAATGGTTTTATATCAATCGGACCACAAATCTTCATGCTGGAAATATTTACAAAAGTCTTTATTTTCAGCCAGTTATGCAAGTTTGCAATAAATGAATACACAGCCTTTTACTCTGGACGTAAATGATGAGAAATTTAGGAAGAAATTAAAAATGTATTTGTTTAATGAATATCTTAAAAATAATATTGACTCGACTTAATTTTTAAATTGTATCTTCCCAGTATTTCTGCCTGGCTAATTCTTTTGAGATCCACATTGGACCATTTAAGTGGAGTTTTGTGGACTATAAGTACAATTTCAATTCAATTCAGTAACACATCTTAATGGGAGCTCATGTTGATAACTTCCCTCCTCCTTCTGGGAATGATGAAAACAACATGGGTAATGAACAGGTGAATAGGGGTTAAAAGATAAAAACATCCTCCAAAAGGTGGGCTTTTAACCTGCATTGGAAGACTGCCAGAAACTGACTCGGACTGTCTAATTTAGCAGGGCAACTGTCCTTATTCTGCATCAGATGGTGCCACCTTTCTCTCGGGGCTAGTCAAGTACCACAGAGACTGCTAGTTTCAAAGAAGCCAGCTCAGTACTTCACACGCACAGGAAAACTTTCAAAAGATTTAAGCCATAGCTTTCATCATGTTACTGTTCCATACTCTTCTGACTGTGTCTTATGAAATGCAAATCAGGAATGCTGAAGTGCTTTGTGGTACCTTACTGCTTCTTAGCATGCAGTGTTTGAGTAATATCTCCTTTTATGACAGACAAAACACTCGAATCTCAAACCTTCTCTGCTGTGCTTAAAAATTCTATTAAAATGGTTAGGTTTAGGAGTACTGTGCAGAGCTGTAAACATCTGATTAACTAGTTCAGTTGCTACACTTTTGAATTAGATGTGATATACACTCTCCTCTTTTGAAAATGAATTGTTGAAATCCGGAACCATCAAATAATCAAAAATAATGCCATCTACCACATAAAAAAATACAAGATGGAGATATCAGTGCTTCCATTCCTTAGAGCAGTAAATGAAATCTATATTTTCACATTCAGCTACAGTACTTCCGAGTATCCAGGAGGTTGTGCCGGATCTCTTCAGGGTAATGAATGACCTTATAGGTCACTGAGAGAGCAAGGTGAGAGAGAAGAAAGTAGCAGCAAGCAGAATTAATAGGACTGATACTGATTCCACTGGGAATCACCCTGGTCAAGCTTTTAGTTATAGCTATCCTGAGAACCTATGCTGTATATACTACTAATCTCATGACTTGACTGTGGAAATATAGTCTACTGTAAGAATGTCTCAAGCTATTTTAAAGAGACTTGCAACACTACAAACTACAGCTATTAGACTATTAGGCAATCTTAAAAAGTATAATCATATAACACCATTGTATAAAAGCTATCATTGGTTACCAATAATACAAAGAATTACATTTAAGGTACTAAAACTGGCACATGCTGCATATTATGAACAGCAACATCTTGTCTACAAGTAGGGTTTTAAGGTCTTTACAAGACCATAGAATGGGGTGTTTGATGAGACTTGCACAGTCAGTCAAGTTTTCAGGATATCCACAATGAATATTCTTGAGAGAGATTTGCCTGCACTGCCTCCACTGCATGCAAATTTATCTCATGAATATTCATTGTGGATATTCTGAAAACCTGACTGGCTGGGATGCCTCCAGGTTCAGGTTTAGGAACCACTGTACTAGATCTTTAGGGGAATGGAACCATAAAAGGGATTTTCTTTGGTTATCGCTCTAGTTGTATAAGGATCTGCCCAAAGTAATTTGAGATGAAGCTTATTTTAAATAATTTAAAGTGTTATTAAAAACATTTTTATTTACACAGGTATTTGAAAATTGAGTGGCTAGTTGAGGGGTGGTTTCAGCGATTCTGTAGAACGCACGTGGTAAAATGTTATTAAGCCTGTATTCTGTGTTACATAAGAACATAAGAATAGCCATTCTGGGTCAGACTAATAATCCATCTAGCCCAGTATCCTGCTTCCAACAGTGGTCAATCCAGGTCACAAGTATCTGACAGAAACCCAAATAGTAGCAATGTTCATGCTACCAATCCAATGGCAAGTGGTGGCTTCCCCCATGTCTATCTCAAAAGCAGACTATGGACTTTTCCTCCAGGAATTTGTTCAAACCTTTTTTAAACCCAGATACGCCAACCACTGTTACCACATCCTACAGCAACGAGTTCCAGAACTTAACTATTCTTTCAGTGAAAAAATAATTCCTCCTATTTGTTTTAAAAGTAACATAGTAGATGACAGCAGATAAATACCTGTAAGGCCCATCCAGTCTGCCCAACAAGATAAACTCACAGTATAAAGTAAGATGAGATACTACATACATATACCTGAGCTTGATTTGTCTTTGTCATATTTGGGGCACCGACTGTAGAAGTCTGCCATGCACTGGCCTTGTTCTCCAGTTACTGAACCTGAATCTGTCCAGCTACAATCAGGGCACAAACCATAAGAGTCATGCTCAGGACACAGACCACAGAAGTCTGCCCAGCACTGGCTTTGTTTCCCAATTACTGATGTTGCCATCCAATCACTGCTAACCTTGTTTAGTTCCATGTCTTCTACACAGGATTCCTTTGTGTTTATCCCATGCATTTTTAAAATTCCATTCCCGTTTTCATTTCCACCACCTCCCACAGGAGGGCATTTCAGGTATTTACCAGCTTTTCCGTGAAAAGTAGTTCCTGATATTATTCCTGAGTCGGCCCCACCCTTCAACCTAATTCATGTCCTTTAGTTCTACCACCTTCCTGTCTCTGAAAAAGATTTTTTTGTAAATTAATACCTTGCAAATATTTGAATGTTTTTTAACATATCACCCCTGTCTCTCCTTTCCTCCAGGGTGTACATGTTCAGGTCCTCAAGTATATCCTCAAATGTCTTGTGACACAAACCCCATACCATTTTAATTGCTTTTCTCTGAACTGCTTCTAATTTTTTTACATCCTTAACAAGATATGGCCTCCATAACTGAACACTATACTCCAAGTGGGACTTCACCAACAATTTGTACAGGGGTATCAACACCTCCTTTCTTCTGCTGGTTATACTCCTATTTCCAATTAATTTCACTGAGTGTCCCCTGATCTTTGTGCTTTTTGAAAGAGTGAAAAATCAATTCACTTTTACCTGTTCTACACCACTCAGGATTTTGTAGACCTCAATCATATTCCCCCTCAGCTGTCTCTTTTCCAAGCACAAGAGCCCTAACCTCTTTAGCCTTTCCTCATATGAAAGGAGTTCCAGCCCATTTATCATTTTGGTCGCTCTTCTTTGAACCTTTTCTAGCTTCTTTTTAATCATTTTCCTCATTTTATCATAGTCGCCCTTTCAAAAATTAAATGTTGCTACAGTAGATTTCCTTAGTGACTTCACTCCAGATATCAACTCAAATTTGATCGTGTTATGATCACTGTTTCCCAGCAGACCCAACACCATTACCTCTCATACCATGCCCTGCATTCCACTAAGGACTACTACTACTACTACTATTTAGCATTTCTATAGCGCTACAAGGCGTACGCAGCGCTGCACAAACATAGAAGAAAGACAGTCCCTGCTTAAAGAGCTTACAATCTAATAGACAAAAAAATAAATAAAGTAAGCAAATCAAATCAATTAATGTGAACGGGAAGGAAGAGAGGAGGGTAGGTGGAGGCGAGTGGTTACAAGTGGTTACGAGTCAAAAGCAATGTTAAAGAGGTGGGCTTTCAGTCTAGATTTAAAGGTGGCCAAGGATGGGGCAAGACGTAGGGGCTCAGGAAGTTTATTCCAGGCGTAGGGTGCAGCGAGACTAGATCTAAAACAGCTCCCCCTCTTGTCGGTTCCTGGACTGGTTGCTTCAAGAAGCAGTCATTTATTATGTCTAGAAATTTTACCTTCCTAGTGCTCCCTGATGTAACATTTATCCAGTCAAGACTGCAATAATTGAAATCACCCATTATTATACTGTTGTCCAGTTTGCCAACTTTCCTAATTTCTGTAAACATTTCTTCATTCAGTCCTGGAGGATGGTAGTGCAGCCCTACCAGTATACTCCTTCCCTTCACACATGGAATTTCTATCCGTAAAGATTCCACGCTGCTGTTTCATGCAGAATGTTTATAAACATATATGTTACAACAGGAGTCTCCACCTGAAAATGGCAAGAACAAGAAAGGGGCCAGAATAAAAGGGGCCTTTACAACCGAGCCCCTAAAACCAGCATCTCCTCTTCACCGTAATATAATTGCAACATTCACAATATGCCAGGTAGTGAATCACCCCTACCCTCTCCCATGAACTCTTTTAACTAAATGATTGCCACTGCACCATTAAACAAAACCATGACTTTACTGAACATATCAAAGAGATAACAATACATAACAACTCTTTTAACCAGAGCACTCACTGCTTAGACAGGGACATTACACACCAACACTTTGCACAGACACTTCAGTGTCCCATTCAGGTCCATATCAGGAGTAAGGAGTAAGGGGTGGGGGAACACTGGTTACAAGTTCAATACCTGTAGCCAGCAACATGGGAATAAACTTGTAGCATGTCCTTGTCCAGCTTTTCCACCCACTCTGGCACACTTCTTTTCTAAACAGAAGGCTCGCAGAGGAAGGAGGACCATGATCTGATTTATTACTGTCACTTTTCCAATGTCATTCACCTGTGGTGAGCTAGTAATACATCTGTAGCACACCTTGTTTAGACAGAGGTAAGGTGGGCATCAGCTGCTCCTAATCCAGCCCTCTAGGCTCCCTAACCAATAAGTGTTGGTTCCTTGACTTGTCTCTTGTAACCTCCACCCACTGCTTCTCCTCAGGGCATACCAAACCAGTCAGGTTTTCAGGATAAGCACAAAGAATATGCATGAGATACATCTGCATGCAATGCCTTCTCAGCATGCAAATCTATCTCATGCATAATTGCGGATATCCTGAAAAATCCAGCTGGCTGGGCAGGCCCCCGAGGACTGAGTTGAGAACCACTCATTTTCCCCCCCAAACCCACCTCCCCGCTCCCCCCGTTTTCTATTTCTGTTGATGGCTCTCTCATTCTCCCTGTCTCCTCAGCTCGAAACCTTGGGGTCATCTTTGACTCTTCTCTCTCCTTCTCTGCTCATATCCAGCAGACCGCCAAGACCTGTCGTTTCTTTCTTTACAACATCCGTAAAATCCGCCCCTTTCTTTCCGAGCACTCTACCAAAACCCTCATCCATACCCTTGTCACCTCTCGTTTAGACTACTGCAATCTGCTTCTTGCTGGCCTCCCACTTAGTCACCTCTCCCCTCTCCAGTCGGTTCAAAACTCTGCTGCCCGTCTCATCTTCCGCCAGGGTCGCTTTACTCATACTACCCCTCTCCTCAAGACCCTTCACTGGCTCCCTATCCGTTTTCGCATCCTGTTCAAACTTCTTCTACTAACCTATAAATGTATTCACTCTGCTGCTCCCCAGTATCTCTCCACACTTGTCCTTCCCTACACCCCTTCCCGTGCACTCCGCTCCATGGATAAATCCTTCTTATCTGTTCCCTTCTCCACTACTGCCAACTCCAGACTTCGCGCCTTCTGTCTCGCTGCACCCTACGCCTGGAATAAACTTCCTGAGCCCCTACGTCTTGCCCCATCCTTGGCCACCTTTAAATCTAGACTGAAAGCCCACCTCTTTAACATTGCCTTTGACTCGTAACCACTCGCCTCCACCTACCCTCCTCTCTTCCTTCCCGTTCACATTAATTGATTTGCTTATTTTTTATTTTTTGTCTATTAGATTGTAAGCTCTTTGAGCAGGGACTGTCTTTCTTCTATGTTTGTGCAGCGCTGCGTATGCCTTGTAGCGCTATAGAAATGCTAAATAGTAGTAGTAGTAGTAGTAACATAACCACGTATGTGTAGACACTTCCACATTTTATGTATTGGTTTTCAACCCATTAAAATGTTCAACATTTTCTAAAATGGATGTCTATGCCGCACATACTCAGCACATAAATAACCATTTCTCCTGCATTTTAGGGAACTGGCTCTACGTCAGAAGATTCTCGTCTGAAATACTGGTGAAACATGAGACATCCTGAGCCAGGACATCTCAATTCTGACTTCTACATCCTTTCTGAAATGGGGGGTTTACCTGTATTGGTTATATTTAGTAATTTGAAGCACTATGATATTTTATTTTCTTTTACCCACCTTAAACCCTCTGGCAGGACACAAATGTCTGTTTAAATTAAATTAGATTTTGGAAAGGTTATGTTATGTAGAAAAACCTCCTGAAATGACTGTGAGAGGCAGGCATCAGAGAATCGGGAAACTGCCAGGGGAGGCAGTGACCTCACTAGACAGGGCTCAGAAACAGAGCTGCTGAGTTACCCAGTGCCGGGAAGGAGACTTTTTGGCCAGTCATAGCTTTGAACTTACAACCTAATGCATTATGGTCTTTGTACACCCTGATTCTGCCCTTTGAAATCAGTGTAGTATGCCCCCTAAATGAATACCAATAGGGTTGTTAGAAATCCAGGACTGGCTAAAAATCTTCCTCCTGGCACTGGAAAACTTGGCAGCTCAAAGCTGAGGGTTACTACCTTGGCAGGCTGGATGTAGTGCCTGGACAGGATATAGTAACCAAAAAGGCGTGTATTGGTTGCTGCAGAGAGCCTAAGCCAAACTGCATATGAGATGCCTGCCGATGAAAATGAAAATCCCTGATTTTGCAGGGAATGGAAATATTGCAACAAGATCCAAATCCAAATAAATAAATAAATAATATTGTGTGTGGAGAAGCAGACTATATGAGAAAATAAAGGTTTGCTTTTATAGGATGTGTCTGGTTGTTTCTGGTGATCTAGCAGTGTGAACCAGGGCAAGACAGAGGAAGTGTACTGTCATATATAGAAGCAAATGTGGAATCATGGTACCTTGGACATGTAATAAGAGACTGGAGGACAGAGCCATACTGAGGGCTGTGCATGTTATGCAGTCGAACAGGGCACAATGGAGGTGAGGGTGCTCTAATTGCTCCCCATCCACTGGCTCCTCTGCTTGGCTGTAGTGCAGTGGGTGGGGTGAGAGCGGCAGGGTTGTGATTCTGGCTCAGTACAGTCCTGCTGCAGGAAGTTACTGAACCAAAGGAAATTGCTGGAAGGAGGTGTGTTGGGATTTACAGGAGCAGCCCTGGCAGAGGATGGGTAGTGGGAGAATTCAAGAGATCCATGCTGTGGGGCATGGAAGCAGTATCATGACTGAATAATCAAGCATGTAGACATTATGCTGGGTGACAGAACACCAGGAAATGTATTAATTTACTTTGATTTTGCTCACACCTTTTTCAGTAGTATTCAGGTACACTGGATATTTCATGAAAGAAAGATTACAGCCCCCAGGATATAATGCTGAGACATGCGAGAATAGTTCTCTTGCCATAAAATCCCTAAGAGTAAGGGTGAAAAGTGGTTATTTTCACTTGTTATGGAGCTTTTCCACACTTGTGTTTTACCGATCAGTTTTAAGAACTGAAATTCATTTGAGAATCTCATGCCCTTAAAGTCATGACATGCTGCCCTACACATGAAAAGAAAATGTTTGCTAGCTTGAAATACTTATCTGATTCAACTAAATGGCACCATATATTGAAGAAGCCTTTGCTAAGATATTGCTTTAAAAATTATGTTGAAAGCAAAATGAAACCTTTAAAAATGCCTATAGAGATGTTTGATATCTTAAACCTTAAACCTTTTTGAAATTCTTATTGTATTTAACATCTTCCTTGACACTTAATACTTGGCCTCTCTGTTGGTTCACCTTCTTGTTTGATAAGTCAAAGGGCTAAATTTAATTTTCAGATCAAAAACAGAAAAAAAAAACCCAGAGAGAGGGAAAAACGCATAATTTCTCCTTTTAGAAGTCAATTTCTTATACTGTCTTGAACCAGTTTCCCTGTCTCAAAGATTTAAAGGAGCCTAAAGGTTCAAATTGTATTTGATATACTGGCTCCATCTAAAACCCTGCCCCCTCCAGAGGCCTATCTTCCTCCCACCCCTGACGTACCCAGGGGTTCAGCATTGGTGCATCAATGGTTCTGGGTGGCAGCTATCCCAGGTCAGTGCCAGAAATCAAAATGACACTGATGACCCCTAGTGGTAGTCTTGAGGTACTACCACTTTGGGTCATCCTTCCATATATAGAGTAGTAGTATTGTGAGACCACTGCTAGGAGTTAATGGACACCATTTTGATTCCTGGCACCAACCCAGGTGTCAGCAGAGAGGGAACGCTGCCACCCGGGACCAGTGAGGCACCTCCAGATAGGTACTGGGGGTTTGAGAGGGTGGGGGTAGGCTGCTAGAGAGGGCAGGGTTTTAGGTAGGGTGGGGCTTCTTTAAGGGAAATTTTGGATTGAGGTGTTGGGAAGGCCTATTGTAGGTTGGCCTTTGTGAGGGGTATCATGAAGGCCCACCAGGGGTCATCCTTGTGTGGGGAGATATCACAAATGCTCAATGGGGGAGGGGGGGGGTTGGGGTAGCGCCGCTGCACAACCTGTGACAGTGCTACCGGACTGTTGGTAACACAGTTGCACTTATTGCCTCCTCTTGATGCTAGCTGAAACAGCCAGTCACACCTCCACCTGCCCATGTCCCGCCCAAATCCTACCACTCCCTCATTAGGTAACTAACATAGGATTTTTTTATGCAGAGGCTCCTTTTTTAGTGCAGTGGATAATAGTGTGGGCCTTCGCTACTGAAAACCCTGTGTTAGCTATTTAACAGAACTTAGTAAAAAGGCCCCATAGTAACACAGTTAATGATGACAGATAAAGACCAATATGGTCCATCCAGTCTGTCCAGAAAGGAGGGTTGTATTATCTCACTTTCCCCTTTTGTCCATAGTGTTGTAACTGCCATGCAGGCTACACCCCCCCCCCCCCCCAACAAACAAAGAAAACTGCATCAAGGAAGATGTTCAATATAACAAAATTATAAAGTTTATCACCTTTACTCCTTTAACAACTAAGTCACTGTGGTTTTTCAATGCTGTTTCTGCAACTCTTAACACTGAAATGTGACCAGCCCCAAGAACACCTCTGTTGTGCCCAACAAAGACTTTTTCCACACTCATACCCTCATTTCTGACATCATTCACTATTATGTCAATGAGAAACATAGCTACTCTGTCTCAAATGCAATACATATGTTATAAAATTATTTAGCATTTAACCATGCCAAGCAGACTTTTCAATTTCTTTGGTTACCAATCAACAGTGAAGGTTAAATTAATGTAAGGTAAGGTGAGAGAGAACAAGATGGCGGCGTGAAGAGAACGCAGTCAAGCAGCTCCGTTCCTCACCTTTGACTTCCAAGGGAAAATTTTCCTACTTACCTATGCCTAAAAGGAGGGGTAAGCAGCGTATTTGCCCCACTACGCCTGTGACTCGCGTGGTGGGACCCATGGATCGCTTCACTGCACCCGGACTTCTTTTGGGGCTTGATTCCTCGCTACTGGAGGGAGTGGTGGGAGGTGACCCACTCCTCCAGTTTGAGGCTGAAACTTCTCTCAGCCCCGACAATTGGACACCTCCGCTCATGCCGGTGGTGGAGCAGCGACATATTCAGGAAACCCCCTACTCTGACTCTCAGGGAGTGTTTCCTGTAGCGGGGTCAGATCGCTGCAACAAACCACCAGATACATCTATTCAGATAAGTGAGGCATAGGAGGGAGTCGGCATTTCTGCTGACTCTGAAGCTGCTAAGGAGATGCAGCCTTCGGAGGAAATAGAGATTGGAACTACACTGAGTAAATCTTTCTTACCTATAAAACCTTCAACTATTACTTTGGACACTATATGGGAAGTCCTTCTAAGTTTGGAAACTTTGTTTTCCCAAAAATTAATATCTGTAATTCAACATACTCAAATTCCCTTGGGAAAAATTTCCTTGTTGGAAACAAAAACTTTAACCATGGAAAAAAAATTGAGTCCAATGTTACTAATATTCATTTGCTCCAACAAACTCAAGTAAACCTGATTAAAGAAAATTTGAAGAAAGACTAAGGAGGCTAGGGAGGCTAAGGAGGCTTGTATGGTTTTAAAGTTACCTTTGAGGATTCTCACTGTGAAATCACTGGTACAGTGTCCTGGTCCTGTAAAATGTTGACCAACAGGCGTGGGAACCATACAAGAACGTAAGACCTTTGAAGTCAGAATGATTGAATATTTTAACACCCAACAGAAAGGACTTAACAAGGACCTGGGGTTCCTAGCCCATTATAAACCATAAAGCTGTATGTCTCTGTTGATCACCCTCCCCTCACCTATCCACACCCACCCTGTTAGAATACCAATGATATGCTTTGATGTCCCCATGCATACTTCCTACCCACCCCCATCCTCCCACCCTGTCAGACTGTCATAGCAATGCTTGAATGTTCTCACTTATATACACTGTCAGCTAGCACATTTGCTTATTTCCGATCTGACGAAGAAGGGCAACCTTCGAAAGCTAATCAAGAAATGTATTAAGTTATGTCCAATAAAAAAGGTATCATCTTATTTTCTTTTCCATGTTTTATTTTGTTTGATTTCTATTGATAACCTTAAGAGTGGACTAACACGGCTACCACACGCCTCTACTTTTGTGTTACAACCGGATAGAGACTGGATATTGAGACAATTTTTTCATCATAGAGAAGAACTTTTCATGAACCGTAAAATTAGAATTTTTCCAGATATTGCTAGAGCAACCCAAAAGAGGCGCCAACTTTTCCTTCAACTCTGCCCACGGGTGGTACAACTCGGCGGTTTATTTTGGTTGAATTTTCCTTGTAAATGTGTACTAAAATTAAACTCAGTGAAATATGTTTTTTATGATCCTATACATTTAACATCTTTTCTGGACTCGAAGACTGTTGTAACCCCAGTTTTGCAGCCTATAACAATATCTTCTGCTAATCCGTAATATAATAATTTGCTCTGTGTTTCTCTTCCTATGTTAACTTTAAGTAGTATATAAATATTTCATGGAATTGTACCTTGTTCTCTCCCTCTAATAGTGGACTAGAGTATAGCTAATAATATAAATTGTTTATTATAAAAACTTTTTTATGCAATATGAAGTTTCAATATTACCTATCTTTTCTATATCAAGATTATTTTTGATTTATTTTGTGAATTGATATAAAAAATTAAATTTATGTAAGGTAGCAAAACATGGTTATAAGAAAATACCTAGTCACCCGCCTGGGACTACCCCGCAGCCACTTAGAGGGGCTACTTCACAGCCACTTAGAGGGTCTATCCCCAGCACTGCTCAGGTCCACCTGCACCTGCTGCTTATGCTCTACACTAGCACCCTCCTCCCAATGACTGGGTCTCCCGCTCTCAAATTATCCCTAGTGATTTCTAAGTTACTGGAGCCACACTCCCAGTGGTCCCACAGTTCCCAGAAAGCACTCACAGAACACACAAACCACCAGGATTCTTTATCAGTTCAGACAGGCAGAGTCAACAAACTAAATATTGTTTATTGTCAGAACTTGAACAGTGAAACAGAAAAAGTGCAATCAGCAAAACAATACTAGGTAACTAAAATATGGATCAATTATAACACTAACTAAACATTTGTTTACTTTATAAAAATATCTGGGAAGATCAGGAAATATGCTGCTCACAGATTATCACTGATCACAGGGCCTCAGCAAAGAGATCTGTCTTTCTCTTCTCCCTGGCTAAGACTGGGGGAAAAGCCAGTAAAATCCAAATGAAAATGAGCTCCTGGGCCAATCAGAGCCCAGAACAACAATCTTTGAAAATATACTGCAGACTGCCTTTCCAAAAGGCTTAAATAAAGAAAAACAGCCTTGGTTCTGCAGCAGCTTCAAAACATAAACATGCACTAGCTGCTGGCCAAACTAGGGAAATACACTTCAGGAAATAATACAAGTTACAGGCTTAAACCCACTGTTTTGTCACAATGGTTAATAAGTAGTTTTGAGTTTTGCCAGCATTCACGTGTGCAGTCTCTTTGTGAATCTTATAAGGGTGCTGCAATAATTGTTTGACTAGATCTGAATTTTCAGGTATAAAATTCCTCACATCTAGTTATACGTTTAAGTGACAGCTCTCCTTATCTGCTCAGTATGGCAGGAGAATCTGATTTGCTTTCTTTGGAAAACAACTCAAATGTATATATGATAAATTTGTTGATCGGTGTCAAAGAATACATAACTGGCACCACTGTCTTTTATCAATTCCATCCAGTTAGCCAGCAGTTACCTTGACACAACAGAAAAACATTTCTCTTGTTCTAGAACTCACTATCCAAAACAAAAGCTTCAACCACAACAGTATATTACAAATTTCCTTTAAGTCTGCACTGCCATGTAAGTTAATACAGCAGTATCCTGAATGAGCACGTTCATATTTGGGATGACCAAGTTCAGCACTCACTGAGGCCAGATTTCCAGAATATCACCAACAAATATGAATGAGAAAGATTTGCATGCATACTATTTCCACTGAATGCAAATCTCTCACATGCATATTTATAATGGATAGCCTGAAAATCTGGCCTCTTTGTGGCCCTCGAGGACTAAACTTGGACAAGACTGCTCTATAAGCCTCAACTAGTTGATCAGTCATAATACCATCTGATATAATAATTTGCTCCTGCAACGTTCCAATGTGTCTCACTGCGTTCATAACCATCTCCTGACATCACTCTCCCGCAGTAGAAGCCTGCTTGCCTGACGTCTACCTCCCACCGCTGCCTTCGTGTGCCTGCGCCGCCCAGCGATTCTCCTCTCTCCCCTGCCCCCCCTCCAGCCACCCAGCGTTTCTCCTCTCTCCCCTGATTACCTCCGTCGAAGCGGCCGTGTCATTGAAAGTCCTGCCCATTTCTAGCCTTCCCTTCAAGTTCGTTCCCTCAGAGTCCCACCTTCTGACATCATTTCCTCTTTCCGCGAGGGCAGGACTCTGAGGGAACAAACTTGAAGGGAAGGCCAGAGACGGGCATGGCTTTCAATGACGAGGCCGCTTCGACAGAGGTAATCAGAGGAGAGAGGAGAATCACTGGGTGGCTGGAGGGGGGCAGGGGAGAGAAGCATCGGGTGGCTGGGGGGGGGCAAGGGAAAAAGGAGAATCACTGGGTGGCTGGAGGAGGGGCAGGGGAGAGAGGAGAATAGCTGGGTGGCTGGAGGGGGGGCAGGGGAGAGAGGAGAATCGCTGAGTGGCTGGAGGGGGAGAGAGGAGAATCGCTGGGTGGCTGGAGGGGGGACAGGAGACAGAGGAGAATCGCTGAGTGGCTGGAGGGGGGCAGGGGGGAGAGGAGAATTGCTTGGACGTTTCTGCAATGGGCAGTTAAGGACGTCCAAAATTGGATGTTTCTATGAGAAAGACGTCTTTCTCATAGAAACATCCAATTTTGGACGTCCTTAACTGCCCATTGCAGAAACGTCCAAAATTTGGACGATCTCTACTGCCCCATCACAGAAACTTCCAAATTTTGGGCATCTTCACCTGCCCCGTCGCTGTACCTCCGACACCCCCTTGAAATTTGGCCGTCCCTGCAACTGATGGGAAAAGGGGGAATTGATGTGGAAGGGAGTGCCCACACACTGTCTCACACACACACTCATTATATACCCTGATTTTTGGTAATGGTTCCCTTAACAACATAATTGCAATTAGATCATCATTTTCCTAGCGCCCGTTTCATTTCTTTCAGAAACGTGCCTTTTTTTTACTAGTTTTTACATAGAAAACTATAATTATTCCAGTTCCAAATTAGTTTTATAGATGCTCTGGGTGCCTGGCCGCTCTCAATATCAGATCTACCTCCCGCTCTTACATCTCCTGATCCTGTTGCAGCTGAGAGAAGAAAGGCAGATGAAGTAATAAGGAAGGCAGATCTCATATTGAGGGCTATTCAAAGACCCAAAGCATCCACACATCTGGTATCTATGATTCTTACCTATACAAGTAACAGGATGTTAATGGCAGTTTTCCAAAACTGTTGTACCTCACACTGGATGATTGGTTCTATTAGGGGTGCAATTTATACTGGTTCTTCTAGATATGCAAATATATCACAAGTACATTAATTGCAAATAGCCTGAAAACTAGACTCCTGAGAAAATTAGGAAGTCATGGGATAGGAAGTAATGTTCTTCTGTGGATTATTGGCCAGAAAATAGAGTGTAGGGTTAAATGGCCATTTTTCTCAATGAAGGAGGATGAACAGGGATCTGTACTGGGACCGGTGCTATTTAACATATTTATAAATGATCTGGAAATTTGAATGACAGCTGAGGTGATTAAATTTGCAGATAACATGAAACAATTCAAAGTTGTCAAAATGCATGCGGATTGTGAAAAATTGCAGGAAGACCTAAGGAAACTGGGAGATTGGGCATCCAAATGGCAGATGAAATGTAATGTAGACAAAAATGTGGGAAGAATAATCCAAATCATAGTTATCTCATGCTAGGATCCACTTTAGGAGTCAGCACTCAAGAAAAAGACCTAGGTGTCATTGTAGACAATACGCTAAAATCTTCTGCCCAGTGTGTGGTGGCAGTGGCCAAAAAAGCAAACAGGATGCTAGGAATTATTAGGAGAGGGCTGCAAAATAAGACCAAAAATATTATTATGCTTCTGTATCGCTCCATGGTTGCGCTCAATTCTGGTTGCCATATCTCACAAAAGATATATCAGAATTAGAAAAGGTTCAAAGAAGAGCGACCAAAATGATAAAGGGGATGGAACAGCTCCCATATGAGGAAAGGCTAAAGAGGTTAGGGCTCTTTAACTTGGAAAAGAGATGGATGAGGGGGGTTATGATTGAGATCTACAAAACCCTGAATGGTATGGAGCGGATGGAGGTGAATCAATTTTTCACTCATTCAAAAAGTACAAAGACCAGGTGACGCTCAATTACATTGATTTGGAATACTTTAAAACAAATGGGAGGAAATATTTTTTCACTCAAAGAATAGTTAAGATCTGGAACTCATTACCAGAGGATGTGGTAACAACGATTAGCGTATCTGGGTTTGCAATGGTTTGGACAAGTTCCTGGAGGAAAAGTCCATAGTCTGTTATTAAGATGGATATAGGAGAAGCCACTACTTGCCCCAGGATTGATAGCATGCAATGTTGCTACCATTTGGGTTTCTGCCAGGTATTTGTAATCTAGATTGTCCACTGTTGGAAGCAGGACACTGGGCTACCTGGACCATTGGTCTGACCCAGTGCCGTAGCAAGGGCAGCTGACACCCGGGGTGGGTCCCCGCTGCGCACCCCCCCTGGGTGCAGCACGGCACCCTCTCTGGAGCGCGCACATCCCCCCCAGAGCGCATACTTACAGCGGAGAGCGGCGAGGGCCGGGCGGGAGGGCCAATCCGCCCCGACTGCACGTTGCTGGGAGTTGCGTCGGCTCCGCTGGTTCCCTGGTCTCTCTGCCCCAGAACAGGAAGTAACCTGTTCCAGGGCAGAGAGAGCAGTGAACCAGCGGAGCCGGCACCCCCCCAGCGGCGTGCACCCGGGGCGGACTGCCCCACCGCCCCCCCCCCTTCCTATGTCACTGGTCTGACCCAGTGTGGCTATTCTAATGTACTATTTTTATTATTGCTATTATAAACTGTGGGAAACTTGCAGGTTAGAAATATTAAAAATAAGTAAACGAAATACATACATCTAGATATAGGCACTTTCATCGGCGGCGGAGCTCATGTATGTCATTCCACCATATATTTAAGCATGGTTTTCTGCCATTTTTCTTCATGGTATAGGCTTAAAATAGGCAACGTAAACAGTGCCTTTGCTATGTGCCCTCTTATAAAACTACCTTCACTGTACCTAAGTGCTATCACCACTGCACATAAAAGAGAGGTGAGGATCCATACCAGATAGAGCAGTACCAACTTTCTTTTTATAAGACAATAAAGCGGCCCTTTTAGTACAACACGATAAGACATGGGCTTCCCCCCAGATTCTATAAACGGCGATTTGCATGTGGGACTTAATTGGTTAGCAAGCCAAGCCAATCGGTGCCAATAATTTGATGTTAACAAGCAATTATCGGCACTAATTGGGACTAATTAGGATTTACACGCATAAGTTGCTAAGAGTATTCTATCAAGCAATGCAAATGAAGCAGACCGCACGGATCTCAAAAGGGCACTTGGCCATGGGAGGGGCATAGGCAGGTCCTGGGCATTCCTAAACATTCCGTGCAGTGTTATAGAATATTGCAGATCCGCGCTGAAATTAGTCGTGTGCTTTTACGCCAGATTTTAGTTGGAATAAATGGCTACAACTAAAATTAGTTGCGGGAATGGGTGCTACGTGTATTCTATACACTGGGCCTAACTTTAGGTGATAGGTCTAGAATAGCTCTAAGCACGGCTTCTTTTGGCGCCAAATTTTTTTAGTCGCCATATATAGAATCTTAGTGTGTTTTAATATGAGATTCTCCCAAGCGCTAAGCCCATTTTAACACAGCCCCTACAACAGGGCTTTTTTCCCTTTTTATTTTTGCAAATCCCACATAAATATATCCATTAGCGTGCTAGACCTGCAAAAATATTAATATGGGAGCACTTATCGCCTGTGTTATGCAATTAGCACACGCTAATGTGAGTGTGCTGGCTAGATAACAATTCCACACCCATTAACACGTTCCCCTTCCCCCTAAACATAACAAAAATAAATAATGCACAATTAATACATGCTGATAGGAAAATTACCACAAAACACTTTAATGTGTTTTGCAGTAAGTTGTTTATTCTTTTCCTGCATTAAGCACATTAGCACTTATGGGCTAATGATCAAAGGAAAATGCGGACACAAGAGGCCATTAGTGGCGTACTAGTGCCCTAATTTGCGTTCACCCTATGAACAGAGTTGGTGTGCACATGTAATAACGAGTTTGCTGGCTCTGAGCGCAAGCAGCATGCAAATGCATGCTAAACAGGGCATTAGGTATTCCTCCCCAATGCTCAGCAAGCAGCATGCCAAACATTGGCGCTGCTCTCCATGGCAAACCCTACACCAGCTTCGAGCTGGTGTTAGGGTTTGCGGCGCACTGGGGAGGAATGGAGAGCCTGTCCAGCATACAGTTGCATACTCACAGCCCCTCTTCCAGAAAAGGGGCTGGAGGTCTGGTGGATCTCCAGCCCCCAGAACCCCCCCCCCCCCCCCCGGGGCAAAAGTTTCCATGGTGGCCCAGTAGGCACCACTCCACACATCCTGGTGGCCTAGTGCCCCCAAGCCCCCGTACCTTTTGAAGCAGGAGGAGGGAGTAGAACTCCCTCCTCCTGTTAGAGCCGCCTTCAAAATGGTGGTACCTTGCCTGCCCAGGATGCACTGGGTTGGGCTTCAATACCATATATGGGAGAAGCCATGGCAGATTGGGGTGATGCCCACTGGGCCACCAGGAAAACTGTTTTGCATGAGGGGGTCTGGAGTCTGGAGGTCCGCAGACCCTTGTGTCCGGTTGGGGAATGGAGGCCCGCCAGACCTCCAGCCCCTTGAATTACTCTGTTTGACAGGTCCAGGCTTTTTTCTTTTTTTGACAGTCCGGACCTGTCAAACAACTTCTGCGGGAGGGCTGTGCCTTGGGCGCATGCCTAGACACAATCTTCCCTTGGAAGTCCCCCAATGATCAAAACTAATAGTGCATAAAAATTTGCATGCTATTAGTTTTGATCATTGGGACTTTATTTTCCCGTGCTGTTCCGGTGCTAAGTTTAGAGCGCTGTTCAGAACAGCATGGGGAATTTGATCATCTACCCATTAAAATGGTTTAGTAAAAGAGCCACAAAATTCTTGTACAATTTTGGTTGTCTGTCTTGGATCTCCTTCTTTGGTGCTTCTTATCAGTACTTTACAACACTACACACATCTTGCAGTACTGTAAAAACAAGTGATTAAACCAGCCAGGAGCTGTTTCTAGCTGGTTAAATCTCTTTGAATATCGACCCCAAGGATTTTTCATATAATGTGTATTAGCTCAAAGGCCAGTAAAGAAAATGTTATAATAAACTGTGAGCCAGATGCATGAAAGAAACGTTGAAGAACCGAAAGGTCCACATTACAAGATATCGATTAGGAAAAAAACAATAGATGCTCAAAAAAAACCCCTGCATGCAAATGAACTGTGCGGTAATACAAAGGTCGATGCACGAAGGTCTCGCTAACCTGTTGAAATCCACAGTAGCAGTGCAGCAAACACATGCGCACAATAGTCATTCGCTAAGCACGCGGAAGGTGTAGTAGCTGTTGTACACGTCTAAAAAGATAGCATCATAGATGTGCGTCCTGAGTGTGTGAGATAGACGTCACTCACAAGCAGAGCCTTATAGGCCCCAATCCGTGTGCAATTTTTTAATCACTCTGCAGACGGTTACCGTGTGCTGTGCCACCTTCCTTGTATCCTGTTTTTTTGTGGTGCTTTCACATTTTCTCTGTTGGGGGGAAGAGGACCTTCTTATTGATAACAATCAGCTGCGAAAGCCAGAGCACATCCATGTTGGAGAAGTTGGGCTTTCTCCCGCAGGGACCATGTGCAGCCATGACTTCTCCAACATGGATGTGCACATACGCATCAATGACAGCGCTTATGCACGCACTTTATGGACGTGCTTATGTTGACGGCAGATGACAGCTCCTGGAGCTATCGACAGCCCCTGAGCACCCGTTAAATATATCAGGTTTAAGGTGTACAGACCTTTCTGTGCATTACCCATAAACGGCTGTGCATTATGCATTGCCTTCATTTAAATGGGAACCACATAATTACAATACATTTGCATAGTGTTTTTGTTGCGCATTTGCGAGTGCGGTAAATAGGTCGCTGTAGGCTTTTGCGCATTCATCGCTAGATACCGTGATCGCTAAGCCGGTTTAGACTGGCTCAAAATGATCGCTCCCAGCACGGTAAGTTTGATGCATCTGGGCTTATGTTCCTAAACCTAGCACCGGCCCCGGTACAATGAAATACAGAAAGGCTTGTAAAAGAACAGACTGGCGGAAGTCTCACCTTATTCTTCTCAATCAGGGGAAACGGAACACCTTTCTGGGGGAGGGGTCAAACAAACTAGTTTCCAGCCCCCATTCCCAGCTTTGCAATTAATGACACTGTAGGGTAAAATATTGGTCAGGCCATGGTCCCAGTGGCCCACCCTAATTCCGCTGCCATGCCATGATCCCAGTCATGCCCTTCTTCATTTAAAACATAATTATAGCTGGAGCCAAGCATTATAGATGTTTATGATATGCAAGCAGTGTATGCAGGGGCGTACCAAGGGGGAGGGGCGGTGGGGCGGTCCGCCCCGGGTGCACACTGCTGGGGGGGGGGGTGCCGCGTGCCTGTCAGCTCTTCGTTTTCATGCTCCCCTTTGCCCCAGAACAGGTTACTTCCTGTTCCGGGGCACAGGGAGCATGAAAACAAAGAGCCGGCAGGCGTGCGGCACCCCCCACCAGCGGCGTGCACCCAGGAGGGGGGTTCTTTTGCTGGGGGATCAGGGGTTCTTTCACCGGGGGGGGGGGGGGCGTCGCGCTGTTCCAGGAGGGCGGCGCGCATCGGCGATCCGCCCCGGGTGTCAGCCCCCCTACGAAACGCCACTGAGTGTATGTATTCATTTATACTTATGTCAACCTTTAAACAAATATATAAATATATGAAAAATTACACCACAATGTACGTTTTTTTCACTGTGCCAAATGCTATTTCCTGCTGACAGCAATCCATCACATCAGAGGGACCATCACATACCTTGCTTTCTTTCAGATCACCCCTTTCTTTGTGTCAAACTGCTCTTTGAGGTTCATCATTCCCAGCATCAGGCTGGATGACCCCACACTGACCCTTTTTGTCTTCCCCTCCTATTGTTTGAACCTATTGCTCCTAGCCTGCTGAATCTGGTTGAAAACTGCTGACTGCCTCCCAAAATGCCCCCCCCCCCCCCCACTTGCCCCTTCTTGGAGGTGAAGAGCTAAGGGTGACACATCGATGCAAACGACTCCCATCCTCTGGTGCACTGAATGTATCCAAACAGCAGCAGCAGCTGATCAAAGAAAGTGGCATTGGCATGAATCCACAGCAGCCGGGCTTCCCCACAAGCTGTCAGCAGTAGCCACAGCAGCCCCGGCCGTGCCCTGGGCTCCCTGTCAAGCTTTGCCACACACGCTTTATTTACCTTGTGATCAGTGACGCTGGTGTAGCCATCTAAACCGGGGCTGGCCGGTGATTGCTGCTGCCTGATCCTGGGGATTTCTTTCCCCTCGTCAGTCTGCCGACGGGGCTGGTCCTTCTGGTCGCCGCTGCTGCTGTTGCTGCTGTACATGATCAACAAGCTGGTACACATGGTGGTGAGCGCTAAAATCACAGCCACCCCCTGATGCTACAGCAGGGACAGAAAGAACGAAGAAAATCACCATTGTGACACTTCCTGTAATCCAAGCAAACGAAAAGGACCTGACGGCTACTTTAGCTTCTCTCTCCTGATTTCCTTTTTCAAACCTTGCTAAGATGGATAATCATCACAATGGCACAGGGAGATTTTTCTAGGCAAATTTCCCTCCCCAGTGAAGATCTTCATTGTGGATATTAAACTCGGTGACATTGTTAATTGGTGGCTTGAACCGGTTTTGAGTTTAAACGACTCTTTTGGGGAACTCGAGTAGTTCGTTTATTCTGGTCAGAAAATGTGGGAACTGGGATTTCCTAGTTTTTGTAAGTTTCAGCTCAATTAAAGCTAAGAAAATGTCCAGGCTTCCCCCCCCCCCCCCCCCCCGCCAGCCCCTTTTCCATGTTTATTTTTTATCTTGCATTTTCTCACAGTCTGTAACCTAGTTCTGAAAGCATATCTCACTATAATATGAAAAGAAGAATAAAAAAAGCCAAAACCAATTTGACGGGTGACTTCGGGGGTCCTGCAATTCCCGTGTTTTGATGTATGCATGGCTTGGTAACTACAATTTTCTTTTCTTTTTAAAACAGTTGGATTCGGAAAGTTTTCTAAGGTTTATTTTTTTTTTTTTGCCATGTCTTTTATGGAAAATGCTCCCCCCTCCCCATGAAAACCATGTGTTCTCATAATCAGTAGAGCAGCCTCCCCCCCCCCCCCCCCTCCCAGACCCTGTAGGTTTGTACAAGGGTAATTAGTTGCAGCAATTGACTTACCATCAGGGTCTTCATTTTGGGCACCACTATGCACAGAATAATTCTCAAGCTCGGGCATCTGATTCCTCTTTTTTATTTACTGCTTCCATTCTGCAAAAGCCGGTGGCAGGTTAGAAAGCGAAGGCTGAGCAGAGGGAGAGAAGGGGGCACTGGCTGTGCAGAAAGCGCTGCTGTTGCAGAGATTTAGAGATGGAATTAAAACTGGACCCTTTTAGTCTCTCGGATCTGAGCCCCCGTTCCTGCAGCTGGCTGCAGGGTCCTAGTGCCCTACAACAGTACCTCAGAAAAAGGATTGTGTCTCTGCAACTAGGTAAGCTCTGACACTCTCTTCCCATATTTCGCAGTTCTTTCCTAGCTTTCCTTTTCCTATCTGTAAACAAAATATATTTTCTGTATTCTAGGTAATATTGCATTGAGCTGGTTTTAGACAGAGTCAACTGCAAACCAGGGGCGTAGCCAGACTTCACGGTGGAAAGAGGCCAGAGCCCGAGGTTGGGGCACATTTTGAGTGCTGCCCTGCCACCCCCCACCGCCACACCTCACCTTGCCTTCTTGCCACTTCCCCTCACCGCCTCGTCGCTCCTCCCGCAAAAACAAATACCTTTGCTGGCAGGGGTCCCCAACCTGTGCCAGCCGAAGCTTTCTTCAGCGCCGGTCTCCGGTGCAGCCACGTTCACTCCTAAAGGAGCGTGCCCAGGAGTAGCAAGAAGAAAAAAAGAGCAGGGCAGCGAACGCAGCTGCGCTGGAGACCGGCGCTGAAGAAGGCTCCAGCTGGCAGGAGTTGGGGACTCCCACCGGCCAAACCAGGGGCCCGGATGAAATTTGTGGGGGCCCTGGCCCCCGTAGCTACACTCCTGCTCGAAACCCTACACCAGGAGGCTTCCCAAACCTGTGCTGGGACTCGGAGTTCCCCATTCAGTCAGGTTTCTATCCACAATCAGGGATGCCAAGGGTGGCCAAGAGCTGGAGATTTAGCACCCGATGCTGGAGATTGAGGGCCAATGAGTGAGGCCTTTTTCTGGTGGGCCCCAGCCATGTCTAAAAAATACTAGTTCTGGCAGATGCACATTCCAAAAACTGAAATATTTCGTTTTATTTTTCATTTATTAGAATTTATAATTCACCCTTATCCAGAGCAGAGTACAACAAAACACACACAATAATGCATGTAGAAATACAAACAGTGCAACAAAGTAAGCAATACTCAAGGCAGTCCATCAAAAACAAACCAACAAAAAATCAGCCCTAAAAATAGGACAGGTTTCATGAGGCTTGTGCATATTAGAAAAAATAAGGCTATTTTCTATTTATTGATTGTATGGTGGCAACTTAAAGAATATTAGTTGTGCTTGGCCTACCTTTGTTGTCTGGTAATTTTATTTTTCATATTGTTTTGGTCCTAGTCTCTGGTTTCTGTTTTTCTCTTTCTTCTCTTAACTGTCTTGGCAGAAGGCAAAAAAAAGACTAGAGGAGTTTATTCAACAGGATACCATCCAGCTTATAATCGAAAGAGAAAAACGCCTATATTGCAACCCAAATCGGGAAATGGGCGTCTTTCTCCCGTGGGCGCCCAAATCGGTATAATCGAAAGCCGATTTTGGGTGTTTCCAACTGCAATCCGTTGCGGAAACGGGTAAAGTTGATGGGGGCGTGTTGGAGGCGTGGTGAAGGCGGAACTGGGGCGTGGTTATCGGCCGAGGAGAGATGGACGTCTTTAGCTGATAATCGAAAAAAAAGGCATTTTTACCGCGATTTTGGGTCACTTTTTTGGGACCCTTTTTTTTCACGAACAGGTCCCAAAAAGTGCCCCAACTGACCAGATGACTACTGGAGGGAATCGTGGATGACCTCCCCAGACTCCCCCAATGGTCACGAACCTCCTCCCACCAAAAAAACCCCACTTTACAAACTTTTTTTCCAGCCTCTATGCCAGCCTCAAATGCCGTACCCACCTCTATTTCAGTAGAATGTGTTCTATCCTGTGACAGCCTTTCCCTGGTTCTGATGTGGCTCTCGGGTGAGTGTGACACCTTTTCTGTTATGTGCACTGCAGAGTCACATCAGCAATGCATTGTGGTGGGTGTAGGGTATTGGGCTCCGTGATTCCACTAGCTTGTGGCAAATGCTCACGATGTTGGTAGTTGGTAGGCTCTACTCCCATGGTGCTTTTCCTCCTGCTTACTGGGTCAGAGTGTGCCCTGTTTTGTTTCCGGTAGTCCATGAGGTATTGGCCATTTTTGTAAGCCAGTTTTAGATCCCTTTCATGTGTTAGCCACGTTACAGAACTTAGTTCTTCCCTTGAATGTGGCTGAAAGAGGGCATTGTACAGCATTCTGCCAGCTCTGACCTACTGCTCATCTCAGTACCAGGGAGACTCATTGCCAGTGGGGCACAACCTCTGATCTGCAGTTAACTGTGAGTAAGCGTGCTTATTCCAATAAAGGACATTTTCGGAGAGATTAGTCTTCAGGTGTCAACTGCTGTGCCAATGTTATATAGCAGCAACCAGTCCTAGAGGCCTGCGTGTATGCAGGTCCCTGGAGCACTTTTAGTGGGTACCGCAGTGCACTTCAGGCAGGCGGACCCAGGCCCATCCCCCACCTACCTGTAACACTTGTACTGGTAAATGGGAGGCCTCCAAAACCCACTGTACCCACATGTAGGTGCCCCCTTCACCTCTAAGAGCTATGGTAATGTTGTACATTTGTGGGTAATGGGTTTTGGGGGAGGGGGGTTGGGGACTCAGTACCTGTGGAAAGGGATCTATGCATGTGGGAGCGTTGTCTGAAGTCCACTGCACTGACCTCTAGGGTACCCAGTTGGTGTCCTGGCATGTCAGGGGGGCGAGTGTACTACGAATCGTGGCCCCTCCCACGACCAAATGGCTCGGATTAGGATGTTTTTGAGCTGGGCATTTTTAGTTTCCATTATTGCTAAAAAAAAAACAAATGTCCAGCTGAAAAACGCCCATTTGTTTTCGAAAATACGGTCTGTCCTGCCTCTTCACGTACCTGTTTTTGGACATAGACGCCCATGGAGATAGGCGTTTGCATTCGATTATGCCCCTCCACGTCATCTCTAAGGGCTTCAGCTCCTGTGGACTTTAATATTTAATTTTCCCTTGTGTTTTGCTCAGTTTTTATCTTGTACATACTTATCAGTAGATCATCACAATAAAAATATTTTGTTTGAAGATACCTTTGGTGTCCATTGTCTGTACCCGGTTCTGAGTGCTTATTTTAGTGGTCTTCCTTACTCTAGTGAAAATCTCAAGGTTTTTGCCTCTCACACCCCTCCTAAACAACGTTTCTACCACTGGTCATTAGTTCTGATTTTCCCCATCTTTTCTAAGTCTCAGTGTTTTTCTTTCTTATGTAGCACCTCAGTGGCTACCCTCACATTTTGAGCAAGGGACGGGTTGCATTAAAAAGCTGTCATTTGGAAGAATCCAATCGGCTGAGCATCTCTGGGAATCATAGAAGTCATAGAGATGGGAGTTATGGGATTATCAGGAGGAACTATGCAAATGAGTAGACGAGAGGCATATGGGTGGCAGAGGCTGGTAGTCGGATGGATTTCATGTGAGGATAGAGTTACATGAAGGGGGTCTTGAGCATCCTCATAGAAGCATTTGGGAGTATAACCCAGTGTTTAGTTTAGTTATTTATTTAAAAATTTATATTCCGCATTATCTTAATATTCTAAGCAGAGAACAAACTACTTACATAATTTAAAATTTTTAAAAACATAACAAAACAAACATACAATAACAACTTCCAGACACTCTTTTCTAGATCCTGTTCTTCGACAAATCTCAGTCCACTCCATATGACTGTAGGACAAGAAACGTTTTAAGCTCTTTCTTAAAATGTCCTAATGTTTGTAAGTCACATATTTCAAGAGGTAAAGCATTCCACAGTCTCAGTGGGAAGGGAAGGGAAATGGGACTTGATATACCGCCATTCTGAGGTTTTTGCAACTACATTCAAAGCAGTCTACATATTTTCAGGTACTTATTTTGTACCAAGGGCAATGGAGGGTTAAGTGACTTGCCCACAGTCACAGGGAGCTGCAGTGGGAATTGAACTCACTTCCCCAGGATCAAAGTCCACTGCACGAACCACTAGGCTACTCCTCCACTAGCAACATTCCATGTAGAATCTCAAATAGTAGCAACATTCCAGAATCTCAAATAGTAGCAACAGCAACATTCCATGTAGGGAAATGGAAATGGGACTTGATATACCACCTTTCTGAGGATTTTGCAACTATATTCAAAGCGGTTTACATATATTCAGGTACTTATTTTGTACCAGGGGCAATGGAGGGTTAAGTGACTTGCCCAGGGTCACAAGGAGCTGCAGTGGGAATTGAACTCAGTTCCCCAAAGAAAATAGAAGATCTGTATTCTTCCAATCTGACTGAATGAATAGAATGTACATCTAGTAAACAGTGCTCTGGAAAGTTTTGGTCACCCATCTCTGTACCTTTTCTAGTTTAGTTATATGTCTTTTGAGATTGGATAACAACAATTGCACACTGAATTCAAGGTACATGGATCAATACAGAGTAATCATCATGTCCTCCATTTTATTCCATTCCTTTCTAAATAATACCTAACATTCTATTCACTTTTTTGACCACTACCACACACTAAGCTAAGAATTTCAGTCTATTGTCTACAATAATTCCAAGATCCTTTTCCTAGCTGGTGAATCTAATATTGTGTGCCTATGGTTCCGATTATTCTTGCCAGTATGCATCATATTCAATTTTATCTGCTACTTAGACACCTGGTCCACTGGTCTCACAAGATCTTTTTTCAATTTGGTGTAATTGGCTCATGACCTAATAACTTTGAATAATTGTCATCTGTAAATTTTATCACCTCATCTTTTGCTCGCTTTTTAACATAACATAACATCTGATCTTATATCCCATTTGCACCAGGTAACAGTAACATCAAGAGCCAGAACAATCCTCTGGGAGGACAGTTAAAAAAGTGACAATTAAAATTAAAATTGTGGTTAAAAATCTTTTTGTAGTACAAATTTCTGAAAGAGCAGAGTCTTAATATTTTTCTTAAATGACAGATAAGAATAAGATAAGTGAAATGTTCTGGCAAACTCTTTCTAATGACTGGTGGCTTGAAATGCCAGTGTCATTTCAAACATTTTTAGTCTTTTTTTTTTTTCTTGGCAAAGGAAAGGAAAACACAGTTGGATAATTTAGCCTTCTGTCTCGTAAGGAGACAGCAAATTGGAAATGAGAGTATAAATATCAGAATCAATATAGTACTAAAATAGGGTTCAACATGGTGTACAAAAATATAAAAACAGAACAAATACAGTTAGAAAAAAATACCTTAAATTTCCAGCTATAAATTTACATTTCAGATTGTCCAAACAAATAAGTTTTTAACATTTTTTGAAGATTTAGATAGTTTCGTTCAACCCTAATATGTAATGAAAAAAAAAGAGTTTTTCATAAAGATGCAGCACAGACAAAGAAAAAATAGTTTTGACTATCCTAGAAAAGCATATTTTTTTTAAAGACAAGAGGGCATTGTCCAGGTATGAGTATCTGAACCAAGAGTGCAAATGTTTCTGGGTAGAAGAATGATTATATTAGACATAATTGTCTAATTAGGTCTAATATAGCATAGTGGTTAATGCAGTGGACTTTGATCCTGGGGAACTGAGTTCGAGTCCCACTGCAGCTCCTTGTGACTCTGGGCAAGTCACTTAACCCTCCATTGCCCCTGGTACAAAATAAGTACCTGAATATATGTAAACTGCTTTGAATGTAGTTGCACAAACCTCAGAAAGGTGGTATATCAAGCCCCATTTCCATTTCCCTTTCCCATCTTAAATACAGTCTTCTTCCAGAGCTGGCTAATCTAGGGACCGTAAGTCAGAGAGGAGTCAATGATGACCCCCAACACTCTAGATTCAGCCTGAACAGCTAACACCTTGTTGTTGGTCAAAATGAGTGAAGAAGACACTTCAATATCTGTATTCCTAAACCATAAAACTTTTGTTTTAGTTGGATTCAACTTTAATTTACTAGTGAATGTCTAATCCTGAATTCTATCTATTCCAAAAGAGACAACATTAGATAAATCTGAAATATTAGAGGGAACTGGTAAAAGCAAAAAATATATACAGTATATCATCAGCATAGGATAGCAGCAGTTCACCATGGTTCAGCTGGATCATTTCCAATGAGGCCATACAGAAGTTAAAAAGCACTGAGGACAAAGATGAACCCTGGGGAATGCTATGATTAAATAGGAATTCCCGGAACCAGTTTAGCGCTGAACTGGTAATTCCAATTTCCTCCAGCCTAGATAACAAAAGAGTATAATCCAATGCATCAAACGCCACAGAGGTATTGAATTGAAGTAATATCATCTGACCACCATCACTCAGCACCTCCTTTAAATCTGAAGTGAGTATATGTAGAAGGGTCTCAGTGCTATGAGATTATCTGAATCCAGACTGTGACTGATGTAGAAAAGAATATTTGTCCAGATAGTCTCTAATCAACTGACTAACATATGATTCAATCAGTTTTGTAAAGATGGGTATACTTACCACAGGGAGATAACTGGAAGGTGCAGTTAAATCTAGATTAGATCCTTTGGGTATTGATGTAAGAACAATCTGGCCCATATCAGTTGGCAATGAGCCTGAAAACAACAACTTGCTCACTTCAGATGTCACCCAATGTATAAGGGCTTGAGGGATTGTCGACAGTAGTGAGACTGGAAAGATGCCAAGAATACATCGAGAGTGATAGCATTTCATTAGCAAAGAAGAAATAGTATCAGCAGTAATGGATGGAAAGGGATCCCAAATCTGGTCTACCACTACTGGTTCATCAGAACTTCAACCAGTAGTGGTAGACCAGATCAGAACTTGAGTGAATAACAAAAACTAAATCAGTACAGGCGGAAGGTGAGTATGACAGATCTAGTCAAATTTGAACAACCTTCAAATTTGACTGGATCTGTCATACTCACCTTCCACAACCTTGTTAAAAAAGAAATCTGCTAAAATCTTGGGCAGATGGTTGAAGTGGTATAGAATCAGATGAAGCATCTACCGAAGTAGTTAATTTCTCAGAAGAGAGAATAGCCTATTACTATTAATAGATCCAGAGCCAATGAGCTGTCTATAATATTCTTTCTTGTTCCCTGCAACCATTTATTGATAGAATTTAATAGCCACCCTCCAACATAACTTATCAGCTGAATTATTAGTTTTATGTCAGCGTTTCTCTAAACATTTGTAATCCTGCTTCAGAACTTGAAGTTCAAAAGTAAACCAAGATTAATTTCTCTGGGTGATTATTTTCTTAGTCACCAATGGAGCAATTGTATCTAGAACAGTTAAAGAAGCTGAGTCCCAGTAGGATTAAAAAGTCAGTTATATTCAATGAGGGTAATCCTTTGGTGCCAGTCCATGTAATATCTTATATTAACAGGCCAATTTAAAAAGAACTCTAGTCTCAAATGGGCAATCAATGAAGTTTAACATAAAATAAGGAAATTCTGTCGTATTTAGTTAAACCAAAAATCGGTCGTACTACTGTGTCCTGTATGGTCTGTAGTCATTTCAGTTGGGCCCTTAATACAGTCCAAATAACCAAGATTACAGTAATCCAATTGTGAGAGTAAGAATGCTGTACCAGACGTTTGAATTGATCTTTTTGCAATCTTTTGAAAGTGGAATACAAAGCATTGGTCCCAGAACAGATGCCTGGGTCACACCACTATTTATTTTTCTCCACTGAGAAACACAAACATTTGGGGGTAATTCCATAACTTGGCACCTAGATGTAAGCTACAGCAGAACAGAGGGGAACAGCAACACAAAGCCAAATTGCAACAAAACAGTGAAGTTGGCCACAGGTGGAACAACAGAAGCACTGTTTCCTCTACGATTCAGGAACCTCAGTTTGTTTGCCACCGATAGGAGAATGTTTTGTATCTTCATTGATGAGTGGAGATCTTTAAGAGATGATACACACTGTTGGGATTTCATCCAATAGACCCCTAACGCAGATGTTTGCCAAAACACGGGCCGTGTCGGGTCCTTCAATAAATGTTGCTTCCTTCTATGACTGGCTTCACTCTGTTGTTCCATCTGTGGTTGCTTCACTGTTTTGTTGCACCTAGATATAAATGCCACAATGGTGCACACTGAGCACCAATTCTAAAAGGCATTTGTGCATGCTTGAGCCGCTATAAAATGCTAGCATAAAGTTGCATTGGTGGGCTGAATTTTAGGCACAACAACTTATTCCAGGCTAATGGCTAGCATAAGTTTTTATTTATTTATTTGTTGCATTTGTATCCCACATTTTCCCACCTCTTTGCAGGCTCAATGTGGCTTACATGTTACCGTGATTGGTGTTAACCGATTTCGGTGTATCAATTACAAGTTGCGAGTAATATCAAGGTGATATTATGGTAGAATGTGATACATGTATGGTAAAGACAATTGGGGAGAACTTAGTAAGGGAAGGAAGAATAAGGATATGTCCGTTGACGATCTTTGGTTACGTTGTGTCGCAAATGTCCAGGTTTTTTATGTTGGGTCGATGATACAAGTTGGTGCACCTAAGTGTGCCTTGCAACTAGAGGTTGACCAAAACTGCTTTTGTCAGTTATGGCTGAAACCGAAACTGTCATTGAAACTGTCGGAAAGCGTTCGGCCTTAATCAAAGCCGAAAACTCAAGATTGGTTTGTGTGAATATGGACCAGTGAGGGCCGCCGGGGATTGTCAGAGCTTGCAGTCTGCATCCCTCTGCTAAACCCATGGTATCCAAGTCAGAATATAATTTAAATAATGAAAGACCTTGAATATCAGTCTCTTTGTTGCCCCTAAGTGTTGAATGAACCCGTCCAGCTCTCCATGATGATGTTCACATTTTGTATTCTGTAACTGAGTGATTGTTCTTGATGCTGCAGCAGGTTTCCTGAGCCAATAAATTATTTGTAATCAGAAAAATGAGGTCAAACATGGCAGAATGGCAGCTACCCAGCTGGCACATGAGGGTGCCATGTGTTTACAGCATTACATGGATATGGTGCGGCAGCTATGGTTTGAGATCCTTGCTAATAATAAGGCGGGGACCTTCGGTTGCTATGCAGTATTCACAGTCAATTTTGGAAAGGCTGTGGCCACTGGGGAGTCATTCAGCTAGTGGTTCATTGATTAGCTATTTGTGATTGATCTACTATTTTGCATGGAGTACATCCCACTGGCTTTGCTATAATAAGGGGCTGGGAAATGGAGGGATGGGAGGACCTTCCTGTTGCACCTGCTACTCCTATATACCAACTATCTGATGGGATTTACACAGGTGATATGATTACACTGTTTCTTTCATATTTTTTACTTTTAGCTGATTACTTTTGTTTCGATGATTTAGAGCAGTCACTACCTGAACACTATTACTGATAGTATGTTTGAAGTTTTCAGAGGCTTTGATTGAAAAGGTAAAATACAAATCTTCTATCTCACTTCTCTGTGAACCTGGTTGACATTTTTCATTCATTACATTTGTGTTTTCATTGCACCACATTAACGGAGCTTAGGTAATCGTGTAAATGGAGTGCAGTTGCAAGATTTTCTTGCTTATGGCTTTTGAACATTTATCTTGAATAGTTATATAGCTGCTCTCTCAAGAGAACTCATTCTGTGATTAAATTATTAGATTTATGTTGTATTAAAATGTTAGCACAGCATACACTGCCTAGCATAGTGCAAACAGACTGGATGGGCTGTGTGAAGGGGCGTAATCGAAAGGGGCGCCCAAGTTTTCCTGAGGACACAATTAAGCTACTAAGTGGTAAATTTAAAACAAACCAGAGAAAATCTTTCTTCGCTCAATGTGTAATTAAACTCTGGAATTCATTGCCAGAGAATGTGGTAAAAGCAATGAGCTTAGCAGGGTTTAAAAAAGGTTTAATTTCCTAAAAGAAAACTCCATAAGCCATTATTAAGATGGACTTGGGAAAATCCACTGCTTAGGATAAGCAGCAAAAAATCTGTTTCACCATTCTGGGATCTTGCCAGGAACTTGTGACCTGGATTGGCCACTATTGGAAACAGAATACTGGGCTTGATGGACCTTTGGTCTGTAGCAGTATGGCAACACTTATGTTCTTAGTATTCAGTAAGCTACGCATGTAAGTGGAAGCCCTGCCTATGTGCCACCCCTGCTCCGCCCATGTGTACACCGCCTTTGTAAATATGTGCTATGTACATTAAGCGGGTATTTACAGAATAGCAGTTAAGTGCCCTGCTGGCACTTTTGTGAGTAAGTGCTCCCGTAGTCACATAAGTGCTAGCATTCTACACATTTACACATGCAACCTCTAGATCAGGGCTTCTCAGCCCAATCCTCAGGACACAACCAGCCAGTCAGGTTTTCAGATTACCCACAATGAATATGCATCAGATTTGCATACATTAGAGGCAGTGCATGCAAATTTATCTCATGCATATTCATTGTGGATATCCTGAAAAACAGACTGGCTAGGTGTGTTCTGAGGATTTGGTTGAGAAACCTTCCTCTAGAAGATAGAATTGCCTTTTTATGTTTCTAAAAAATGCTTAGTACATAAGTATTGTGTGAATAATTGCATTCTTCACATTCTCAAGCAGACTAGCTCTGATGCATCTTATTATTCTGAAAGTCTTATCTTGATCAGATTTCATATTTCTTCTTCTTGTTAAAACTTCAATTACTGTGAAGCAGATTGCTAAACTCTCAAACAGCAAGTAACATAGTAGCACAGTAAGGGCCCGTTTTACAAAGCAGCGGTAAGCCCAACACGAGCTTACTGCTCACTAAAAAGGAAGTACCACCAGGCTACCGCAGCAGTACTTCCCACCCCCAGCGTGCAGCCAGTCATGCGCTGTGTACCCGGCATTAATCAGGCAGTGCCACACACTACCCGGTTACCTCAATGGGTGGTGGTAAGGGCTCCCCCCCCCCCCCCCCCGAAATGGCTGCGCAGCAAGTGCTTTCCTTGCCGCATGGACATTTCCTGCAGAAAAGTAAGACCTACTTTTTACCCACTGCGGTAAAAATCACAACCCTCCTTCCCCCAGAACAGCCACTCCAAACTTCCCTAATCCAGATAAGCAGTGTACTTCAGGCAGGCGGACCAAGGTCCATCCCCCCCTACCTGTTACACTTGTGGTGGTAAATGTAAGCCCTTCAAAACCCACCAGAAACCCACTGTACCCAAATGTAGGTGCCCCTTCACCCCTTAGGGCTATGGTAGTGGTGTACAGTTGTGGGGAGTGGGGTTTGGGGGGTTTTGGGGGGCTCCGCACACAAGGTAAGGGAGCTATGCACCTGGGAGCAATTTGTGAAGTCCACTGCAGTGCCCCCTAGGGTGCTCACTTGGGGTCCTGGCATGTCAGGGGGACCAGTGCACTACGAATGTTGGCTCCTCCCATGACCAAAGGGCTTGGATTTGGTCATTTCTGAGATGGGCGTCCTCAGTTTCCATTATCGCCAAAAACCAGAGACGACCATCTCTAAGGACGACCATCTGTAAGTGTTGTGTTCATGAGTCCTTGTGCCCGACGGGAGCACAGAGGCAAAGCCTTAAACCCGCGCTCCGTTGGGCAGCCGAGCAACGCCACGGCTTCACCTGATGACCGCCGTTCCCCGAGGGTTGAGCCCCCAGGTGCAGGCAGCCGACAGGACTTCCGGATACAGGCAAGGGTCAGACGGCCACAGGCAACGGGCAAGGAGCAGAGTAGGTCCAGGCAGCAGTTAGGTCAGGCACCAGGATTCAGGCAGGTATCAGGTCTGGCGGCAAGCAGAGAGTTATCAAGGTTCAGATGGAGGTCAGGTCCGGCAGCAGGCAAAGAGTAGTCAAGATCCAAGCAGAGGTCAGGTCAGGCAGCAGGCAAAGAGTAGTCAAGATCCAGACAAAGGTCAAGTCAGGCAGCAGGCACAGAGTAGTCAAGATCCAGGCGAAGGTCAAATCAGGCAACAAGTAGTGAGTAAGACCAATAATCCAAAAGCACAAGTGAACCTGCCGAAGTAGAAGGCGAAGCAAGGCTTGTGGGGAAACACTGCTTCTTAAATAGCCCCTACCATCAAGGAGACAGGTATCAGCAGGAAGGAGACAGGGCGACCAGGAGTAGGACGACAGGAACCAGCAGGCAAGGTAGCCCGGATTGGCCAGCCAGTACAAGGAGGTGGCGTCAAGCTGCGAGGGCCAATCCAGGCATCGAAGGCATAGCCCGAGTTCCTGGGCCCCGCGCCCGGAAGAGAAGCAATCCCCCTGGGATGCTGGGGCTGCCAAAATGGCCGGCGTTTCCCAGCAGCAGCAGGGCACGAGCGGAACACCGGCGCCGCCACGGCAGCCGGCGGCAAGCCAGGTGCAAAGGGGAGAATCAGAGCATTTGCCTAGCCAGCATGGCCGATGCCTCCCCCTACTACGGCGGAGCCAGAGCGCGGGTCTGCCGCGGGGAGCGTACCACAGGTGAGGGACGTGACACTAAGGTCGACCTAAATTTCACGATTTGGGTGTCCCCGACCGTATTATCGAAATGAAAGATGGACGCCCATCATTTCGATAATACGGGTTTCCCCACCCCTTCACCGGAAAGAGTAAACAAGCGATTCACGTCTACCCATTCTACTCCATTCAGTATTTTACACACATCCCTGCTGCATTTAGGTGTCTGCACTTATGCTAGCTCTATGGCAGGTGTAACTGCGGGGACCAGAATGCTAGGCACGATACCAGGTTACGCTAGTGTTCTATAACAGAACTTGGGCACCCAGGTTCTGTTATAGAAAAAGGCTTCTACTATGTGGCCTTTGCGTACCTAAATGGAGGCACCCAGTAGTAGAATTGCCCCTGTAATGTGACAGTCTTTAGAACTCAATTCTATAAATGGTACCCAAATTTGGGCACCAATAAAAATGAGCGCTAAGCGCTATTCTATAATGGGCACAGGGATCAGCACCCAATTTTGGACTGGTATAAATTCTTGCACCTAAATTAGGTGCGGATCTCCCATCTTCTATAAAACTGCATGTACATAAGTACATAAGTAGTGCCATACTGGGAAAGACCAAAGGTCCATCTAGCCCAGCATCCTGTCACCGACAGTGGCCAATCCAGGTCAAGGGCACCTGGCACGCTCCCCAAACGTAAAAACATTCCAGACAAGTTATACCTAAAAATGCGGAATTTTTCCAAGTCCATTTAATAGCGGTCTATGGACTTGTCCTTTAGGAATCTATCTAACCCCTTTTTAAACTCCGTCAAGCTAACCGCCCGTACCACGTTCTCCGGCAACGAATTCCAGAGTCTAATTACACGTTGGGTGAAGAAAAATTTTCTCCGATTCATTTTAAATTTACCACACTGTAGCTTCAACTCATGCCCTCTAGTCCTAGTATTTTTGGATAGCGTGAACAGTCGCTTCACATCCACCCGATCCATTCCACTCATTATTTTATACACTTCTATCATATCTCCCCTCAGCCGTCTCTTCTCCAAGCTGAAAAGCCCTAGCCTTCTCAGCCTCTCTTCATAGGAAAGTCGTCCCATCCCCACTATCATTTTCGTCGCCCTTCGCTGTACCTTTTCCAATTCTACTATATCTTTTTTGAGATACGGAGACCAGTACTGAACACAATACTCCAGGTGCGGTCGCACCATGGAGCGATACAACGGCATTATAACATCCGCACACCTGGACTCCATACCCTTCCTAATAACACCCAACATTCTATTCGCTTTCCTAGCCGCAGCAGCACACTGAGCAGAAGGTTTCAGCGTATCATCGACGACGACACCCAGATCTCTTTCTTGATCCGTAACTCCTAACGCGGAACCTTGCAAGACGTAGCTATAATTCGGGTTCCTCTTACCCACATGCATCACTTTGCACTTGTCAACATTGAACTTCATCTGCCACTTGCACGCCCATTCTCCCAGTCTCGCAAGGTCCTCCTGTAATCGTTCACATTCCTCCTGCGACTTGACGACCCTGAATAATTTTGTGTCATTGGCGAATTTAATTACCTCACTAGTTATTCCCATCTCTAGGTCATTTATAAATACATTAAAAAGCAACGGACCCAGCACAGACCCCTGCGGGACCCCACTAACTACCCTCCTCCACTGAGAATACTGGCCACGCAATCCTACTCTCTGCTTCCTATCTTTCAACCAGTTCTTAATCCATAATAATACCCTACCTCCGATTCCATGACTCTGCAATTTCTTCAGGAGTCTTTCGTGCGGCACTTTGTCAAACGCCTTCTGAAAATCCAGATATACAATATCAACTGTAAATTCCAGAAATGCCCCTGATCTGCCCATGCCCCTCCCAGGGGCGTAGCCAGACTTTGGCAGGAGGGGGGTCCAGAGCCAGAGGTGAGGGGGCACATTTTAGCCCCCCCTGTGCCGCCAACCCCCCCACCGCCGCCACCATCAACCACAACTTTGACCCCCCCCCCCCGCCAACAACCCTCTCGACCCCCCTCCCGCCACCAACCCACAGTCGCCTACCTTTGCTGGCGGGGGACCCCAACCTCCTCCAGCCGAGGTCCTCTTCTTCCGGTGCAAGGCTTCGTTCTGTTTCTGTGAGTCTGACGTCCTGCACGTTGTACGTGCAGGACATCAGACTCACAGAGAAAGAACAAAGTCTTGCACCGGAAGAAGAGGACCTTGGCTGGCGGGGGTTGGGGTTTCCCGCCAGCAAAGGTAGCCGACGGCGACGGAGGGTTGGCAGTGGGAGGGGGGTCAAGAGGGTCATCAGCAGGGGGTTCCAGGGCTAAATCTACGGGGGCCCAGGCCACCGTGGCCCCACGTAGCTACACCACTGGCCCCTCCCATGGCCGCACCCTCTTTTCAGATCCATATATAAAATTTACGTGCAGATCCGAAAGCCTAAAGATGTGCATGCAAATGGAATTAATGTCAATTAGTGCTGATAATCGATTATTAGTGCCCAATCATCAGCACAATTCAGGTTTGGCCACTGCTGAATAACAGCCTTCTTCAGCTAGCTATCAAGTCTTATCGCTGACAGAAGCTGCTATCATTATCTGATTAAATTTTTTCAGTGGTACTTAAGATACCCAGTTACCTTTCATGTGGACTGCACTGCTTGGTATTGCCTTCAGAGTAAATGACAGCTGATAAAGACAAACTGTCCCATCTAATCTGCTCAGATGAGATTTGCCCATTTAGGGTAAATGTGCCTTTAAATATCCACATCCAAATCAGTAGTCGCTCCCAGGCATATATTACTTTCAAACACTTGACTTAGCAGAGTAAATACCCCACAATTCTTATGCATTAAAAGTTCTGAATCACTACCAATCTTACTTCTCTATTTATCTTTCTTTTTCTTCCTTGTTTTCTTTCAGGATCATCAGAATACAATGCATCTACGCTGCTTTATGGCATTTCATTTGGCAGCGATTTGCAAATCATCATAGATCCTTGATTTTTGATATTTTACACTTATTTCACACTCAGCACAAAAAGATTTTTCTAATGAAAATTCAAAATCATTGATTCACTTAACTGGCAGCAACTTTCAGCATCAAGAGAACCTCTGCCGACTTGGCCAGGTCTCGGATCTTCATCAGGTAAGAGGTTCGCATGCAACCCAACAGCAACTACCTACCAGCACCCTCCATATCTGTTTCAAGCATGCCCGACATCTGTTTGATTGTTTATTTATGTACTTAAAATGTGTATTTGCAGGGAGGAGTATACACATTAAGAGGTCCTTTTACTAAGTGGCCCGATTAATATATACAGCCCATAATTTTGATGCTGTTACTCCTTTTCTCGTGGAGCAGCATTGGCTCCCAGTGGAGGTCAGAGTGCAATTTAAGCTTTGCACCATATTCTTTAAAATTATGAACGATGAAGGTCTGCTGTATTTATGTGACTGGCCTACTTTTCTTCATAATAGCCCTAGAATTTCTAAACAGATGTTGGTACGTTTTCTGTCAGTCAGGTGAAATAAATCACGAAAAAATGTTTGATTTATCACTTTTATATCAAATCTGGAATTCATTACCTCCTCAAATTCGTTTACTCACAAATTACATGGCATTTCAAAAGATGCTAAAAACTTTTCTGTTGAAGAAATATGTATTATTAATATAATAGATTGGGTCAGAAGGCTCACTTCCTGGACTGCTGTTTTATCCAGTCTCTTTTGGCACTTTTTGTAATCTGCATAGAACTGTTCAGGTACTTGTGGAATAGAAATTTTGTATAGCATAACATAATACATGGGCAGGGCATGGGTAGGAATCACATATATTATAAGTTATGCGTGTATCTGTGACAATTAGGTGCTAACACATCAGCTCTTTGGCTGGCGTAAATACTCAAGCCTAACTTTCAAGCATGTATTTTATTCAGTTAGGCTCATATTTTATATTGGAAAGTAGGACCTATTTTCCTTTATAGAATATGCTCCTATCAGGTTTCCTCTTATAGAATTGCTCTCTGAATGGGGGCAGTGCTTTCCTTAGAAAGTTTTTTTATAGAAATACTTTTACTGAAAACATTTTTCATGTTTTTTTTTAATTTATATGTGAATGTACATTTTATTTTTTTTAATTTAATTTTTTAAGTTTACTAATAACATTCCAAGAATGAATGTTGTTACAGAAAATACAGAGGATTAACACAATTCTTTCACCTTTACAAATCATACCCTATAAATGGTAGAAAAGAAAGAAAGAAGAAAAAAGCAAATTATATATAATCCTATGTTAGTCCACCATTTTAGAAAAGGAGCAGGCACAATATTCTAGGAAAATAAAGTTCAATCAAAATTACACAATTGGAAGCATGGAGGGGGAAATCACAGGAGAACATCAAATCGGATTATGGTGTAGATGTTAATAACGCTTCTGGATTTGGGGGTGGTGTTATTTCCTTCTTAGATTCTAAAAAAGAACTTAAATGTACAGGATCAAAGAAAACATATTTCACTGAAGACAGCTTCACTACGCATTTACATGGAAAATTCAGCCAAAACAAACCGCCTAACTGTAAAACAGATGGGCGCAATCTAAGAAATTTGTTGAGAAGATTTTATATCTTTGCTATTAGTCTCAATCTTTTCTTCAATCACAGAAATTTTCTTTTCCAACGTAGCAACCCTCTCATGAGGAATTTGAACTTGATGTAAAACTGAAACCAACTTTTGTGAAAAAGATGTCTCTAGTCCCATTAGGGCTTCCCATATAGTTTCTAATGTTATGACTGTAGGTTTAGCTGGTAAAAAGGACTTACTCAATGATGGTAGTTCAATCAAAGAAACTCCAGGAGGCTCCAACCCCTTCCCCAACGACGTTACAACAGCAGCGCTGCTGCTGCCTTGCTGTGTCACGCCCAAGTTTATGGGAGTGATCGGCAATCCGCTGCTCGGGTCTGCCCCTGCTTTAGGGAGAACCATGACCTCTTCGGACCATGGGAAACCCCATTCAGATGATCCTTGCTCGGTTGCAGGCATCGGCGGCGGCTTCCTAATCTCAGCGAAGAATCACAGCATCCAAGAGCTCCTGGAGTGGTGAAGTGATCCATGGGCCCTGCTTTCAGCAAGACAGGTGCTGCAGCTCTAGCCCTGCAGCACCTGTCTTGCATGAAGGGAGCTCTGTGAGGTCACTCCTAGACTCGCGCCAACTCCTTTTTAGATTTGAAAAACTTCCTTGCTTACCTTATGCCTCTCCGTTTAGGCATAAGGTAAGCAAGGAAGTTTTTCAAATCTAAAAAGGAGTTGGCGCGAGTCTAGGAGTGACCTCACAGAGCTCCCTTCATGCCGCCCGAATATACCTTTTAAGAAGAATGTGTGAGTTAGATGGTTTGGTATTTTTGGGGCTAATATAACGGCATAGTGTCAAAATTAGTATTTTTTTTGTGTGTTTATTTTTTTCTTCCTTGGTTTATTGGGGAATGATGTAAGATGGGGCCCTTTAACACTGCATGGACTGACGTGTTTTCAGGAAGATTCAAAAAGGAGAAATGGTAGTGAACTTCCAGTGGAATATGAAACGTGTAACAGTGTTGGGCAAGCTTTGCAGCAAAATCGTGGAGTATTTTGATTATTTTTTGGAACCTCTTCCAAAGAATGTGGATTGATGACGTTTATGGACTGAATCAGTCATGCAAACTGCAATGCGGTTGTTAACCATTCTTGTGCTGCCAAATTTGTCTGAGGTTCTTTGGTTGAACTTTAAGACAGGTCTTCCTGAATGTGGTGAATATAATGTTATGATTAATGTATTACATTCGGGCATCTGAGGTTATGCTTATGATACTCTTTTTGGGTTTTTTTTTGTTACATTTGTACCCTGCGCTTTCCCACTCATGGCAGGCTCAATGCGGCTTACATGGGGCAATGGAGGGTTAAGTGACTTGCCCAGAGTCACAAGGAGCTGCCTGTGCCTGAAGTTGGAATCAAACTCAGTTCCTCAGTTCCCCAGGACCAAAGTCCACCACCCTAACCACTAGGCCACTCCTCCATGACTAGGATATGTCTGCAGATAAGTACATAAGTATTGCCATACTGGGAAAGACCAAAGGTCCATCAAGCCCAGCATCCTGTTTCCAACAGTGGCCAATCCAGGTCACAAATACCTGGCAAGATCCCAAAAAAGTACAAAACATTTTATACTGCTTATCCCAGAAATAGTGGATTTTCCCCCAAGTCCATTTAATATTGGTCTATAGACTTTTCCTTTAAGAAGCCGTCCAAACCTTTTTTAAACTCCGCTAAGCTAACTGCCTTTACCACATTCTCTGGCAACGGATTCCAGAATTTAATTACACATTGAGTGAAGAAAAATTTTCTCTGATTCGTTTTAAATTTACTACATTGTAGCTTCATCGCATGCCCCCTAGTCCTAGTATTTTTGGAAAGCATAAACAGACTCTTCACATTTACCCGTTCCACTCCACTCATTATTTTATAGACCTTTATCATATGTCCTCTCAGCCGCCTTTTCTCCTGAGTAGTCCCTGTTCAATAGGTTCAGGATAAGAAAAGGCCACGCCATAGCCAACCATCACCCCAGGAACTGCAGAGGAACTCTCTAGGCATATGTAGAAAGACACAAATGTTTTTATATTCTGAAGAGGCAACACTCTATTGTCATTCCTCACAACATAGTTTTTCGTTCATCGAGTTCCATACAATAGTGCCTATCTGATAGCAGAATCACAGATAGCATTCTCCTATATGGATTCTCCTGAAGAATATAAAGACTCCTGAGGCAGGCCAGTGGGCTGAAACACGGCCGTGTCGAGTCTCTTTCACTTATTTGGACTTTGTGTATATTGAGTTGCATAATAAACTTGGATCTTTCTACATCGTCCCAAGACTTTTTTGTCATCTTCGCTGTGTTCCTTGTGGTTTTGAGCGTGCGAAGACTGAGTTCTTCTGTGTTTTCATCGAAAGACACAAATTACTTCACTCATTCTAGAGGGGTGTGAACTAACAACTTTGGACTCAGTTAACGAGGAAGCTGTTGCTTGGCTTTTGGGATTTACATTCGCTAAATAAATGAGTTTCAGTTCTAGCAACATTAAAGTGTAAATGTTAATTAATGCAGATGGGTAGTACCGCTTTTGAAATTCTACACTGGGGATTGATGGGTATGGTTTTTGCCATTAAATTGAGCTTCTGTTTTCAAGAAAACTTCACTATCGAAAGAGAATATTTACACTCATCGGTATGTGAAACATACGCTGCCACGGCCAAATAAGACAAAGAAAATAAAGCTACATTTGTATCACTTACTGCATATTACACTTTGCTATGATGTGCTTCTGAACTAAGTTCTTTTCTATTTGTAATTAGGTAGCAGAACAGATGTGCAGTCTTAGTATGGAGCGGTTTAGCCATTAAAATAATTACGTTGCCCAGTGATTGTTCTAACAAGAGATTCATTCGCTATGACATGTTTTTTCTTCATTAAAATAAATTGGCAGGAAGCAGGACTTCAGTGAATGTGAGCGATATCAGGAAATACAGTGTAGCATGCTGTGCTATGAAAGGTTATAGCTCACTGTCTGGAGCTTTGCACACTGTTATTAGCTATGTTATTTTGAAACTCTTTCATCTTTGAAAATCGTAAAGAAAATCTCAGCTCACATATTAGTGTTTCTCTTCATCTGCTTATGTCCTGCTCCAGATCGCAATGGGGTGACCCTGGAGAAGGGCTCTTTTCAAACATATTTCCCCAGGTGAAATGGGCTAACGGAAAATGACCTCTCTCAAACGCAGCTGAACGTTTGCTTGGCTTCCTGAGCCTGTGGGACTTTCTAACTAAAGGAAAAGGAGGCGCTCTTGTGTGTATAATTTAGATCAGGTGAGCGTGCTGACTTTTTTTAAAGTGTGCATTTTGCAGTAGTTAATTTCCAAGGAGAAGCAACATTTTTATTTTTTCTCACACCTTTTTCAATAGTAGCTCAAGCTGATGCGATGATTGTCTATGACTATTTGCCTAAAGTATGTTCATTAAGGGCCCCGTTTACTAAGCCATGCTAGAGGCGCGTTAGTGCTTTTAGCGCATGCTAACTGTGTACGCACCCACAATATTCCTATGGGCGCCTATGCAGTTAGCGCATGCTAATTTTGTGCACGCGCTAAAAATGCTAACGTACCTTAGTAAACAGAGCCCATAGAGTCTGTCTGCATAGTTTATAAATTTATAGGCTGGAGGGGTCCCCCTCTAAAACCGAATGTTGCAAAGAGATGTTCTTTCCAAAATTTGAAGGACATGTACAAACGCATCACTTTGGTTGATGAGATGAGCATCCAATAGCAAGGTGGCTGGAACTAGGCAGCAGCCTCTAGTTGTGTATTTTAGAGGGTCTACAGCTTCCTATATGAGCAGAGCTGTGGTCCTGCACCTCTATCTGGAGTTTACTGTTTGACCCCTGAAGTAGGCGCTTTCATGCGTCGAAACACATGGCCCGTGTCGGGTCCTTCCTTGATTTATATCAATAAAGACTGTTGGATTATATCTCCAGTGGTGATTTGTCTTTGGTCAGCCTCTACTTTTGCCTGCTGCAACTAGGCGGTCGCATACTTTACCCATTGAGAAGTTTGTCCCTGACTGTCTGAAAATTGTCTCTACATTAAGTCTCTATGCAAACTAACTAACAGCACAGCCATCATCCGAAAATGAAATAGCAGTTTTATAGAAGCTTTTTATTAACAGACATATATAACAGATTTTATTCATCTGCCACTGTACTGTCGGCAAAACTAGACCATATTTTATGAGCATAAAACAATATAGAGACAATCTACAAATGGGCACCGCTGTTTAGGCGTCTCGTAACCCCCGGATTCTATATATGGCGCTTTGAGTTGCAAACGTCAATTTGGACACTTGTTAAAGTCAATCAGTGCATCTTTTTAGGAATATTCTATAAAGAGGTGCATGCAAATCCTAACGTGAGGATCCAAAAAGGGGGCATTGCCATGGAAGAAGTATGGGCAGGTCAGGGGCGTTCCTAATATTTATGCGCATTATAGGATTAGAAAAGTGAGAGAGGTGAGGGAGCAGTGCTGGACCCATGGGGAGGGGAAAGAGAGAAGGGGAGAGATCAGATTGGGAGGAGGAGTGGGAGAAGAAGAGAAGGCTTTAACCTGTAGACCAGGTGAGGTCAGAAGCTGAGTATTTTGGCATCCTTAATAGCTGGTGCCCTGGGCCAGAGCCTCACCTGGTCCAATGGTTAAATCAGGCCTGACTGTGAAGGAAGGTTTGCATGGTGAATAGCATCTCACATGCCATATCCAAGCAAAAATTTGAAACCAAACCAGAAAGACAAACCTTTAACAAGAAAAAAGCAGGTCAGCAATTACCAGGGGAGATAAATGATGTATTTCAGATTGCACTGCACTATGCAGATAATGTTCTGATAAGGTGGAATATGGAATTTTAAAATAGCAAGTACTCAGCACACTTTTCTGTTCCGTCTGGGTTAACACAATGCACACAGTGAAATGAAAGAGGGCTGTAAATTTGTCATTAGTGATAAAAAATTGTTTGAAAAAAAAAAAAAAAAGAGTCTGCCAAGTGAAATTCTTGCTATACCAACGTTGATGTCCTTTGGAAAATGAAATGAGAAATAGGTAATGGCCAATTTTTGACAATTTCACATAGAGCAGAGAGGCAAGAGCCACATCACCTTCAGGGCAGACAGACAAAAGAAAGACTCTTATGAGATTAATTGCAGACATGGGGCCCTGTTTACTAAGGTGTGCTAGCGTTTTTAGCATGAGCTAAAAATTAGTGCAAGCTAACACTACAGATACCCATAGGAATATATGAGTGTCACTAGCGTTAGCATGCGCTAAAAACGCTAGCGTGCCTATAGCACAGCTTAGTAAAGAGGGCCAATAGGTAGTTATTTTAATTCCTATTCATGATTTCCATATGTATTTACATGTACATAACGAATAGATGTAGAAAAACCTGCTTTCAGAATGTCAGGACTTTCATGTGCAAATTGGTGGCCGTGATTAGGGTGGGACTGGAATGGGGACAAAACACACACATATATTCCCCCATTTCAGAAGGGGAAAGTCTATATGCCCCAAGATCAACCTAGGGGTTTACAGCTGCTCCAGAGCATGTCTAGGTTTCAGCAAAATATTCATTTTGGGTAATGCTCTACGTAGGAGGATTAAGGGTGGGTTGCCCCTTTATCACCCCGGCTCTGAACATGATTGTACTGATTGATTGTAGGATCCGTTACCTTAACTGGTTATTTGGTGAAAATTAGAACTTAACCAGCTAAGTGCCGACTCTGCTCCTGGAATGCCCCCAAAATAGCTGATTTCAGCTTAAGTGCTATCCAGGCAGTTTCAGCAACACCATTCAGTTAAGTGCCACTGAAAAAGCCCTGTTAGCCGCAGACAGATGATTTAAACAGCAAGGAGCTTTTCCTCATTGTAAATCATTTTGAATATCAGGCCCTAAAGTTTTATCTCACATGCAAAAAATTAGCCTAGAGGGTGAGCACTGTTAATAGGCATGCCAACTCAAGAAGCATTGGGTCTCCTTATTGTATCTGCTTGAGCACTAAAGAGCATGGAGATACTGCATGCAGTCCCCTTTTTCTCATGGTTAAATCCCTTTGCTACAAACCTGTATAAAAGAAAGCTTGACACATGGGGTTAGATGTCAGTGTTAAGTGCAAAAGTGGAGAGCTTTGAAACCCCAAATGAGGAGGTGAAAGAAGATGCAATACCCCATGGAGTGGGTATTACTAGAGTTGATAGATTTTTCCAGTAGGCTTGAGAGTTGGGATGTCCTTGGATGGGAGGAAGCCCAGCCCAAGGGAGGAGTATTGGAATAAAATGTAGAGAGAAAGTGGTTTTCCTATGGAGAGTGACAGCAGGGGCTGAGTTTGGTTTTGATAAAAGAAATGTTAGGAGGTACAAGAGGTCTTTGGTTGCCTGTACCCCCACCGGAACCTTGAGAGTATTGGGGGGGGGGCCCTGGAGTAAAGGAACAAGCTGACTGCAGGAGTAGTTGCTGCCCCTATAAGTGGCAATTGGTAAAGGAGTTAAGCTTCTGCTGGACAAGGGGAGTCCAGCCCGGGAGCGGGACCAGGACAGGAGGGAGCCTGCCTAGGCAGCTGGACTGTAGTCCAGCGAGGTGGCACCTGGTCAAAAGAAACCAGACAAAAGAACCCAGACAAAAAAGTTCCAAACAAAAAAAGTTCCCTGACAAAATAGACTCCTGACAAAAGGGCCTGATGAAATAGATTTATTTTTGAATGGTACGAATTTGAAGGGTACAAAGAAGTGGAGGAGCCATAAATTACTGAGAAAGTCCACGGCTTGTCACTTGAAAGTCCTGGCACCTGCCTAAGGCTTGACTTCACTATCCACACTTGGTATCTCGTGAGAATCATAAATCTGCTTGAAAACATAATCCAGCTTGATTATGAGTCTATTTTGTCTTGGGTTGTTTTGTTGTGGGGTTTTTTTTTTGTCATGGTCTGTTTTGGTTTTAGACTGTTTTGTATGTTTTTTTTGTATGGTCTATTATGTCGGGGTGCCCAGTGAGGTGCACTGCTGGAGGAGAGGACAGCCGAAAGGGACTGTGCCTATTAAGGAGAGCGTGGAGAAGAGGAGCATAAGATACAACCTAGAATTTATTCCTGTCACAAAATGATGGGTAATGGACAGGAGGTTCTGTAAATATGTACAGTGGGAAGCAAGTTAGAAAGTGAGGTGAAGTGAATCATTTCATCCCACCAGTGGGTGAATGGAGCTGTAAATATCCAAGAGTTGACAAGTTACTAGCTGATTACAAAAGTTACAGTAAAGTTGGAGTTGCATTTTCATAAGACCTCTGGAGCACCGAGTGGTCTTTGGAGAGCCGGAAACAGAGTGCTCGGACTGAGAGAGACGAGACTCCCTTGCGTTCCTCGTAGATTCTCAACACTCCGGATCGCTATGCTGGTCTGGTTTACCCACTCCCAAGCTCGCTGGATGAAAGCTGTGATTGAGTGTATGAGGATCCGAGTGGAGAAAGAATAGAAAATCTGAGAGTAAATAAATTGTGTGATGAGGTTTTCCCTGTGGTCCGGGTCGGAGTGGAGCTAGCCCAAAAAGGGGTGAAACCCAGGTTACAAAGAGAAGAGACTATGAAGAGATGCAAAACATTGACTTCAGATATCTGTCCAGGAGGTGTTGAAAACAGAGGAAATAGATGAAGAGGAAAGTATAGAGGAATTGGTGCATGGAGGTGATGTCAGCAGCTTCATGATGACATCAAGACAGAAGAGTCTAAAATGACAGATACTAGCATCAGATGGTGACTAGGCCAACTTTAGAACATCCAACCTATTGGCACTGGGGAAAGAAATCTACTTTCATTGATTGCAGAGGACATTAGCTAACGGTTAGATGGATTTTCTTTAGCCTATCATTTTAGTTTGTGAAACCTTCACAATAATGTTTGCTTTGCAAACTGTTTCAAGCCGTTGGTCAATACAGTATGTAAGAACTGCTGTGTTATGTTATGACATTGCCATCTGGCCATCCTAACTTTACAAGTACCCTGCACTGTTGATGCGAGGACCAGACTTTGCCCTGGTGATGCCCTTTACAGTTTCAGCCCTGCTTGAGGCTGCAACAGCAGGAAGGGCTTAAATTTCTAATAGATTTCTGTAGTTAAACCAAATGAATTGTTGCCATCATAGAAGTCTTTGTGCTCAGACCACTTTTTGGTTTAAAATTCAATTTGCCTACAATGGTCTTTGGATTGAACAACCACAATGTTCCTTATAATCATGCCACTCGATAGGAATATTGTAGAATAGATCTTTATTAAAGATCATCAAACCATTCTTCTATATACATTGTGAAGCAAAATAATGTCATGTGTTTACTGTAGAGATTTTCATTGTCAATACATGTGGATTTCAGTAGCTCATTAAATCCTAATTTAAATCCTGGCATTGTTTTATAACCATACACAAATGTATGTTAATGCCTTACAAGATTAATTTAGTATGCTTGAAGACTGATGAGAAGTAGGGGTGAAATCTAAGTGGGAAGAAAGGCAGAAAAATAAATGAAAAAGTGAAAGATCATTGCCAGATGGATATAGGGGCGGAAGTGAAGAAGACAGGAAGAGAGAAGAGAAATGGTACATGGACAGAGACCCTGGAATCAGAATTTAGAGAAGTCAGAGGAAAGAAGAAACCAGACACTAGGGCCAACGTTTAGAAAAATAAATTCACCATTCAACAAAGGTATTTTATTTTCAGTTTAGTTTTTGGAAGGAGTGGGTACAAGCAGGATTCACCAGATCTAAGTAATTCCACCTTTAAAAAAAACAATAAACAAACAGATACCGTTTTACTAACTCTCACAGAAGCTCAGCTTGTTCAAAAGTATTAGGATGATTGTTTGCTTGCAATTTAGAACCTCGGATGCTTCTGAGCAGCCTGTTTAAATCCAAATTATTTGCTTCCAGTGGAGAACTGCCATCTGTCCTCCAGATCTTTGAAGATCCAATGGATCCTCTACATTCCATTTGGTAAAAGCCAGATTTTCCAGTGCTGTCACAATAATAGCCTACAATTATCCATGAAGGCAAAAGAAACAACTGCTGATCCAACAGATCCTATTTAAGGTGAAGGTGATGAGATACTAAGGATCTGACCTTTACCTATTTCCATAATTGGACTATGTTTGGCTTCAGAATTTATATCAGCTTTTTTATATTTTGCACTTTTTGAAGTGTATGGAAGTCTCAAAATGCCCAAATGGACATCCATGTTCTTGACATATTCAAATCCCAATTTTGCAAAGGCAGAAAAGGGACATCCAACACTACAGTATGTACAAATAGCAAGGGGTGTGTGAGCAGGACTAGGGAAGGCCCAAAATCAGGACGTCCTACAACAATTACTGAATGGGAAGAATCATAAAGAAGGATGTCCATATTTAGACCTGTTTCAGTCATGTCCAGGGTATAAAATATGCTCTGATCGAACAGCTGACCACTGGAGGTGTCACGTCCCTCAACTCAGTCCTGGTTGGGCCTTCCGGTGGCACGGGGACGCACACCACCATAGCGATTCGGCGCTCCCCCGTGGTCTGCTGATGTCAGACGCTTGCCTGAAGACGCCCCGTTGCTAACGCCCCTGCATGACGCTGCTCTCTTTCCCAGCGAGGTCCTGCTGATGTCAGATGCTTATACTACTTCTAGGAACCTTCCCTCTCCCTCGTTGCTTCGGCTTCGACTCGGTAAGCGTTCTCTTTACTGCGTTCTTGCTTGTATTTCTGGTGCTAGACCTTGCTTATACCTGGATTCCACTCTCATCTACTGCCTGCCTGTGAGACCTTGCTTATTTATTTATTTATCATTTTACTTAATTACATTTACATTTATCACATAAATGTAAGGGAAAACAGAAATTGATATTAAAAAAAGAAAACATTTTCTCCCACCAATATATGTTATATAATCGTCCACAACTGGGAGATCCAAGATCAGGAAAACAATCTCAAAGAAAATAAGAAAAACTCAAAATGGTTGATCTTACAATTCACTTTTTCTGAGGGAGGAAGGTTAATCAGTAATTGCAGCCGGTACAGTGGTAACTAAAGGAAATTGCTGCAGAGGGTTCTTCAGCTGATCTTTCAGCTCCACAAACTCTTGTAATTTCTTAGGTTCAACAAATAAGTAATTATTAAAATTCAAAGAACTAGAACACTTACAAGGATCGCACTAGGAAGGTCCCACTTAAGGCAATGATCTTTGGCTTAAAAGCCAAGAGTTCATACCTCCTAGTCTGCGATTCCCCTGATAAGTCAGGAAATATATTTATCTTTGAACCCAAAAAACTATCAACCATGTGTCGGAAATACAATTTCAAAACATTATTCCTATCTAAATGAAAGGCGAAAGTCACTAGTAATATAGCTTTTCCAAAATATCAGTTAAGTTCACATCTCTTTTCTCTGATAAAGAAGATTATTTAGGGGAAATATAAATTGCTTTAGACACCGGAGGGTGGCTATCAGAAAATGTTTGCAAATTATCAGAGAAATATTTCTTCAACAGTTCAATAAAAGAAAAAATTCCATAGTCAAAGACTCTATTTTTATATCTTGGACTTCCACTTTGTGAGATAAGTATTGATATAAATTCTTTAATTCACATGTTTATTCCTGAAAAATTGTAAACATCTGAAGAAGAAAGTTATTCACACTCTGCAACGCTTCTCATAATGCGTCCATTGTGACATTTTTTGGCTTCACCAGGTCCAATTTCTCCACAGAAACCGCTCCAGATATCTTCGGGGGGGGGGGGGGGGGGAGAACTCACTCTCCAATCCCCCAGTTGGTTTATTATCCGGAGTCTATGCTGCGCCAGGACCTCCTCGGGTCGCGTGAAAATCCTGACCCACTTCGGGCGTTTCCACTGTTGACCTCTATAGCGAAGCGTTACTGTTTCCGGGTCTTGGAGGGGTCATGCCAACAGGGGGACTCAAAGTCACTCACTCTCCACTGAGATTCGGCAATAAAGCCTAGCTGTTCCCCGAAACAGGAACCGATATCCCCGACGTTATGACCCCGAATCTCTCCAAAGTAGGCTGAGAAGTGGTGGGAACCCCAGCTGTGTTCGAGGAGGACAACACCACGGCTTTACCTTTTCTCTTCCCCATTCTCTGGGGAGCGCGCCTACTTCTTCAGGTATTCTGGCATAAAACGGGAACTCAACTAACGTACGTCCTACCTCAACGCCATCTTGGATCCTCCAGTTTGGGACACTCTTTGTCTGGTTTCTCCTCAGAGGCCTGTCTGATATGGGTAACCCTACAGCATAGCCCTCTGAGTCATTGAAACACTGAAGCCCCTCCACCGCGACAAGGTGGTGTCCCTTCGGAGGGGTGAGACCTTGCTTATACCTGGATTCCTCTCTTGTCTGCTGCCTGCCTGTGAGACGTTGCTTATACCCATATTCCTCTCTCGTCTGCTACCTGCTTGTGAGACCTTACTTGTACCTGGATGCTCTCTTGCCTGCTGCCTGCCTGTTGAACATTGCTTGTACTTGGATACTCTCTTGCCTGCTGCCTGCCTGTTGGACATTGCTTGTACTGGGACCATTCCCTTCTGTTCCCCTCCGGCTGATTCCTCAGCGCCCCCTCAGCTTCCTGCGCAAGTCCTGCCGGCCGCCCACACCTGGGGGCTCAAGCTCCGGGGAACGGCGGTCACAGCAGGTGAACTTCGGGGTTACCCAGCTGCCAAGCAGAGTCTTGGGGCGTGTCATCGCGCTCAGCACTGCTCCACTTGGCACAAGAACTCACAAGTTTGACAGGAGGGAATAAGGCATGACACCTCATTAATCCTCCAGTGGTTTCTGCCCCCCTCCCTCTCCCCTGAAAGTGAAACGAAGGGAATACCAGATTTCTATGACAGCTTCAGATATTATGGGCATTCGTAGGAAAGCAAGCAGCAAGTCTGGGGAGTAGCTTAGTGGTTAATGCAGTGAACTTTAACCCATGTTCAAATCCAACTTTAGCTCATTATTATTATTATTATTATTGTGAGCCCTCCAGGAACAGAACAATACCTACTGTACCTAAATATATAAGCCACCTGCAAACCTTAAGGCTATCTATCAAAATGGTGTACATTCAGGTACACTAGGTATTTTTCTGTTCCTGGAGGGCTCACAATTACAAAGTAAAAGAGTTAAAATGGGATTTGAACCTGGGTCCCTTAATTTAAAGTCCAAGGAGTCATTCTTCCGATCTTCTAAGAAGCTGCCAGACAGATGTTCTTGTCCCTACTTTTTTGCCATTCAAATGTTGTAAAATAGTTATTCATACTGGATGTGCTCAGCACACATATGTCCATTTCATGCATTTTCAAACAGGAAATCTGGACGTATTTCCTTTTGTCAAATACATGTGAGATAGACTTCTGTATGAGCTGGACATCTCTCTTCTGAGCCCTCCACATATCTCTGTTTCTTTGTCGTTGCATTGCATGCAGTCTGACCCCTTGGGTTTGAGTTTAATTTTTGGCTACATATTTTTATTTTTAATTTGTTATTCTATACTTAGTCTATTTGTGTTCTGCAGGTGTGACCAAGCCCAGGTATCCCATTAGCATGAAATTTCCATGTAGGGCTGGTGTTAGGGAGATTTAACTAGGGCAAGCTCCCAAGGATTCCTGCTATACGGTGCCCCAATTTTGCCCCAAATTGAAGAGGAATATTGTCTGCCAATAAGTTTTGGTATAATTTCTGCACAGAGTCCCTTCATCTCGAACACACTGAACCTGGTTCTGTGTATGGATCTATAGTAAGCTGGCTTGTTCAGTTTTCCCAATAGGTGTATTGATGTTCTAGAGCCCACTGTAATATTTACAGTGCTGCCTTTTCCTAAGTAAGGTCCTTGTGTGAGTTCTGGAGTTAGTACTGTTATTAAATGGTACATTGGTTTTGTTGGTCCTAAGTGATTTTTGTCAGGTATTGTATTACTTCATAATATACCCAGTACTAACGAGGCTTTATGTTGCTGTTACTGCGTTAACAACAGAATGAGATTTTCTTTTCTGAGCATTATTACTCCAGTTAATAATTCAAATTTGATCATGTTATAATCATGTGTGGCTCCAGCACTGTTACCTCTTGCACCAAATCATATGTTCTAGAAAGGATTAGAATTGCTCCCCTTCCATATGATCCCAGAGAGAGAGAGAGAGAGAGAGAGAGAGAGAGAGAAAGAGTCATTCTATCCTGTTAGGACAGAGGTAGGCAACCATGGTTCTCGACCCAGTTGGGTTTTCAAGATTTCCACAATGAATATGCATGAAACTATCTGCATGTGATGCAAGCAGTAAATGTACATTGATCTCGTTCATATTCATTGTGGAAATCTTGACAACCTGACTGGGTTGAGGCCCTCGAGAACCACGGTTGTCCACCCTTGTGTTAGGGGCTCGCTGCAAGAATTTTATCACAACTTGACTTTCCCGAACCATATTGTACTATTTGCAAGTCTACATTCCTTTTATATACAAAACTGATACAATAAAATTATTCAAAAGTTAGAATAAGGAAACTTTCAAAAACATCTGCTGTATAGATCATTTCAAATATTGTAAACCAGGATTATGACCACAATATTCCTTTCGGTTCTTGCTTTATTGCATTTACAATGTCTTCTTTATCGTGTTTGGCTATAAATAGTGTGCCATATCATAGGGTAATACACCACAATTCAAATTTATAATGTAATTTACATAATGCATTTCCTTATATTTCTTTCTCCATGATCACGGGAAATTTATTATTGCATTTACTATTACCATTATGTAACTATATTCATGCAATATGACGTGAGTGGATTTCAAGAATGCTGTAGCAGTTAGGATTCCTTATCTGTCTGCTCAGACATTAGGCAGGGATAAGCCTGGCTAGTTCAGTCACCATGGTACTTTTATATCAGGCATTTGACACTGAGGGTCTCAATTACTAACCTGTACTAATGCATATTAGTATGTGTTAATTCAAGTGAAACATATAAGGCCTGATTTTGGATGGGCTTAAGACCAAAGTGGGTGGCCATGACAACCTCCCCCCCCCCCCCCAACCTGGCATCTCTCCCTTCCCTCCCCTCCCCTGCAACTGGGCATCTCTGAACTCCCCCCCCCCCCCCCGAAAAAAAAAACACAAACACCTCTGTACCTTTTAAAGCCTTGAGTCTTCCCTCTGACCTGGTCCAGCCTCTGCAGAAACAGGAAGTTGTATCAGAGGGAAAGCTCTGGGCCTGCGCAAGAAATGGATATCAGCTCGCTATCGGTGAAGAAATGAAGGCTTTAAAAGGTATGGGGTAGGGGTGGAGTTCAGACACTGGAACACTTGCGGGGGAGGGAAGAGAGAGATGCTGGGTGTCTTCAGCTCAACATAAACAAAGGGGCATACTATTATATTAATAGACTGGGGGAAATGGCGTGGTATCCTATTTCAGAAAAAAAAACCCTGCAGTGTCATTATTTGTCAAACATCACACTGTAAATATACCACAATTATATTATTATAATACATTCATAAGATATGTGCTCATCATAGGCGTAGACTGGGGGGGGGGGCGAGGGGGGCAATGCCCCCCCCAAACGACGCGAGGCGCCGCCGCGCCATTAGTTTAAAAAAAAACACATGCAGGCACGCGCTCCTCTCCATCCGCTTGGCTTCCCTGCCCTCTCTATCTGCGTCCCGCCTTCCTCTGACTTCATTTCCTTTCGGGCGGGACGCAGACAGAGAGGGCAGGGAAGCCAAGCGGATGGAGAGGAGCGTGTCCGTCTACCCCTCTCTCTTCCTCCCTCCCTCCGGTGCAGGCAGCAGTCTTTTCCAGCGTTCCTGGCAGCGGTAGCGTTGTACACGCTGCCTTTGGCTCTGCCCCGAAGCCTTCTCTTCAAGTTCCTGTTCCCGCATAGGTGGGAACAGGAACTTGAAGAGAAGGCTTCCGGGGCAGACCGAAGGCAGCGTGTACATCGCTACCGCTGCCAGGAACGCTGGAAAAGACTGCTCCCTGCGCCGGAGGGAGGGAGGAAGAGAGGGGGCAAACGGAGTCACCATCTTGGACCTCGCGGGGGGGTGGGGAGCAGAGGGAAGATGGATGGGACGGAGGGATGGTGAGCAGAGGGAAGGAACAGAAGATGGATGGGACTGGGAGGGGTGGGGAGCAGAGGGAAGGAGCAAGAGATGGTTGGGACTGGGAGGGGTGGGGAGCAGAGGGAAGGAGCAAGAGATGGTTGGGACTGGGAGGGGTGGGGAGCAGAGGGAAGGAGCAAGAAATGGATGGGACTGCGAGGGGTGGGGAGCAGAGGGAAGGAACAGAAGATGGATGGGACTGGGAGGGATGGGGAGCAGAGGGAAGGAGCAAGAGATGGTTGGGACTGGGAGGGGTGGGGAGCAGAGGGAAGGAGCAAGAAATGGATGGGACTGCGAGGGGTGGGGAGCAGAGGGAAGGAACAGAAGATGGATGGGACTGGGAGGGGTGGGGAGCAGAGGGAAGGAGCAAGAGATGGTTGGGACTGGGAGGGGTGGGGAGCAGAGGGAAGGAGCAAGAAATGGATGGGACTGCGAGGGGTGGGGAGCAGAGGGATGGACCAGGAGATGGATGGGATTGGGAGAGGTCAGGCACAGCAGAGGGAAGGAGCAGAAGATGGATGGGACGGAGGGATGGTGAGCAGAGGGAAGGAACAGAAGATGGATGGGACTGGGAGGGGTGGGGAGCAGAGGGATGGACCAGGAGATGGATGGGATTGGGAGAGGTCAGGCACAGCAGAGGGAAGGAGCAGAAGATGGATGGGACGGAGGGATGGTGAGCAGAGGGAAGGAACAGAAGATGGATGGGACTGGGAGGGGTGGGGAGCAGAGGGAAGGAGCAAGAGATGGATGGGACTGGGAGGGTGGGGAGCAGAGGGAAGCCTACTGGAAAGAAGACACTGCATAAAACAGAAGACACTGGGATCAAAGCAAATAGAAAAACTAAATGATCAGACAACAAAGGTAAATAAAAGTATTTTATTCATAATTTATTAATTGAAATGTGTCAGCTTTTTGAAATGTGCATCTGTGATATTTTGCCTGTAAATTTCATTTCCTTCCTCCATATTAGCATATTCATTTGCATATGTATATATGCAAATGATATGCTAATATGCTCCGCCCATTCTTTGCCCCCCTCCAAATGAAACAGTCAAACTACGCCTATGGTGCTCATATACATTGAGAGACCATCAAAAATCACAATGGATTCTCTTAAATCCCAAAACAGGGAACCTCTCCTACAAACTGTAATCATTGCACATATCACTGAAACAAATTTGTCACTTTTATATATAATATTTTGAACAGATGTGCTTATGAATGTATTTATCTGAAGAAGACAACAAACTGCCCAGGTCCCGACATGGACCACGTTTCGCCTCACAGCTGCCTCAGGAGACCCAAAATTCAAAAATGAGGGCAAGCTTTAAAAATTCTACAAATGGCAAGTGGGCATGGTGTAGATGAGTTTTGGGCAGGACAAGGGCATTGTGACTTAACTGACATTTACGATGGAATTCATCAAGAGGCGTTAGGGTCTTTGCGCGGGTGTTAGGGCCTTAACCCAAATTAAGGGAATTAACGCATGTTAAATGCTAAGAAGCTCATAGGTATAAAATGGACTTCTTAGCATTCTGGGTGCATTAATTCTCTTAACGTGCATTAAAGCCCTAACACCCCATGAAGGCCCTAACATTGCTTGATAACGTCCCCCCTAATTTCCCATTTCAGAAAGGGACTAAGCATCGATGCCCTACAAGATCAACATTGGGAGTTACACCTGCTACCAAGCATGTCGAGGATTTGATAAACAGCTGCTACTGAGCAGCACTAGAGGGGTTACGGGAGGCTGCCCTCTTAATCCCCTAGTGTGTCCCCTCCACCAAATGCCGAACTGGTAACAGAACCCAGTCACTGTGACAGCATCAGGATAATAGAAGATGGTTATGTTTCTAAGGTCACCAAGATAACCAGTTATGTGCCGGCACTAGGTTATGTAGAAGATTAGGGAACTGGTGATTTGAAACGCTGACCACTGCTGTCAAACTTATCCCTGGATATTCAATACCAGGCCGTGGCTGGGTACCGGCATTAAATATCCAAGTATGTGTGGACGGCCAGCACTTTACCAGATAAGTGCCAGTATTCAATCCTTAACTGGTAAAATTAAACCAACCAAAGATAGGACTGCTATTTATACAGCCCTATTTGCCTAGTTAACTGGTTAAGGGCTGAATGTTGGCATTTATCTGGTTAAGTGCCAACTCCGCCCCATCCGGCCTAATGGTTAGTGCAGGGGGGTTGCAGAACCTGGGGAAGCAGGTTTGATTCCCACTGCTACCTGACGGTCAGCAGTGGGATGAGATCCTGGAGAACCAGGTTCCATTCCCTCTGCAGCTCTGTGTGACCCTGGGCCAAGTCACTTAGCCCTCCATTGCCCCAGGTACAATATCCAGCTTATAATTGAAAAAGAAAAACGCCTATATTGCGACCCAAATCGGGAGATAGACGTTTATCTCACAAAAACAAATAAAGCGGTATAATCGAAAGCTGAATTTGGACGTTTTCAACTGCACTCCGTCGCGGATGCGGACAAAGTTGATGGGGGCGTGTCGAAGACGTGGTGAAGGCAGAACTGGGGCGTGGTTATCGGGCGATCAGAGATGGGCGCCTTTCGCCAATAATGGAAGAAAAATATGCGTTTTTAGCGAGAATTTAGGGCACTTTTCCTGGACCCTGTTTTTCCACGAATAAGGCCCCCAAAAGTGCCCTAAATGACCAGATGACCACTGGAGGGAATCGGGGTTGACCTCCCCTGACTCCCCCAGTGGTCACAAACCCCCTCCCACCACAAAATATGCCGTTTCACAACTTTTTATTTTCACCCTCAAATGTCATACCCACCTCCCTGGCAGCAGTATGCAGGTCACTGGAGCAGTTATTAGGGGGTGCAGTGGACTTCAGGCAGGTGGACCCAGGCCCATCCCCCCTCCACCTGTTACACTTGTGCTGGTAAATGGGAGCCCTCCAAACCCCCCCCAAACCCACTGTACCCACATGTAGGTGCCCCCTTTCACCCCTTAGGGCTATAGTAATGGTGTAGACTTGTGGGCGGTGGGTTTTGAGGGGGATTTGGGGGGCTCAACACCCAAGGGAAGGGTGCTATGCACCTGGGAGCTCTTTTACCTTTTTTTTTGTTTTTGTAAAAGTGCCCCCTAGGGTGCCCGGTTGGTGTCCTGGCATGTGAGGGGGACCAGTGCACTACGACTCCTGGCCCCTCCCACGAACAAATGCCTTGGATTTATTCGTTTTTGAGCTGGGCGCTTTCATTTTCCATTATCACTGAAAAACAAAAACGCCCAGCTCACAAATTGTCGAATAAAACATGGACGTCTATTTTTTTCGAAAATACGGTTCGGTCCGCCCCTTCACGGACCCGTTCTCGGAGATAAACGCCCATGGAGATAGACGTTTTTGTTCAATTATGCCCCTCAATGTAACTTAGACTGTGATCCCATTAGGGACAGTGCAAAGTGCCTGTAATAGAAATTGTAAACCGCATAGTCCCCTCAGGGATCACTTGCGATATATCAAGTGCTGAAAATAAAATAAATAAAACTGCCCACACAATAGCTGGCTCCAGCTTTGGCAGGTAGATGGAATATTCAGAGGCACCATCCGGATAACAAGCTTTGAATATCAACCCTTACAGTTTAAGCCCTCCAGAGTCAGGAAAATACTTGCATGTAGCTCATTTTGAGCTACAACTGAAAACAGCATGAGCTAAATCCCTTCCTCTTTATATAGCCTTTTAGATGAAAGTACAAGGGGGTTTTTTTTTTTCAATCAAAAATGCCATTCAGATAAATTCCAGCCATAACATTTTTCTCTAGTTTGCTAATTCAAACCTATTTGTTGTTTGATTTTATTTTTTAAAAGCAGACTTCTTGAGGCTTGCATCTAATTAATCCTGCAGTCCAGCTATGTTCTTTTGCCTTCTTATAACCTCTTACAAATTCTAAGGCCAGGGTCTCAGACACCAGTCCATGACAGCCAAATACTAGTCAGGTTTTTTATGGTATCCATAATAAATATACAAGAGAGAGACCATTTCATACAATACTGTAGACTAAGACAACGGGCATGCTGATATGTCCTATATATAATCCTCATGGATATCTTGAAACTTGATTGGTTTGCGGCCCTCAAGGTATATTTTGGCAACACTTCACCAACAATAAAGGAGGCTCATTTTCAAAACACATAGACTTACAAAGTTACATAGGTTACAGTGAGGGATATTTTTGAAAAGACATCTAACTTTGACTTTGGGCGTTTTGCACAAAACGTCCAAAATCCGAATAGGAAAGAAGGTCATTTTCGAAAAAGAAAACTGTCTTTTTTTTTTTTTTTTTAATACTGTTTCAAATAAGGTTTTGTGCTTTGGATGTTTTGTTTTTTTGGTCCATTTTTGAAAAAAAAAGTGGAAAACTTAGAGATTCATGCCATTGGGATGTAGGAGGAACCAGCATTTTTAGTAGACTGGTCCCTCAGACATCTCAGGAGAGCAATGGGGCACCCTAGAGGGCACTTCTGTGCACTTGAAAATGCTCCCAGGTGCACATCTCACTTTTGCTCCTTATCTTGTCCCCTGAGCCCTCCAAAACCCACCCAAAATATTCTGTCCCCACTGTACACCACTAAAATAGCCCTTATGGGGGAAAGGTGCATCTATATATGGGTACAGTAGGGTTTTGGTGACTTTGAGAGGGTCACAGTTTCCATCACAAATGTGACAGGTAGAGGGAGATAGGGACCTGGGTCTCCCATGCCATAGTACAGTGCACTGATCCATAGGCGGTCGGTGGCCCAACTGTTTGGGGAGGCAAAAGGGGGTGGGGTTAGGGGTGGAGCCAGGGGTGGAGCTTAAATCCATAATTGTCTGATAACACACAGAAAAAATAAAAATAAAAGTCACAATTAATACCTTTTATTAAATATAGATATTAGATATGTATCATATGTCAAAGAATAAAGTGGTTGCTCAAAGCATATACTAACCACAATCGCTCAACTGCAAAACACTATGCACAATTTTGTGCAAAAACACACTCAGAACCTTACTGTACCATAAATATTACACTGGGCAGAACCTAATACACCAATATACCACCCATACGGAAAATGCAGACCGTCAACAATATGAAACAAGGGATCATAATATCACAATTCTCATGTAGAGCCACAAAACACCCTAATTCATGTTTAATGTGGGATAAAATGCCATAAATAAGTAAATAAATATAAACTTTTAATGTTGAGCACCTGATTCTCAAAGTGGACATATTCCAAACACTATAATGAAAATAAAAAATGATTTTTTTTCTCTCTTTGTTGTCTGGTGACTGTTTTTCTGATCATGCTGGCCCAGTATCCGATTCTGCTGCTATCTGTCCTCTTAACTCCGTTTCCAGGGCTTCCTTTCCATTTCTTTCTTTCCTTTCCTCCTTTCTTCTTCATTTCTGGTCCTCAGCTTCTGCCTATTTTCTTCATCCATGTGTAGTTTTTCTCCTCTTTCTTTTCCCTCATCTCATCTCCTTCCTCACTCTTCCCTCCCCTCCATCCATGTCCAGCATTTTTTCTCTCTCCCCTCCTCTCCCCTGCCCTCCATCCACCCATGTCCAGTGACCCTTCTCTCCCCTGCCCTGCAAGCACCCATACACAGCAAACCTCCTCTCCCCTGCCCTCCATACACCCATGTCCAGTAGTGATCCTCCTCTCCCCTGCCCTGCATGCACCCATACCCGGTGACCCTCCTTCCCCTGCCCTCCATCCACCCATGTCCAGCAGTGATCCTCCTCTCCCCTGCCCTGCATGCACCCATTATACCCAGTGACCCTTCTCTCCCCTCCTTCCACATATGCCCAGTGACTCCCTTCTCTAACCTGCCACCCCCTCCTGAGTTGTTCGGCAAATTCCTCCCCTCCCTCCGGATCCGGTCCACTCACGTCACCGACCTGACTCTTCTGAGCTGTCAGCGCTAACTCTACCCTGCTGCGCTGGCGCTGCCGGCGTTTGTGCTTCAAAATGGCCGCCGAGACTTACAGGGCGGCCTCCAAGACTTCAGCAGAAGTCTCGCGAGGCCGCCTCTGGAAGTCTCGGCGGCCATTTTTAAAGCGCGAACGCCGGCAGCGCCAGCGCAGCGGGGGAGAGTTAGCGCTGACAGCTCCGAAGACGAAGAGTCAGGTTGGTAACGTGAGGGACCGGGACCGGATCCGGAGGGAGGGGGAGGAGCCGGCTCACTGCGGCTGGGGATGCTTAGCCTCCCCAAGCCTTTGATACCGGGCGCCTATGCACTGATCACTACACTACTCCAGGAACCAGGGGTGTAGCCAGACTTTGTGGTGGGAGGGGTCCAGAGCCTGAGGTGGGGGGCACAGTTTGCTGTGTTGCCCCGCCGCTATCCCCGCCTCACCACCGCCCTGCCCCTCTCCACCCACTGCCGCAGTAATACCTTGGCTGGTAGGGGTCCACCATGTTGCCTGCTCTGTCTTCCCCTCATGTCCGTCATGCTCCAACGGCGCTGGAAAAGGCTTCAGCTGGCAGGGCTTGGGGACCACCGCCAGCAAAACCAAGGGCCCAAAGAAATTTTGGGTGGGCCCAGGGCCCTGTTGCCTACCCAGTTACGCCCCTGCCAGGAACCTGTATGCTGTTCTAAAGACCTGACTTTAACATCTGAGGCTAAGTCATATTTTTATTCACATTTTTGGGGGTGGGAAGGGGTCAGTGACCACTGGGGGGGGGGGTATTGGGGGGCCATCTCTGATCCCCTCCAGTAGTCATATGCTCATTTAGGGCACCTTTTTTTTTTTGCCTTATTCATTCTGAAAACAGGTCTACACCAAAATATCTTAGTTTTAGTCCTGGACGGTTTTTTTTTTGTTCCAGTATGGCTGAAAAACATCCAAGTGTTAGGCACACCCTAATCCCACTTTTGAAACACCCTTGACAAACTCCCTTGTGATTTGGACACACTGCAGATGAATTGCATTAACGTCTGCAAATTAGGTTTCGAAAATACCGACTAGGACGTTTTGACAAGAAGAAATGGTGCTTTATGACACTTTTTGGACATTATTCTCTTTCAAAAAATGAGCCCCTATGTAACTTTGTAAGTCTATATGCTTTGAAAATAAACAACTTAATGTACTTGGACACGTCCTCAGTCAATTCAGAAGACACAGTTCTGCCAGGAAGCAGCCAATGAGGTGAAACACAGCCACTGTTAGGACCACATGCAGTCAAGTTTTCTTAGGAAAGTTCAGCTATTGAGATGTATATTTGTTTTTATTTTTCTTGTTCATCAATTGATTTTTTTCCCTTTTTGTATAAAATCACGTATATGACAGACTAAATGGGGAAGAGAGAAATGGTGTGGCAATTAGAATTCCTGCTGGCTTTATAATTGATGTATTCGTGCCTGCCAACTGAGATTATTGTAGGTATTATAAACATACCTTTCAGTGATCAATTTTGAGCATTTGGTGGTTTATCTAAGGGCCATTTTACTAAGCTGCACTAGTAAAAAGGCTTAGCGCATTCTAACGTGGGTCTTTTCTGCGGGCTAAGCCCGTTCCCAGCACAGATATAAAAAAAGGGCATTTTTCTATTTGTTGAGGGGCCCTTTTACTAAGCTGCATAGGCGCCTATGCACGCCCCACATGCGCCAAATTGGACTTACCACCCGCTTACCGCGTGGCCCTTGCGGTAATTTCAATTTTGGCGCGCATCCGCTACGCGCATCTGAAAAATATTTTGTATTTTCTGATGCGCGGCAGCTACGCGCATCAAGTGGAATTTGACGCACATAGACCATTACCGCCCAGACCGTGTGAGACCTTACCGCTAGGTCAATGGCTTGCGGTAAGGTCTCAGACCCAAAATGGACGCGTGGCAATTTTCAGCAAAAAAAAAAAAGGCATTTTTTTGTAGGTGCGCTAAAAAATAATTCTGCGCATGCCTAAAGCCCGTGTCTACACTACCTCAGGCCATTTTTCAGCGCACTTTAGTAAAAAGACCCTTGAATTTCTAGCTATGCATTAATGTTAGCGGTCAGGGCTCCTGCATTATGGGTGTGCTACCCAGTTAGCGTGCCAGTGAAATCAGCAAGCTAGCTGAACAGTGCTTCCACAAACATTCTCTGCCCTTGACATGCTCCTTCCTAAAATGTTAAAAAAAAAATACTGTGTGCTTATCACATGCAGGTGGCAAAACTAATGCAGAACAATGCAGCGTGTTCTGCGTTAGGCCATTTTTCCTGCATTAGGTGCAGGTTAGTGCTGAACGCGGCTTAGTAAAAGGGTCCCTTTATTCCTCATTTCTAATTTTGGTAATTTCTTCACCTTACTTAAGAATTTTCATTTAAAGATGGGTCAAAGATCATTAGAGGTCCTAGAACAAACTTTGAATTGTCTGCTGGTTATATCAGATATGGCACGTTCCTCTTGGTTTGGAATGATTTATTGTTGCTCAGTCTTGCCTGTCTCCTGTGTCTAATTTGCATGTTTATATGAATCAGATTATTATGCAAACTATAAAGGACCATTACTATAATGTGTCAAATGTTTGGGAGCCATTCCAAGATCTTGAAGAAAAGGTGGATATATGACCTATCCCAGGGGTAGGCAACTCCGGTCTTCGAGAGCCGAAAGGCAGGTCAGGTTTTCAGGATATCCACAATGAATATGCATGAGATAGATTTGCATACCATGGAGGTGGTGCTTGCAAATCTATTCCTGCATATTCATTGTGGATATCCTGAAAACCTGACCTGCCTGCGGCTCTCGAGGACCGGAATTGCCTACCCCTGACCTATCCTATATGATAATTAGATAAGGACCAAGCTCGATTGATAAGTAACCTGGGAGGAGATATGTGTTACTGAGTATGATGTAATTAAATAGCTGTCTCTGTTACCACTTGATTTAGATTATAATAAATGTGGAAGGGCATTTTCGATATGACGTCCAAATGGCGAAATAAATATTTATCGGAAAACGTTTAAAAACTGAAGTCCATAATGGAAAAAAAAAAACCTAAACGTTTTCCGATATTCAAAAATACCCAGATAAGTTTTGAAAGAAGATGTACCAAAAACTTTCTAGACACTTGGAGATACACATTTTCACCAATCGAAAATACCCTGTGTAAAACGTGCAACAGCGGTACTGATCCCCACATGTGCAACAGTAGTACTGCCCCCTCCAAATGTCTGTATCAGCAGCATGACACTCCCTCCACATGCAAAACATGCAAATATATATCTGCACGTTGAGGAACGTTCTTCAGAGTGTCCAGCTATATCTCTGAGAAGGGAACCAAATTTCTCTGCGGAGGATACAGAACGACTGGTCCTCTTGTGCCTCAGGTACAGGAGAGAAATAATAAAACATCACCACCATGTGCATATGTAAGTAGGTGACATACCCATGTCCCGCCCATGGCCTACTCGTCTCTTGCAGTTACGTGCTAACTTATAGAATAATGCATAGCACACTTCTGCACCCAACGCCAATTAAGGTTGCCAGTTAAGCACCCAGTTTTAGAATTGCCCTGCTTGTCTTTCAGGAACAGATCTGGTCCTAGGCCTGTCAGTAAAAGCTGTTTAAAATGCGAGAAACGTCTTTAGAAAGACTGAATCAGAAGACAATCATGTGCAAATCAGAAAGTGAGGAACTTTCAAATGGATCTCACAGAGTTTTAGAAACACTTAGAATAATAGCCATGGTCACTAGGGTGCCATAACGACATACCCCATTATAAAATGCAACACTAAGTAAACCTAGGAGTAGAAATTTAACAACTGAGCATTTAATGGGAGCAATTATACCAAAAGAATAATGAACCTATTAGACAGGAGAATTGCCAATTACTCTGAGGCTTACTGGAATACAGCTGTGAAAAGAAATACAGTGGTATGGTTAAGAATGGTTATTAAGAGGAGATAATGCATTCTGTTTGTACTGACATAAGCCCTGTTTCCTTTCAAATAAAATAGGCTTGTCTGACTATAAGGCCTCTATCTACTAAACTGCATAAGGTTTTGCCAGTACCACACAGTAATTGCCAAAATTATCATGTGGTAACTGGAAAACCTCTGCATTACATGTTGAAAGTGTTTCTGGCATTTTTTTTGCAGGGCTGCGGCACAGTTAACAGAGAGAAAAAGTCACTACTGTGTATTAAGGGGGGTGATTCTATAACAGGCATCCTGTTAGGCATCCTGATAATGCACAATAGAAGCGCATTCTATAACAACTCCTTAGCCCCCGGCAGTGGCGTAGCCACAGGTGGGCCTGGGTGGGCCGGGGCCCATCCACTTAGGGCTCAGGCCCACCCAACAGCAGCACATATTTAGTGCTAGCTAGTGGGGATCCCAAGCTTTGCCAGCTGAAGACCTCCCCTTGATGGTGCTGAAAACACTGCTTTCCACTTCAGCAGTCTAAGCTTCCTAAGCTGCTGATAATGGCCTCATCGTTTGGGGGGGGGGGGGGGAGGAGAACACTTGGTGCCCACCCACTTCTTGACTAGGTCCACCCAAAATCTGCTGTCTGACTACGCCCCTGGCGCCCGGGTGTCATCAGAGAATATATGGCCTCTACCAAACATGAGCAATGCTCCTGTTCCTGGTAATGATGGGGGGAATTCTGCTGGGGGACCTTAGAGGGAAAGAGTTTGGTATCAGCATTTAAGGGCCCTTTTACTAAGCCACATAAGGGTCTACGCGCACCCAATGAGTGCCAAAATGGAGTTACCGTCCGACTACCACGCGGCTCTTACGGTAATTTCATTTTTGGCACGCATCTGATATGTGTGTCTGAAAAATATTTTTTATTTTCAGGCACATGTAACGGATGCGCCCCAAGCAGAATTTGATGCGCATAGGTCATTATCGCCCATATTCTTCACCACTAGGTCAATGGCTGGCAGTAAGGTCTCAGACCCAAAATGGACGTGCAGCAATTTTGATTTTGCCGCACGTCCATTTTTGGCAAAAAAAGGCCATTTTTACAGGCGCGCTAAAAAATGGATCGGCGCACACCCAAAACCCATGCCTACGCTACTGCAAGCCATTTTTCAGTGCGCCTTTGTAAAAGGACCCCTAAGTGTTGTAATTTGTGACTGCTGTGAAAAAGAAAGAAAACGCGATGAAACGCAACTAAGCGTGTAACAAACCCACAAAGCAGACCAGCTATTCAGAAGTGCTGTATCATTTATTAAAACAGTCACCCGGCGTGGCTACATTTTGCCCACAGGCTGCATCAGGGGTTGAAACTATTGGGGAAACTGCACAGCACTCCCCTAAATAGTCAAATGCAATCCTAAACAGCATATCAGCACTTCCGGGTACAGAGAGACAGCATTCCCACAAACACAATGCAGGACAAGGAGTTGTGGGAATTTCCCTCAATAGTTTCAACCCCTGATGCAGCCTGTGGGCAAAACATGGCCACTTCGGCTGACTGTTTTAATAAATGATACAGTGCTTCTGAGTTACTGGTCTGATTTGTAGGTTTGTGACTGCTGTGCACATGTGCTTTCAGCTGCCATCCACTTGCTATGGGCTCTCTCTGTGGCAGGTCACTGGTCAATGTAGCTTTACAGCTAGTGCTAGGGTTGGGTCATCTGTGGCCATAGCAGTCATGTGGGGATGACCTCAGTGGAAGGAAATAGAATGCTCAGTACTAACTTGCTCCCTCTGCCACCTAGGCACAAACGTCCTTAAGCCACTCCGAAGGTGCAAATACCTGACTCTCTTCTTCAGGTCCTCAATCTGTGTGGGAAAGGTGAGAGGACAAGAGAGAAGTTGAGCCATTCTCATCCAACAGAGGTTTTCTGCAAGGAATAGGCTCAGCCTCGTAGTGCTGTCTTCTGGCTGTTCCATGGTGCACATTTATTTATTTATCAGTTTTATATCTCGTATTATCCAATTAATCTAAATGGGAAACAAAAAACCATACATAAAACAAATTAATATCAAAGAAAAGTATAAAAAAAAGTAAAAATTATATCTAATTATGATAAACCTTAAAACAGACAATCAACCACATCTGATACAATCAAGCAGCTTAACCATAATACATCTTCAATATTATGCCTTTTGAAATAAATATGTTTTAAGTTGCTTTCTAAATAACATTAGTGAGGATATTTGCCATAACTCTAGGGGAAGATCGTTCCACGTAGTTGGAGCAGCAATGACGAACACCTGGGAATGGACCTCCTTTAGTTGAACCTGATGGAATGAGGGTACATCTAATAGCAATCTTCCTTGAGATTTTAAATTCCTATTGGGCAAGTAAATTTTCAAACTTTTAGAAATAGCAATTGGGGTATCATCCTGCAAAGCATTAAATACCGACAAAAATATCTTAAATTCAACCCACCACATAACCGGGAGCCAATGTAATTCAATAAGCTGGAGAGTAATATGACCCATTTTATTAATATTCCCTATCACACAAGCATATGCGTCACAGAGATGGCTCTGCTAGCTTGGGCATAGTTATTGATGGGACAACCTATCTCGCTATATTCCTCCCACTTGCACCTCCTTGACCATCTACCGCAATGTGTTGTACTTTTATGTGGGTTCTATATACACTGCTTCCATGATGGTGGGGGAAGAGGTTATTGTGCAGCAAGATGGGGGTTTGCAGCCATGCCCTGAAGTATGCTAGGCAGCCCTGTTTGCATTTCTTGTCCTGGTGAGTGTATTTGCTCCCCCTTCACCTATCCTCCCCCTTCATCTCGATCTCCTTCCTCTCTCCCCTCAAAGACAGGGTAATGGTAATCATTGCATTTTTGTGTTTCAGTCTTTTCATTGAATATTTACCCAATAAAGAACACCACTGTACAACTACAACAACAATCAGAGACAAATACAGAACATCAGTCACACAATAGGAAAGTCACAGGTTAAGAATTTACTGCTTTGATAGATATTTATCCAGAAGGTCTCAGGTTTGATAATGCTGAAGCAATTGATCACCCTTAATAGAAGCTGCTCGTTCATACTTTTGGAACTGGCAGACTTTGTGTCACCAAATATTAAAATCAATCTTAGTGTTGTCCTTCCAGTCAATTAGTATTACTTTGAATGCAATAGCCAGTAAAATAGCTAACATAGCAGCATTTTCCTTTGATAAAGATGACCCGGGAGACAACGACTTCCAAATTACTATTCAGTATGTTAATTTTACATTGATCTGAAGCACATCACAGATTCATTTCCAAATCTGTTGCCAATAATCCGAAAGGTTTAGACAGAAAGAGAGTAGATGAGTCAAAACCCTGTTTGGTCTGACAGGACCAACAGGTTGCCATACTCTCACCAGCAATTTGAGAAATCTTAATAGTTGTCCACAGGGCTTTATGAGCTAGAAAGGATAAAGACTGAGTCAAGGACGATGACAATAAAAGACAGGAGTTTTTCACTAGATCAGTGACCATTTTTGTTTTTGCTGTTAAAGTGACATTGCAATCATTTTCCCAGCTTGGATTCCCTTTGCAGTTGCTTCAAGCAGTTATATATAGTGCAGGCTGCTTTAGATGTCCTTGCGTAATGGACACAAAAGTCTTTTAAGTTCCCAATCTGCATCTATAAAGTCAAGTAATCTTGAAGCCTATAAATAATGCATTAGTTGCAAAAACTTATAATAGAATTTCTGAGGCAATCCAAACTCCTGTCTTAATTCTGGAAAGGTTTTACATTGATCAGTGTACCATATCCCACCTGTACACTAGTGCACCAATTCTACAGGATTATTTTGAATTTTAAACTTGGGGATATTCCACAGCCATGGAGGAGTAGCCTAGTGGTTAGAGCAGTGGTCTTGACATCCAGAGGTAGCCAGTTCAAATCCCACTACTGCCCCCTGGTGATCTTGGGTAAGTCACATAACTCCCATTTTGTCTCAGATACAAAATTAGATTGTGAGCCCTCCAGGGACAGGGAAATACCCAGTATACCTGAATGTAACTCACCTTGAGCTACTACTGAAAAAGGTGCGAGCAAAATCCAAATAAATAAATCTGAGTTGAGAATGAAACCCATTGGTTAGTTTCAAAGCTTCCTCTAGGGGCAGCTACTATAGGGTTGACAGACACTCTAGCAGGGATATACATACCTGCCAAGCAGGGTAAGACATATGGAGCCTGAGTATCTCTTTCTTTATGTAATCAGATGGGATTAACAGCCATGTCTTAACAGGAATTCTTGGTTGTACCATTTAAAATCAGGAAATTTAAGGCTACTTAGTTATTTGCTATGTTTTAGTATTTTTAATGCAATCCAAGGGATTTTGTTATTCCACAAAAATTTAACTAGAAGTTTCTCAAGCTGCTGATATATGGTGGGGCATAAAAGAACTTATAGCATGCTTGGAATGTAATTTATCTTAAGGGCTACAACCATTTTAATGACCTCCAGATGGCCCCACCACGTAAGGTATAAATGAGACCAGGACAACTAACCCATATTCCATAGGATCTGTATTCCTTTTTATGGGAGTTTCAGAAAGCGCCTCATGAGTATTGAAATGATTTAATGGCAGCACTTACCCCTTAATCCTATAAAAGCTGTCAAAAATTGGGTATGAAAATTTGGGGAAGTCCCCAATTCACATGTGCAATTTAATTGAATAATGAACTAATTAGCGCCAACAATTGGCTTTTTAACAAGCAATTATTGGCACTAATTAGATTTAACTGGATTTTATATGCAAGTAAAAAAAAAGGGGGGGCACAGAAATGGGAGGGTCGTGGGCGGAATGGGGCGTTCCTTGCATTTAGGTGCGTTGTTATATAATAAGGGGGATATGCTCCTAATTTAGGCATGTACACTTGTACCATGTATCAGCTGATGCAAATGGCTGTGCCTAAAGTTAGGCGCAATTCCTGGGCATAAGCGCTATTCTATAAACTATGCCTAATTTTAAGTGTGGCTTATAAAATAGCACTTTTTTAGCACCAATTTTTTTCAGTACGATATATAGAATTCACCTCTTAATGGCAATAGAAAATTCAGAAAAATCATCAATAAGGGGCAGGAATCTAGGGAGTGAAGCTGTATCCAAAAAGCCATGATATCATCTGCACAGATTGATATCTTACATTTCAACGGTAGCCATGATGTAGACACATATAATGGCATTATCCTGCCAAATTGTACGAGACAAAAGTTTTATTGCAAAATTAAATGATAAAGGGAACAAGGGCCAACCTTGCCTAGCACCTCTAGGAAGAAAGAAGGGTCTGAAGCAGAGTTTGTTCACACATATATGTGCTCAGGGTACCAAGTATAGAATCTTAATCATGTGAGTGATGGAGAGGCCCAAAGCAAAATATTACAATACTATGAATAAGTAATACCACTTGACCCTATCAAACACTTTTTTTTTACCATCTAATGACAGGGCAATCATAGGAGGGGCACTATAATTAGTCTTGACTAAAATATTACACAATAACCTGCCACTGTCTGTTGCCATATGGCCTTATAAATCCCATTTAATATCTATGGATTAAGAATGGCATTATGGTACTTAAGTAAGTTGCAAACAATTTAAAAATATTTTTATTATCCGCATTATTCAATGATATTGAAGCACTGTAATACAAGCTTCTATATAGGTTTTCCCAAGGCAGATTTACTAGAAATAAAAATATAATAAATTATATTTAGTTTTAGTATAAGAAGATCAGCAAAAGCTTTATAAAAATTGACCATCTGGCAGGGAGCTTTCTTAAAAGGGCAATTAAATTTCATCAGAAGTGAGTTTTCCCTGTTTTTGTACAGAGGGCAGTAGTGGACAGTGCAGTTTATTTAGCACTAGGTGATTCCACCCAACCAGGACAATAAGGAGAAGCTTTAGTCCAGGATTGTCCAACTTCGGTCCTCGAGGGCTGCGATCCAGTCAGGTTTGCAGGATTTCCCCAAGGAATATGCATTAGATCTATTTGAATACACTCTCTGTCTCTATTGTATGCAAATATATCTGATTCGTATTCATTGGGGAAATCCTGAAAACCCGACCAGGCAAGGGCCGAAGTTAGACACCCCTGCTTTAGTCTGAATACAGTACCATGTGACACACAAGCTATGAGTCATGTAATAACAGCTCAGTGCTTGAATATCGTTTCCAAAACTCGTAAAAGTGATTGGATAACATCAACACAGAGCCTCAGCAGCAACTCATTTCACACAGTAATATATCCTGTGGCTTGCTTGCATCGTCATCAGCTCCATTTACTTAGTAATGCTTTTTCATAATGCTTTTTCATTTTTTTACAAAATACTTTTAAATATCTTATATAAATTCTAAGACCAATCATTAAAACTTATCTTTTAAAGTTCTTGGACCCACTAGGAGGGGGCCATGCTTGAGGGGCTTTGCCCTGGGGAAGGGGAGTTAGTATGGTGAAAGGCTGCCATGTGTTGGGCTCTTGCCCATATGTTGGGGCCTCCTCCACTAGGGGAGGTCCTGGAGGAGGCTCTGTAGCTCTCCAAGAGATGACTCTGGGGATGTCTGTATTGCTGGGGGGGGGGGGGGGATTTGAGGGGTGTCTGTGTCACACCAGGAATGTGATTCAGATATGTCTGTGTTCTGCTGGAAGTGGGGTTCTTTAAGGGGGTCTGTGCCTTGCAGGGGGGGGGATTACTTGAGTATGGGATGGGTGCTGCAATAGAGGGGTTGGAGGGACTATATGCTGTGATGGAAGGTTTGTTTCAGGAAAGCTCTAAGGGAGTAAGATGGCATCAGTATGGGGACTTGATTGGCAGGGTAGGAAAGAGAGCTGACAATGTAGAGGACTCCAGATATTGCTGTTTACAGTTTCTCCTATCTCAGACGTGAATGAAAGCAGGTGTAAGTTTCAACGTTTTGGTTTCTCAGTACCAGGGCCACTGACAAAGCCAGGCCCGGGGCAGGGTCACCACATCTGTGCCCCCCCCCCCCCACTCAGGCTGCCACCACCCCCGCCTCCATTACTTTACCTTGCCACCACCCCTGCCTCCATTACCTTACCTTCTGGTATCCGTTCCTGCCTCAGTCTGTCACTCTCCTCTGAGCCAGGAACCAGGTTATCGCATTAAGGTAATCACCCGGATCCCGACACACAGGAGCAGGAGAGAGACAGACTGAGGGAGCAGAGCCTTGTGGCACCAGGCCCAACTTAAGAGGCCAAGCCTGGGAATCTTGCCCCCCTTCGTCCCTCCCTCGGCAGTCCTGCTCAGTACAGATATGGATTCCCTATGTGAAAAAGTGAACCTGTGTCTGTTTTGGGCCCACTAAGACCACTTCCTTTCCCTGCCCTCTCCATACCCCCTTGCTATGTAAACGATAGCTTCCCTATCTGTGAATGGCCCTTGTTCTGAAATGGCATTTAAATGTTTGACTCTCTCCAGGTGTTTACATCTGACATTTAGACATGGGGATGCTTGTAAAATAAAGGCCATAATGGTGTATTTAGATTGTAATACTAAGGATGGAAAATACTTCTCAGACTTGACTTGAGTATGTGAATATTTCATTCAAGTTTCCTCAGACAAATTCATCTTCAGCTAATTCAGATCAGACTTTTGAAAAAAATCTGACTTTTCTGGAATTAGTATGGATTCATGCAAACGTATATATTTGAAGTATGCATCTGAAGGTAGTGAAAATCTGAGTATTTAGAACGCAAGGGTAAATCTGATAATTAGGGATCCTTTTACAAAGCTGCGCTAACGATTCCAATGCGGCAAATGAGATGAAGCCCATTCAAGTCTTATGGACTTCATCGCATTTGCTGCACTGGAATCACTAGCATAGCTTTGTAATAGGAGCCCTTAATGAGTTAAAAGTTATCTGAACCAGGAAATTATGGAAATTGGAATTGATTTTTTTTAAGTCCTGATCTTTTTAATGGATTTTTAAAAAATTGAAATCCAAATTGGTACAAAGAAGATTAACACATAAAAATCCATTTACCATAATTTTTAACTCTAAGCTCTATTACATAGAATTATTATACCGCTAATGCAGAGTTGGACAAATGAGACACAACTCAGAGACTGGATAATTTTAACACTTCAAAAGAGATTATTAGAAAACATTCACCAACAATAGTGAAACATGGTGGGAATATGTGGGATATAAATGTTCACAATAAATAAATAAAAATAGAAATTGGAATCAAGAGAAAAAAAAGAAAGAAAGAAATTTTTGCAACAACAACCAGGCTTGTACAGAAATGTTTCAGACTGGGTAGGCAAATGATACCTAGAAGCAGATTCACTAAAATCTAACAGTGGGGTCTGTGCTTTCTTAAAGACGTGTTTTGCTTTACCTTTCACAGGTAACTTCTACATACTGAGACTCTCCCAAATGCTAGAAAGCCATTCTATCAGCATAGTTTGGCTTTTTCCAAACTCTTAGCTACCAATATGTGGGAAATAACTATGTTATAATTACTTTAAAAGTATTAGTTTTAATAAAAAGGTTAATGAATAGCAAAGGAGTAACACATCTAACATTTTGCCCATATACGTATTACCATGATATTACTTCTAGAGGTCTCAGGGGCCGTTTTGATTAGGCAAAGACATGAGGCAGGAGAGAGTAAGCATCCCACTAGATACCAGGGACCATCAGTAAGCTGGGGATTGGGTCAGCCTCATTGGGATTACTTCTCTCTATATGCTACTATATATTCGTCCCAGAGTTGTATTCTCTTTTCCGGAACCTTATCAGCTTCCTTGCACCTACTGTTACTCTATTTTCCACTCTGTGTATATTCCCGGAGTTGGTACTCTCCTCTCCAGAACCTGTAAGCCACATTAAGCCTACTGCTGTGCAGGAAAATGTGGAATGCAAATGTAATAAATAAATAAATAAACCGGGGAGGGCTCCTTGATGGGGTATCTGTGCCATGCTAGGTGGATCTGTACTGCACTAGGGTGGGTTACTCTGGGGGTCTGGTGCTGCCATGGGAGGCTGGATGTGGGGACCATGCCATGATACAGGGGTTGTTCAGCAGGCTCTAAGGGGATACTAGGATATTTTACTTTCAAAAACTTTTGATCAGCCTTAGTAAGTTGTCCTTGAGGAAAGGCTTTATCAATCATACTTGCAATTTCAATTATTATAAGTCCAAGATTTGCCTTGTCAAAGAAAAATTGGGGGGGGGGGCATGTATATACAATATAATTGCACTCTAACTGAGCTTCTGAAGTCTTTTTCCTCCTCTTTCATAATAAGTAACTTTTTTAAACAAGGGGCTCTTTACTTAAGATTTATAAGAGCTTGCATACTGTTTAGGTGGTGACATTTTTCAGCAGCAAGTGAGTCTTTGTCTGGTTAATATTTAGCCAGCGGCAGTGAGCATTTTTTTTAAAACTCTGAGCACCATAGGCTGAAATATGTCCTGATATTCAATGCCAGGCCATGTCTGGACACTAGCATTGGCTATCTGTGGCCAGGAGAGCATATATGGATCACTGGATCTTATGCAGGTCCTGGTTGATATTCAGCTGGGACGCGAACAAGACACTTAAGTGAGTCCCGGCTGAATATCAACTTCAGCCCACATAAAGTAAAGCAGGTCCATCCGTCCCCCCCCCCCCCAAAGTCTAATGCCCTCTCCTACCCTCTGTATCTACATTCTCCCTCCCCCTGGAAGATATAATGGCACAATTTGACAAATTGAAGAGTAGCAAATCACCTGGACTGGATGGTATTCAATCCAGAGTACTGACAGAATCGAAAAATGAAATTGCAGAACTATTGTTTTAGCTTTAAAATCAAGCATGGTACCGGAAGATTGGAGAGTGGTCAATGTAAAGCCGATTTTTAAAAAAAGGTTCCAGAGGTGATTCAGGAACTTATAGACTGCTGAGGCTGATGTCAGTGCCAGGCAAAATGATAGAGACTATTATAAAGAACAAAATTATAGAGCATATTCAAAAGCATGGATTAATGAGGCAAAGCCAATGTGGTTTTAGTGAAAGGAAATCTTGCCTCACCAATCTATTACATTTCTTTGAAGGGGTGAACAAACATGTGGATGAAGCTGAGCCGTTGATATTGTATTTCTGGATTTTCAAAAGGCATGTGACAAAGTACCTCATGAAAGACTCTAGAGGAAATTGGAGAGCCATGGGATAGGAGGTAGTGTTCTATTGTGGATTAAAAACTGGTTAAAAGATAGAAAACAGAGAGTAGAGTTAAACGATCAGTATTCTCAGTGGAGAAGGGTAGATTGTGGTGTTCCTCAGGGGTCTGTGCTGGGATCTTTGCTTTTTAACATATTTATTAATGATCTAGAGATGGGAATAACTAGTGAGGTAATTACATTTGCTGATGTCACAAAGTTATTCAAAGTTGTTAAATCGCAAGAGGATTGTGAAAAATTACAAGAGGACCTTATAAGACTGGGAATCCAATAGCAGATGACGTTTAATGTGAGCAAGTGCAAAGTGATGCATGTGGAAAAGAGGAACCCCAGAATATAGCTACGTAATGCAAAGTTCCACATTAGCAGTAGGAAAGGGATCTAGGTGTCATCATTGATGATACGTTGAAACCCTCTGCTCAGTGTGTGGAAACGGCTAAGAAAGCAAATAGAATTTGTGGTCACTTATTTTGTACCTGACAAGGGTCTATTTGTATTCAGTGTTTGTGACTGAGGCCAGGTAGTCTGTTTGCATGAAGTTTCTGTTTAAGATTCTGTAATAATTCAGCTTGTTCAGTTTCCCAATAGGTGTATTGATGTTCTAGGCCTGACTGCAATATTTATTGTGTTGTATTATCCTAGGTAGGGTCCTTGTTGCGCTACTTTTGTAAGTTAGTGGTGTTATGGTAAAGTAGATTAGCTCAATGGTCCTGAGTGATTTTTGTAGGCTTTGTATTACAGGTACTTCATAGTATGCTTCGGACTGGAAAGGATCTATGTTTTTACTGAGATTACACCAAATTCAACTTTTTTTGTATGGCAAGTTACTGGGGAAATGCCCTTTTTCTGCTTTGCAGAGGAGCTATGGGTGTTTCTGTGGATGCCAAATATATGTTTAAATTAACAGCTTGATAGTCCAGTGTGCAGTGTTAGGGATCAGTATCTTTCATATTAGATTTTAGGCTATATATTTAAACTGTTACTTCAAAAGTATTTACCTGATTTATTAATACAGTTTATTAAGGTGCTTAATATTTGTTATAAAGCAAAGTTGAAGGATATGCACCATTGTGGTAATTATTTTGCAGGATATTGTGATTCTTGTTGAGATGTTGACCATACTCAAATTACTGTAATGGCAAAGTTTAAGTTACGGGATAATGCAAATTTATTTTAAAATGTCAGTATTTCCAAAAGGCTCCTTTTACAAAACTGCAATAGTGTTTCCTGCATGGTAAATGCGAGGAAACACATAGGAATTGAATGGGCTTTGTCACATTTGCCGTGCTGGGTATCACTGCCGAGGCTTTGTGAAAGGAGCCCAACCTGCTTATAATCGAAAGAGAAAAATACCTATATTGCGACCCAAATCGGGAGATGGACGTCTTTCTCCCGTGGGCGCCCAAATTGGTATAATCGAAAGCCGATTTTGGGCGTTTCCAACTGCAATCCGTCGCGGAAACGGGCAAAGTTGGCGGGGTCGTGTCGGAGGCGTGGTGAAGGCGGAACTGGGGTGTGGTTATCGGCCGAGGAGAGATGGGCGTCTTTAGCTAATAATCGAAAAAAAGGCGTTTTTACCGCGATTTTGGGTCATAGTAACATAGTAACATAGTAGATGACGGCAGATAAAGACCTGCATGGTCCATCCAGTCTGCCCATGACAAACTCATATGTGTATACCTTACCTTGAATTTGTACCTGTCCTTTTCAGGGCACAGACCATATAAGTCTGCCCAGCAGTATTTCCCGCCTCCCAGCCACCAGTCCCGCCTCCCATCACCGGCTCTGGTACAGACCGTATAAGTCTGCCCACCCCTATCCTCGCCTCCCAACCACCACCCCCTCTTCCCCTCAACTGCTCCGCCACCCAATTTCAGCTAAGCTTCTGAGGATCTATTCCCTCTGCACAGGATTCCTCTATGCATATCCCACGCATGTTTGAACTCCGTTACCGTTTTCATCTCCACCACCTCCCGCGGGAGGGCATTCCAAGCGTCCACCACCCTCTCCGTGAAAAAATACTTCCTGACATCTTTCCTGAGTCTGCCCCCCTTCAATCTCATTTCATGTCCTCTCGTTCTACCGCCTTCCCATCTCCGGAAAAGGTGCGTTTGCGGATTAATACCTTTCAAATATTTGAACGTCTGTATCATATCACCCCTGTTCCTCCTTTCCTCCAGGGTGTACATGTTCAGGTCAGCAAGCCTTTCTTTATACGTCTTGGAACGTAAATCCCATACCATCCTCGTAGCTTTTCTTTGCACCGCTTCCATTTTTTTAACATCCTTCGCAAGATACGGCCTCCAAAACTGAACACAATACTCCAGGTGGGGCCTCACCAACGTCTTATACAGGGGCATTAAAACCTCCTTTCTTCTGCTGGTCACTCCTCTCTCTATACAGCCTAGCAATCTTCTAGCTACTGCCACCGCCTTGTCGCACTGTTTCGTCGCCTTCAGGTCCTCAGATACTATCACCCCAAGATCCCTCTCCCCTTCCGTGCCTATCAGACTCTCCCCGCCTAACACATACGTCTCCCTTGGATTTCTCCTCCCCAAGTGCATCACTTTACATTTCTTCGCATTGAATTTTAATTGCCAAACCTTAGACCATTCTTCTAGCTTCTTCAGATCTTTTTTCATGTTTTCCACACCCTCCGGGGTGTCCACTCTGTTGGAAATCTTGGTGTCATCCGCAAAAAGGCAAACCTTACCTTGTAACCCCTCGGCAATGTCACTCACAAATATATTGAACAGAATGGGCCCCAGCACCGATCCCTGAGGCACTCCACTACTCACCTTTCCTTCCTCCGAGCGAACTCCATTTACCACCACCCTCTGGCGTCTGTCCGTCAACCAGTTCCTAATCCAGTTCACCACTTCGGGTCCTATCTTCAGGCCGTCTAGTTTATTTAAGAGCCTCCTGTGGGGAACCGTGTCAAAAGCCTTGCTGAAATCTAAGTAGATGACGTCCATAGCACGTCCTTGATTTAATTCTCCCGTCACCCAGTCAAAGAATTCAATGAGATTCGTTTGGCACGATTTCCCTTTGGTGAAACCATGTTGTCTCGGATCCTGCAACTTATTGGTTTCCAGGAAATTCACTATCCTTTCCTTCAGCATGGCTTCCATTACTTTTCCAATAACCGAAGTGAGGCTTACCGGCCTGTAGTTTCCAGCTTCTTCCCTATCCCCACTTTTGTGAAGAGGGACCACCTCCGCCGTTCTCCAATCCCTCGGAACCTCTCCCGTCTCCAAGGATTTATTAAACAAGTCTTTAAGAGGACCCGCCAGAACCTCTCTGAGCTCCCTCAGTATTCTGGGGTGGATCCCGTCCGGCCCCATGGCTTTGTCCATCTTCAGCTTTCCAAGTTGTTGATACACACTCTCTTCCGTGAATGGTGCTCTATCCACCTCCTTCTCAGGTGTACTTTTGCCAGTCCCTCTCGGTCCTTCCCCAGGGTTTTCATCAGTGAAAACAGAACAAAAGTATCTATTTAGCAAATTGGCTTTTTCTTCATCATTTTCTACATAGCGTTTTGATGTTTCTTTTAGTCTCACAATTCCATTTATAGTCTTTCTCCTTTCACTAATATACCTGAAGAAGTTTTTGTCTCCCCTCCTTACATTTCTAGCCATTTGTTCTTCCGCTTGCGCCTTCGCCAGACGTACCTCTCTCTTGGCTTCTTTCAGTTTCATCCAGTATTCCTCCCCGTGTTCCTCCTCTTGAGATTTTCTATATTTCTGGAACGCTAACTCTTTAATCTTTATTTTCTCAGCCACTTGCTTTGAGAACCATATTGGTTTCCTTTTTCTCTTGCTTTTATTTACTCTCCTTACATAAAGGTCTGTGGCCCTGTTTATGACTTCTTTTAGCATGGACCACTGTCCTTCCACTTCTCGTATGTCCTCCCAGCCCATCAGCTCCTTCCTCAGGTATTCTCCCATTTTGTTAAAGTCAGCTCGCTTGAAATCGAGGACTTTGAGTTTAGAGTGGCCGCCATCCACATGAGCCGTTACATCAAAACAAACTGTTTGATGGTCACTGTTTCCCAGGTGTGCAGCCACTCGGACATTTGACACACTATCCCCATTTGTTAGCACCAGATCCAACGTGGCTCCCTCCCTCGTGGGTTCGTTCACCATTTGTCTGAGCAGAGCACTTTGGAAAGCATCCACAATCTCTCTACTTCTTTCTGATTTTGCAGACGGAACCTTCCAATCTACATCCGGCAGATTAAAATCTCCCAACAACAGCACCTCTCTTTTCTTCCCCAACTTTTGAATATCAGCAATCAGATCTTTATCTAGTTCTTCCAATTGTGTCGGGGGTCTATAGACAACACCCACGTGGACCAAGGTTCTATCCTCTCTTTTTAAGGTGATCCATATCGCTTCTTCCTTTCCCCAGTTCCCTGTCATTTCAGTCGCTGCGATATCATTTCTGACATACAGAGCTACTCCTCCACCTATACGTCCCTCTCTATCCTTCCTAAAAAGATTATAGCCTGGTATGTTTACATCCCATTCATGGGAACCATTGAGCCATGTCTCTGTGACTGCAACTATGTCCAAGTTAGACTCCAAAATCAGGGCTTGAAGGTCAGGAATTTTCTTGCTTAGACTGCGAGCATTTGTGGTCATCGCTTTCCATGTACATTTCCTAGTATGTGTTTTGGTTTTAGTGATTTGTGAGGGTGTTTTCTCTTTGGGTACCTTCTCATATTTTTGTTCCCTCTTCCTTGCTTTTTCTTCTTTTTCCACTTTAGTTTTATTTTCAGGAACATCAGAGTGCTGTAGTGGAGCAAAAGAATTTTGTAGTGGCAACACTTGTGCGGGCGGATGCTTCTGTGTCACATGATGAAGTCTGCCCGAGCCTACTGTGAACCATCTGTTATGTGGTTTTATTCTTTGAGGCAGTGGTGAGAAGTTATGATTCTGCACAGTCCTATAAGTTGCTTTAATTGCATCTAATTCTTGCATTACTTTACAGAGCTCTTGTTTTAAAGTAGATAGCTGAAGACAGATAGGACAAGCTTTAAGTCTCCAGATGATTGGCCTTGAAACTAAAGCATCACAATTATTGCAGAGAATAAAAGTCATCCTGATTGGTTGAAATGGGTATGAACAGGTGTACTATGTTGGAGTAGTAGCCTGCAAGACTGGCTGTGTATGATTGGGGAAAGTTAATGAGGACTGGTTTGTCTATAAATGAGTGGCAAACCCTGGGGTGGGTGGGTGGGTTGTGGGGTGGGAGGGTGGGATTATAAGTCCCAAAGTGTCAGCTGAATGCTGTTGTTATCACTTTTTTGGACCCTTTTTTTTTCACGAACAGGTCCCAAACAAGTGCCCCAACTGATCAGATGACCACTGGAGGGAATTGGGGATGACCTCCACGGACTCCCCCAGTGGTCACTAACCCCCCTCCCACCAAAAAAAAATCCCACTTTAAAAACTTTTTTTCCAGCTTGTATGCCAGCCTCAAATGCCATACCCACCTCCATGACAGCAGAATGTGTTCAATCCTGTCACAGCCTTTCCCTGGGTCAGATGTGGCTCTCGGGTGCACTACAGGGTCACATCAGCATTGCATTGTGGTGGGTGTAGGGTATTGGGCTCCGTGATTTCATTAGCTTGTGTTACAGTCTCACGATGTTGGTAGTTGGTAGGCTCTTCTCCCATGGTGCTTTTCCCCCTGCCTACTGGGTCAGAGTGTGCCCTGTTGTGTTTCCTGTTGTAGTCCATGCGGTAGTGGCCATTTTTGTAAGCCAGTTTTAGTTCCCTTTCCTGTGTTAGCCATGTTAGAGAACTTAGTTCTTACCTTGAATGTGGCTGAAAGAGGGCATTGTACAGCATTCTTCCAGCTCTGATCTACTGCTAATCTCAGTACCAGGGAGACTCGTTGCCAGTGGGGCACAACCTCTGATCTGCAGTTAACTGTGAGTAAACGCGGTTATTCCAATAAAGGACCTTTTCGGAGAGATTAGTCTTCAGGTGTCAACTGGTGTGCCAATGTTATACAGCAGCAACAAGTCCTATAGGCCTGCGTGTATGCAGGTCCCTGGAGCACTTTTAGTGGGTACCGCAGTGCACTTCAGGCAGGCGGACCCAGGCCCATCCCCCCCACCTGTAACACTTGTGCTGGTAAATGGGAGGCCTCCAAAACCCACTGTACCCACATGTAGGTGCCCCCTTCACCCCTAAGAGCTATGGTAGTGTTGTACATTTGTGGGTAGTGGGTTTTGGGGGAGGGGGGTTGGGAGCTCAGCACCCGTGGTAAGGGAGCTATGCATGTGGGAGCTTTTTCTGAAGTCCACCGCACTGACCTAGGGTGCCCAGTTGGTGTCCTGGCATATCAGGGGGGCGAGTGTACTATGAATCCTGGCCCCTCCCACGACCAAATGGCTAGGATTAGGATGTTTTTGAGCTGGGCATTTTTAGTTTCCATTATCGCTAAAAAAAACAAACGCCCAGCTCAAAAACATCCATTTTTTCGAAAATACGGTTCTGCCCGCCCCTTCACGGACCCATTCTCGGAGATAAGCGCCCATGGAGATTGGCGTTTGCGTTCGATTATGCCCCTCTATTTTCCATAAGTATGTACGGAGTTGATGTTTGATGCAAGATAGACTGTTTACTTAGAAATCTTCATCAAGTGCATGCTAAGGTATTATTTAGGAGTATACCAAGCACTACTCACACCTAGTACCCCCTCATGTTAAGTCTGGGTCACCCCAAGTCTGGTTAAGCCACTGACCGTAAGTAAATGACAGCAATCTGAGAGTCTTCTATTTGTTTTCTCACTGAACCATAAAAAGCTCAGATACCTTTAAATAACATGGAGAAAACAAGTATATGTAAATTACTTTTCAGTCCATTAAAAACTCATAAATATATACCCTAACAGCAGCTGAATTCCTGCAAAATACAGAAACATCATTTTAACAAGAAAATATTAGAATTGTAAAAGAATATCATTTACATGACATAAGAAACAAAATTTCCTTTGAAAGTAGCCATCAGAGCCCAGTGTAAATACTACCATAGAAGCTGCTTGGAAATAAATGTTACATGTCTGTTTTTGCTGTCTAAATGATATTCCTTTAAAATGATAAGATGTTCTTCTGCAAGTGATGTTATTACTGTATTTTCCAAAATTGTAGCAGCCAATACCACAATTATTGCAAGCTTAGGTATACTTTGTTCAAAATGTAGAAGCTAGAAACACTGAGTAAATAAATGCTTACATAAATATGTGGAAAGATGTAACAAAGTGAATGAAATAAAAGAAGGTCAATGAGAAAACTGACTACAGATCCTACATTTGATATTATGATAAAAAATTTCTCAACTACTGAAATCATCCAAAGCAAAGGGGTTCCTCACTAATAAACAATGACAATTTCTACAAGAGATTCATCCAAAATCTTCAGCTACCGATGGTGCAAATGAAGCACCCATAGCAATACCATGGGTCTATTCATAGAATTTACCCTCAAACTAAAAATAGCTATTAGCAAGTACAAGCTTCGCCATATCCAAGAAATTTGGTGGGGATTCTCTGAGGCTCTAATCATTTTTCCTTAGTTTGTTGTATGGTATATAATATTCATTCATTTAGAATGTTAGTATACAGTGAGACGATATCAAGTAGAATCTTCAGGTAACTCAACGTCTTCAACTATTCTCAAAAAATAAGTATCCTGTACGTAGGACACCACCTGTTGTACTACAGGTTTCAAAAAAAATATCTAAAAATTTAGAAAGAGAATCCAGAACAGTATCTCTGGTACATACAATGGGGCATCCAGGGGAACTTTAAGTAAAAAATATATATATATTTATAGTTTGAGGGTAAATTCTATGAATAGACCCATGGTATTGCAATGGGTGCTTCATTTGCACCATCGGTAGCCACTATTTATGTGGCTTTATTAGAAGAAACTACTTTATATCCTTCAGTCTTGTCTGGAATAGATTTTTGGATGATGTGTTCTTTATCTGGACTGGAACTGAAAATACACTTTTAGAGTTTGTGTCATGGTTAAACACTAGAGATTAACAAAAAATCTTCAGTTTACTTTGACATGATAACATGACAATTGACTTTCTGGGATTTTCATGTATACAAATTTCAGGGAAGTTGGAGGCTACACTTTTTTTGAAAATCATAATCTCCTGCAATTCCACAGCTTTCACCCCAGAAAATTGAAAGAGAGCTTGCCGTTTATGGAGGATATGTTCTACACTTTCTGAATTTAGACATCAATCTCATGATCTTAAACAATGTTTATTAGATAGAGGCTACCCCATGAATGTTATAAGGAAAGCTTATTTATGTGCTAGGTATGCTCAGCGAAATGTGTTACTTCATTAAAAGCAATATAAGTAATTGGACTTCATTATAAGCATCAAAGTCTGACATATTTACATGTGTGCTTCCTTATTCTGTTTTGTCATCTTCTATAACTGCTATAATTCATCCTTATTGGCATGTGTTGAACCTTTTGTCATCATCTCCTGAACTACCTATTGTAGCTCTACGGAAGAATAGAACCATTATTGGTGATTTTGTTTCTTGGAAGAAAACTCATCTGTATAATCAACGGGGCGTCCATAAGGGCTGTGGCAATCGTCAATGGTGTGCCTCTACCACTGATGGTTCCGAACGGGAACTTCCTCATAAAAACGCTGTTTGTTTGCCAAAATGGATTCTGTTGGCAATTCTTCTTATTTCATCTATGATATTATATGTCCCTGTTTGAAAGTATATATATAGGGAGAAAAACTAAATCTGTTAGAAATTGTCTTATGGAGCATAAATCTCATATTAAGAATGAACAACTTTCAGCTCCCCTTGTAGCTCACTGGTTAATTGAAGACATTAAATGGTGTGTTATTGATTCTCTGTGCAGTGGGTGGGAGGGTGGAAATTATGAACGCAAACAGAATTATATGGGTCAATGCCAGATATTTGAAATTTCTATTATGTCCCCTGAGGAGCTAAATGAAGAACTTGATTGGATTTAACTTGATTACATTTGATTGGTGGAGAATCTCTTATAGACGATGTCAGATGCTGCCACCATTTTGAGTCAGTTATACTGATGTGAGAGTGAAGTGGGCTAGGCAGTATTCTTGAAAATAGTACGTCTTTTGGAGATCATCTTGAAATAAGTTTGTGTGTGTGTATGTATATATATTTTAGAAGATAATTTTAATTCATTTTATTTCCTGATCTTCAGTTCATGCTTCTCTGACTCAGCTAGAAGCGAAACATGGAGCTATGTCAGAGGCTCTTCTGGGCTTGATCTGCACCAGATTGGCTAAGCTAAATCTAAGAGATTTTATATAAGTTTTATGAAAAACTGAAACAAATGATAAATATGATACCTCAAGAGAAGGAGTAATTGAATTTGAAGAGTTATGACTATAGGATATTAATAAAAATATATATAAATTTTACAAAATTTTGGACCGATGAAGATTGGAGGCATAATCTTACTTATGCCATTATTGTAAGCCCTTCTGATTCAAAGTTTGTGCTTACTTTCTGATGATCCCTTAAAATTTATGATCAGGGTTTATTAGAGAACTGCATCTTATGACCCCCTTCCCCTATTCCGTATTAAATTCTATAAGTAGAAATATTCAAAATTAGAACCTTTCCAAAATCTATTTTACCCAGTGCAAATAACCTAATTTTTATTATATTCTACCATGAACCTTTTTCTGCATCTCTAGCTACATCATTATAGTTAGTAGCAACAAAGGTTACATCTTAATCTGTATGCCCATCTGCAATTCATTTATAATAGATTAAATAATGGTACTGAGTCTTGTAATCCATTAGTCTTGCCAGCTAATCAACTATTACTTATTAGTGTGCCTATGTTGAGATTTTCAACCCAATGTCCTACAACTGCCAAAAACCAACCCCCCATCCCCCCCCAAAAAAACAAATAGGGAATATTTGAAAATAAATGGAGAACACAACTAGGAATATCATTATAAAGCTATGGTGAATTTGTTTAATGCAATTCTGGTCATCCCATCTCAAAAAAGGTACAGGGGCCCTTTTACTAAGCCGCTTAAGCATCTACGTGCACCCAACGCGCACCAAAATGGAGTCACAAACCAGGCTACCGCATAGATCTTGCGGTAAAGCATCCCAAAAATAATTTTTATTTCAGATGCATATGTCGGACGTGCGCCAAGTGGCATTTGACACAGGTAGGTCATTACCGCCCAGTTAACGCGTGAGACTTTACCACTAGGTCAATGGCTGGTGATAAGATCTCAGACCCAAAGTGGATGCACGGCAATTTTCATTTTGCCACACATCCATTTTCGACAAAAAATTTTTTAAAAGGCATTTTTTACAGGTGCGCTGAAAAATGATTCTGTGCATGGCCAAAACACGAGTCTACAATACCGCAGGCCATTTTTTAGCGCACATTTGAGGCCCGATAGTGCAACTAGAAAAGGTTCTGAGAAAGGAGACAAGAATGATAAAGGGGCTAGAACATCTTCCTTATGAAGAATGGCTAGGTTAGGGATATTCAGCTTGGAGAAAAGAAAATTGAGAGGGATATGATACATGTTTATAAAATCATGAGTGGGGTAGAATGTAAAGGACTAAAATATAAACTGACACATGCATCTAGTTTTTCTTATATAGGCACGCAGCTATGGAATGCACTACCAACTGCTATGAAAAAATGCACGATCTAATCAACTTTCGGAAATCCTTGAAGACCCACCTCTTTAACAAAACATACCATAATGATCCATCATCTGAACTTTAGTACAGTACAGTTTTCATCTGTTATTCCATTAATGTTCTCTCTATACATGTTACTTTTATACACTATATTGCCCATGTTTCTTATATAATTACTAATTGTATATGTTTATTCAGTCATGGTGATACCATGACGGAGCAATGTAAGCCACATAGAGCCTGCAAATATGTGGGAATATGTGGGATACAAATGCAATAAATAAATGGTTAAATAGGGAATAGTTGTTTAACTTTTCAAACAACACTAAAACATAAGGACACATCATAAAGCCAGCAAGCAGCAGATGGAAAACAAATCAGAGAAAGTTGTTTTTTTTCACACAGTATATAATTAAGATGTGGAATCTGTTGCTGGAGTATGCAGTCAAGATGTCCAGAAAAAGCAGGATTCAAAAGTGGACTGGGCAGGTTCCCGGAGGAACAGTTAAGAAAAAATGATTAGACAAGTACACGTGGAAATGATATCTCTTTTCCCTTGAAAAGAGCTATTAGAAATTGGATCTAGTTTTTGAGACAGGACACTAAGTATGATGGAGCTTGGTGTGACTCAGTATGGCCTTTCTTATGTTCTTATTTATTACCCTTTATATTTGATCTTTATGTCTGTAAATACCTTCAGGCCTATATTCAGAATCACGTATGCAGTCAGCAGTTATGCTGACCACATAAGTGGGTTTTTTAAAAACTGTATATCTCAGAAAATAGCCCAAGTTTTCTCCCTTATTCTTTAACTTGGCACCTACTATTAGTTCTCAAATTAGAACTGAGAAAAATTTACTCAAAGTCCCCCCCACAAAGAAAAATATACATAAAGAAATAATTAGAACTATATCAAAAATTCAATTCACACTAATTATATTTTAGCAAACTATTTTTTATGTATGAATAAATATAAATGCTCAAACCTACTAGGAAGGCGAGGATACGGCTGTCGCATTTGTTGGACAACTGGTCTAGGGGTGGCCTTGGTCTTCCGGATTTCAAATGGTATAACAGGGCTTGCCTTCTGTGCCATTTGAAAGATTGGGTATGCTTGAAGCAAAGGTTCACCCTGCTGGAATGGGAGCAAGATTTTTTTGCCCCTTGCAGCTGTCTTTACCTGCTCCACTCTCCGTCAGCTAGACTCTCGGGGTGGCTGCAGCACAATGTTCTCCTTAAACCTTTAAGAGATGTGTGGAATGTTTTTATTAAACTGCTGGGGGGGGGGGAATCCGAGGGTCACAGACCAACTTCTGCTTAGAGGGAATGGAGATTTTGCACCTGGGATGGATAATTCAGTTTTTCTGGATTGGGAACGTCAAGGGATAGTTCAGTTGGAACATGTTTTAGAGGCAGAGGGTGGGATTCTTCCATTTGACGATTTTCAGCAGCGGGTGGAGGTCCATTGGGGTTAAAGGTTTGCACATTGTCAACTTAAACATTATGTTGCTTCATTGGAGAGAGGAACTCTGCAGAAGGCTTTGGGGGCCAAATTGAGGGAATTTTTTTCACAGTATCGCAGCACTTGGCATCTCTGTTTCCAGCTTATATAAAGCACTTCAATGGGTGCTACCAAAGTTATCTTTTAGAGACTTGAAAGATAAGTGGGCAAAGGATTTGGGACATGCTTTAGCTGGCTGGGATATACAAACTGCCATTAGCAGGATTCCTAGGGTTATTTTGGGTACATGGCTTCAGGAATCTTACTTTCAGAGAATTCACAAGGAATTCTTTCACAGCTCTAGCTATCAAAGATGGGGAGAGGGCATTCACTGTTGTGTCTTAAATGTGGGGATGCAATTGGTGCTTTTTTTGCATGATTTTTGGACCTCTGTGTAGCACTTTTTGGAATTTAGTTTTGGTTGTTCTATCCTTGGCTCAGTGGAATTGCTGGTATTAGATCAGCCAGGCATTTTCCGAGGAACCTCGAAGGAATGCACTTTGTTGTTTCGTAAGCTTACCTTGGTAGCTCGGAAATGTATATTGTAATCTTGAGTTTCTCCTCTACCTGTGACCTTCTGGCATTGGTGGAATCAAGTCCATCTGCTTGCCTCTTGGGAGGCTTATCTTGATATATTGTCGCCTAGGGGCTGGGGTCTTTTGTTTAGTGTTTTGTAACACCGATAATTCCAGCTTGGAGGGTTGTGTTCTGGGGTAATGGTGGTGGTGGTGGTTTGGGGTTTAGTTCGGTGTAGGTTCTTTGGTCTCCGTCCGCCATAAGAAATCAAGCGGTTGGTACCACCAATTGTTCAGGTGAGGGGGTTGTTGTGAGGGGGGTTCTTAATTAAATTGTATTTGTAACTTTATGGAGTGGGGTAGTTTGTTGTTTTACAAGTTCAACTCTGCTCATCTCACCAGAAAGTAGGGGTGAATTTTTGGCAGAAGTTAGGGAGGGGGAGTGAGGGGAACTGTTAAAAGTTGATGGCGCTCTTTATCAACTGTTGCTCTTGTGGGATACTTATTCTTGGCTTTCTGGAGATGTTTATAATGTTGGCTATGTTTCTTTTGCTCTGTCATCAATAAAAATGTTGAAACATGATACTGTGCAGTTTTATATAAGGCCTTTTATATGAGTAAAACAGACATTACCCACAGAAAATAATGATCTGCAAAAAACAATTATCTACCCAAAAGTGAATAAGGTTCAAGGCAATGCTACTTAATCATATAGAAGATATTCTATAAAAAGCTGCCTAAAGGTAGGTGGCAAGTCCACAGGTAAATGCCAGCATTCTAGTAATTAAATGCATATGTGAACACATATATGCATAAATAATAATTTGGCTGTGTGCTATTCTTTAATGTAATAGTCCCTCAGGAGTATCCCTGAGTTTGGGACCTGGCCAGCTCTGTTGATCCCTTGCATGTAGGGTGCCTGATACCTGAGATAGAAGTTCATAAGTACATAAGTATGGTCATATTGGGATAGACCGAAGGTCCATCAAGCCCAGCATCCTGTTTCCAAAAGTGGCCAATCTAGGTCACAAGAACCTGGCAAGATCCCAAAACAGTACAATACATTTTATGCTGCTTATTCTAGAAATACACAAATAAAAATAAACAACACAGTGCTATTGCAACAAAAGAACTATTGACTGTTTGAAGGTGTCTCATACCATCACAGCTTGGATTGAATTCTCAGCTTCATTGGAACTGTTTCTTTTAAACTAACAGCTGATTGTGACGTATGCCCTGATAGGCGGGGTTTATAGACTTTATAACTAAAACGCCAGCGCCATTTTGACTGGTCGTACAACGGTACCAGTCGCTGTTGAAGTAAGTCCAGTGAACGCCTTGAGTTACAACAGAAGGTAGGCTTAAATCATGATGTTATCGTTGTTTAAGTTGTGTTCTCCTTGTTTTAGAAATATTGGCCCTTGAGAAAGCAGGCGACCGCGAAACAGGGTCCTGTCGGGCTTACAGAGATACCGGAGATTGTACATATATGGGTTTGATTGGATCCGGGAAATTCTATAGGCTCCAATCCCCATGCGATAAGCTCCAGCCCATCAAGACGGCGAATAATTTCTTGAGCTATCAAGTTAAGTTGATTTTTGCTTTATCAAGAGATTGATTGCAACAGCCTTTTAATTTTTGGCAGTAGTGCACAACAAAATTTTGTTAAAAAAAGAGTTTTGAGTAAATATATGGACACTTAGGTATGAAGGTTTACACCAGATGCAGTTAATGTGCACTATAGGTTGGTAGGAGGTGGTCTATGATTATACTAATTCACAAGCTTGTGTGCTTATATAGCATTTTGACATTATCTTGTCGCTGTGATGGTATGAGACACCTTCAAACAGTCAATAGTTCTTTTGTTGCAATAGCACTGTGTTGTTTATTTTTATTTGTGTATTTTTACAAAGATATTATTTGACACAGTAGAGCCATTTTTGGTTTCCCTCTTTTGGATATTCTAGAAATAAGCAGTGGATTTTCCCCGAGTCCATTTTAATAATGGTCTATGGACTTTTCCTTTAGGAAGCCATCCAAACGTTTTTTAAACCCTGCTAAGCTAACCCCTTTTACTCTGGTACAAATTCCAGAGTTTAATTACACATTGGGTAAAGACATATTTTCTCCCATTCGTTTTAAATTTACTACTTTCTAGCTTCATTGTGTGCCCCCTAGTCCTAGTATTTTTGGAAAGAGTAAACAAGTGATTCACCTCTACCTGTTCCATTCCACTCATTATTTTATAGACCTCTATCATATCTCACCTCAGCCGTCTTTTCTCCAAGCTGAAGAGCCCTAGCCGCTTTACCTTTTCCTGATAGGGAAGTCGTTCCATCCCCTTTATCATTTTCGTCGCCCTTCTCTGTACCTTTTCTAATTCCACTATATCTTTTTTGAGATGTGGTGACCAGAATTGAACACAATATTCAAGGTGTGGTCGCACCATGGAGCAGTACAAAGGCATTATAATGTCCTCATTTTTGAATTCCATTTGTTTCCTAATAATACCTAACATTCTAGTTGCTTTCTTCATCACCGCCGCACACTGAGCAGAGGGTTTCAACATATCATCAATGATGATGCCTAGATCCCTTTCCCGGTCAGTGACTCCTAATGTGGAACCTTGCATTACATAACTAAAATTCTGGTTCATCTTTCCTACATGCATCACTTTGCACTTGCTCACATTAAACATTATATGCCATTTAGATGCCCAGTCTCCCAGTCTCGTAAGGTCCTCCCTTTTCCCTTCTCTTTCCTGTCAAGTACAAATAGAAGGACACACAGATTTGCGCTCTAGTTTAGTTCCTTTAGAATCCCAGCCCTCCCTAGGCTAAACTCTGTAACTGCACAGTGGGACAGCTCAGAGAAAATCTCCCAGCTCCCCTCTCAGGCAGAAAGAGAGAGCAAAATCAATCGGAGGACCAGTAGGGTACCTAATTTATATGGCACCCAGGGTGGGGCACCCCCCTGGGCGAATGGAGCAGGCATGCACTGTGACTCTGCTGGTCCCCTGTCATCTCAAATGTCAACTTCCTGTTCCTAGGCAGAGCACATGCACCCCCCTGGGACTGGCAGAGCAGTCAGCATCCATCTGTTCTGTACACACCCTCTGCTGTTGACACCCAAGGTGCACTGCCCTACCCTAGGTACATTAGAGCCCTAGAGCAAAGGAGTTGTTTTTTATCCTAATTTCTGGTTTTCTTTCACACCCACATCCAACTCTAATAATAACCAAGTCCCTTTTTGTCATTCAACAGTTGCATCCTCCATCATGCTGAAAACTGCCTAGCTTCCCTAGGGCCACTTCATTTGCCCTCCCTAAGTATCAGGGTGAGGTATTTACCTTATCATCAAAAATGCCTCCATTTCCCTGGCACAACATGTGCCTTTCTCCAAACATATGCCAATCTTTTCTTTCCAGCTGCTATAAACATCTTATATATATAAATGTTTACAGTTAGTGATCCTCTTTCTCACAGCAAGTTCAATAATTTCCATATGGCTGTGACCCTTCTCCCTAGCAACACACACTGAGGGATTAGAGTGTGATGTATCTTTTCTGATGGGTTCTAGCCAGCCTTACCTGCCAGTCTGCTTTCTATCCACACACAAACCTTTAATATACACAAGAAAATATACACACCGAGTCTTATTAAAACCTCTCTTTATAGGATTTCATTAAGAATATGTATATCTTTGCTACTGCCTCTTTTGCAGTTGGGCATTCACATGGAGTCTGGGCAGGCAAAACATGCATGTAACTTATAAAACACAAAAGTATGCATGTATCACCGGAATCTCTTAGTCAGTGGCGTACCAAGGGGGCGGTGGGTGAGGTCTGCCCCGGGTGCACGCCGCTGGGGGGGGGTGCCGCGCGTCTGTCGGCTCCACTCGTTCCGTGCTCCCTCTGCCCTGGAACAGGCTGAATATTGACCTCCCTATGTTTAAGAACTGATGCATACTGTACAAGAAATACACTTAAATGTGAATTTTCAGTGGTGGCACTTACATGGTTTTTGCCACTGAAAATAGTTTCAATGGGTTTCTTATCTGTTTACAGTTACATTGCAGTCCTACCTCTGCAAATTAGCATTTTCATATTTCCATTTATTTTGCAAAATGTTTGTGATGCACTGTATGAAGCAACTTTGCAAAACACATGCAAATCACATCATCAATCTTATTTCATTTATCTACCATCTGTCTGACTTTGATTGTGTCTGGGGTTTTTTCTTTTCACTTCCCATGTTGATATCCATTAAATTGTAGTATTTTTAAAACATTTTAAAAATCTTCCTCTACAATCAATTCCTGCAACAGCAATTCAATGTTAAATGGTAGCCATTTTCTGATCCAGCTCTTTGACTGGACTTTCAATGACCTGACACATTAAAACACCTTTTACCAGATAGATCATGATCAAGGTTCTTGTAGATAATACATATTTCAGGATAATGGGAAATAGTCCTATATGCTTAGTTCAGCTGGTTCATTGAGTACTAAGCAATGAAAGGGAAATTCTAATGGTAAGAATGTCCATCTGTATTAGGTATCATCTTGGGTAAGAGAAGTCACTGCATTGGGGGACGGGGTGGGAGGGGGTGGGGGTAAGGATGGAGAGCCCTTCAAAAATGGTATCCAAAATTTCAAGTTGTTCGTTGGTGACTGAAGGGGTCAATTTAGGCTGCTGAGCATAATCACCTGATGTCTTTCTGAATAACTGCACTAGGGTCATGTACTTCATAGAATTGGGTCTCTTTGGGGGTCCTTTTACTAAGCTACAGTAAGTGCTAATGCATGCTTAGCACAACTTAAAGGGGGTTACTGCAGGATGTGCTCAGGCATCCAGTCATTTTGTGATCTGCACATGCAAACTGTGTACTAAAAAACTATTTTTAATTTTATTGCAGAGGAAGTGTGTCTGGAGGTGGAAAGTGGGCATTTCTGCACTAATCAGGAGCCCTTTTACAAAGCATCGGTAAGCCCAACGTGGGTTTACCGTACGCTAACCCGGAACTAGTGCGGCTACATTACCAGGCACTAAATGATTAGTGTGGCATTAGCATGTGAGTCCTTACCGCCTACAAAATAGATATTGATAAGTGCTCATTTGCTAATTTTATTTAATGGTCGTGCAGAATACCAAACATTTTACTGTTGTGGTAAGGGGTAAACCCTAAGTCCACTTTAAACCACAGCTTAATAAAGCTTTGTGAATTTTCTCATAGCCTATATATTTGTACATTTATTTATATTTTGTTCACACCTTTTTCAATAGTAGCTCAAGGTGAGTTACATTCAGGTACTCTGGACATTTCTCTGACACAGGAGGGCTCACAATCTAAGTTTGTACCTGAGGCAATGGAGAGTTAAGTGACTTGCCCAAGGTCACAAGCCACCTCTGGATTGCAAGACTGGTGCTCTAACCACTAGGCCACTCCTCCACTAGCAACATTTTGTGTAGAATCTCAAATATTAGCAACAGAATCTCAAATAGTAGCAACATTCCATGTTCCACTGCACTAACCACTAGGCTACTCCTCCACTAGCAACATTCCATGTAGAAACCTGCCCTTGCAGATCAGCAACGCGGCCGTGCAGGCTTCTGTTTGTGCAGGACGGCAGACTCACAGAAACAGAAGCCTGCTTGGTCGCGTTGCTGATCTGCAAGGGCAGGCTTCTACATGGAATGTTGCTAGTGGAATAGCAACATTCCATGTAGAATCTCAAACAGTAGCAACAGAATCTCAAATAATACCAACATTCCATGTAGAATCTCAAATATTTATTTAGATTTTGCTCACACCTTTTTCAGTAGTAGCTCAAGGTGAGTTACAGATATTTCTCTGTCCCAGGAGGGCTCACAGTCTAAGTTTGTACCTGAGGCAATGGAGGATTAAGTGACTTGCCCAAGATCACAAGGAACAGCAGCAGGATTTGAACCGGCCACCTCTGGATTGCAAGACAGGTGCTGTAACCACTAGGCCACTCTTCCACTAGTTTCCTGCTAGGCAATAGAAGATATAACACTTGTCCTGTTATTACAATTTTTAAGCAGCTCCACTTTCTGATAAATAGCACAAACCGGTTCCTTTGCAGTTCTGGAATTCTCAGAAGATAGTTGGTCCTTTGATACAGGATTTGGTTTTCTTTTGGGGTCCCTTCTCTGCTTCCTCTACCAGAAATGCTGGGAAAAAGAAAGAGAAAATGCTTCTGATTTGTCATGACTGAATCCTCTGCAAAGAGTTTGTGAGCAAGGCGAGAATAAGACTGAGGCTCTGGATTATGAGGGGTAATTCTATAAGGAGCCTCTGAGGGTGTCTATAGGACGAGGGGCGTAGCTATGGGTGGGCCTGGGTGGGCCCAGGCCCATCCAATCTTGGCTCAGGCCCACCCACCCAAGCGCACTGCAGCAGCCTATTTCCACTGTGTGAGTGACGAGTCATCGCGCGGTTCCTGGACACCACCAGAGGCCGAGGTTGGCTGAGTGAGATACCGAGCGGCTCTTTCCGTCGAAGGGACACCCCAAGGGCCGCTTTTCTGTTCAGAGAGACCCCGAGCGGTTCCGACTTGCACAAAGAAATTCCGCGTGATTCCCCTTGGCTCTGAGGGGTTGCGAGGGGCACCGGGAGGTTCTGGTGACTCCCCGGGAGATACCGGATTTCGGCGGGGAATACCCGGGGCCTCCGGCCGGCTCCAGCTCTGCGGCTCCCACCTCTCACTTTGACGCCTTCATGCGCTCCGGCGATTGCGCACAGCACGGCAGGCTGGCAGCGTGATGCGTGCTTCTCAGACAAAAGATGCGCGGAGCAACAGTTGATGAGGCCTGGCTGCGCAAAGCGGGAAAAGGGCGAGAAGGAGTGAGCGAGCGCGTGGTGCCCCAGCATACAGATTGGACACCTGGTGTGGGGCCTAGCTGTTCCGGTGTGTGGAAGGACTAATGGGGTAGGCGGCACCACCGCCCTTTCGGGGCGAGTAAGTCAGGTTCGTATGAGAACCGCTCCAGGTGCCAACTATTCAAAATCATTGTGAGTACTAAACACAATGGAAATTACCCATCGCCTGACACAATGAAGGCATTTGCTCAATATTGGGTTGCTCACCACCCATTGCACACACAGAACTGGATCTGCGGTTCCAAACTTTCTCTTCTGTTGTGCACTAGGAGTTATTGTCATGAGACAGACTATAAAGGATAACGTTTGTAGTGAGTGGTCTCTTCCCCCCCACACCCCCATCCATCATTTCTTGCCTATTTAATAGGGAAGAAATGAAGGCCACTGCTAATACAGTGCTAATAATCCTTGCTCAAAGTCCACCTCTTCAATGTCGCTTTTGGCACCTAACCATTGTACCTCTATCCAGGAAATCTAGACTGCCTCATTCTTGACTGACTGCACTTTTTGTCCTTTAGATTGTAAGCTCCTTTGAGCAGGGACTGTCCTTCACTGTTAAATTGTACAGCGCTGCGTAACCCTGGTAGCACTTTAGAAATGTTAAATAGAAGTAGTAGTAGTAGCATACCATGGCACGGCAGACGGCACCCGCTCAGCAGATCTCCAGAGTCCAGCCCACCTACCTTTTGGGCTTGCAGAGAGGCAGATTCAGGTCGGCACGGCACGCAGTGGCAGCGGCACTGAAATGCGTGTCACGATGCTCGTTGTTCCATCCTACACGGTATGATGTGGCTGTGCGCGGCGGCGTGCTCAGCCTCAGCTCAGCCTCACTCTCGCTCCGCTCGCTCGTGGCCATCAGGGCAGGCTAAACAATAGCTGCATGCAGTGCACGCTGTCGCTTACAGGCTTGAGCATTGAGCTAGTGTGAGCCTGGTCCTGGAAACGTGGGAAAAGTTCTTTGAGATGAGTTCCAAGCAGCTGCCAGCCCAGTCCAGCACTGCAGGTAAATTTTTTAATGCTTTTTTTTTTTACATCATAATTTTAACGTCTAATTTTTTAAAAAATTCTGGGTGGGGTAAGCACTTCACTATATATACATATATATATATATATATATATATATAGTGCCCACCCATATTAGCTCTGGGCCCAGCCAAAATGTCAGGTCTGGCTACGCCACTGTATAGGACGCTGCCAATTATGGGTACTTCCTCACAGTGTCAGAGCTACCTTAAAACGCATAGCTTCGCCCAAGGGGGAAGTGACATAGGAGGGGTGGAGCCAGGAGAGCATGATCTAGGAAGTATATAAGCCCAGGGCACAGCTAAGTTCAGGATGTCCGGAAGGAAGCAGCGACACCCAACTGCATTTGCCTCCACCACTTACGTGTGAAAAGCAATGGCTACAGTCAGATAGGCTAAATTCAGCTTGGAACCTTGCACTTTTGGATATTTGACCCAAGTAACTGCTAGACACTACATTGATAACTCTGGGGAAGCAGGGCAGAGACAAGTAAAGTGTGCCATTGGACTGGGAGACAGTAAGGAACACTGCGGCCCTGCAGGAGCAGGCCACCCAAGAACATTGCTATGGTTTCAGACTAGTTTCATGTTGGACTTTTCCCCCACTGGTGAAAGGAACCGGACCCCTACCCGATACTTATAATAAACAAGCAAAAAAAGGCCAGTTTCTCAAAAAAATGAAACAGGCGCTAGCAAGGCTATCATGTAATGGCGATTATGTTTTTAAGTGAACCGCGAGTCTCCCCTCACCTCCCATCCCATCCATGTCCCGCAATTCTCCCCTCCCTTCCCCTCCGTGTACCACGGTTCTGGCCTCCCCTCGATGTTCAGCGATTCTCCTCTGTCCTGCCCTCCCCTCCCCTCCATGTCCTGCAATTCTTCCCTCGCCTCCATATCCAGTGATTCACCTCTGCCCTGCCTTCCCATTGCTTGTGATGTACAGTGCAATTCGCCTCTGCCCTCCCATCGCTTGTGATATACAGTACGTTGGAGTGTCCCTCTGCTTCTTCTCTCTCCTGCCCTCCCCTCCCCTCAATGTCCAGCGATTCTTCCCTCCCCTCCCATCCCATCTATCTCCAGAGATTCTCCTCTGCTCTGCCCTTCCCTTCCCTCCCCTCCCCTCCCATCTGTGTCCTGCGATTCTCCCCTGACCTCCCATCCCATCGATATCCAGTGATTCGCTTCTACCCTGCCCTCCCATACCATCCATGTGCAACGATTCTCCTGTGCCCTGCTCTCCCATCCCATCCATGTCCAGCGATTGATGTACAGTATGTTAGAGTGTCCTTCTGCGTCTCCTCTCTCCCCTGCCCTCCCCTCCATGTCCAGCAATTCTTCCCTCCCCTCCCCTCCCATCTCATCTATGTCCAGCGATTCTCCTCTGCCCTGCCCTCCCATCCGTGTCCTGCGATTCTCCCCTCACCTCCTATCCTATCGATATCCAGCGATTTGCTTCTGCCCTGCCCTCCCATCCTATCCATGTGCAGTGATTGTCCTGTGCCCTGCCTTCCCATCCCATCCATCTCCAGCGATTCTCCCTTCCCCTCCCCTCCATGGCCAGTGACTCTGTCCTTCCTGCCGCCCTCACTGTAAGCCATCTATCTTACCTCAGGTCAGAGCGGCGGCAGGGAGGCTGGGCTCACGTCGCCTCCAGCGTTCCCTTGCCTTCCCTCTCAGTGTCCTGCCCTCCTCTGACGTTATTTCGTTTTTACGCGAGGGTGGGACACTGAGAGGGAAGGGAACGCTGGAGGCGAGCTGATGTCAGCATGTTACAAACCCAGACAGCCAGCCATCCAGAGAAGCTGAGGTACAAATTATTATATAGATTGTGTTTTCTTTTGCCTGCACTCATTGTGTGGTTCCAGTTTGTCCTGGCTTCAGGCTCACCCTCGCTCATGTTACCACAGATATGCCTAGACTTAGGTGGAAAGAACGCAAGTAAATGCAGGTCTATAAGTCATGTGCAAAGAACTGACCCCACCAATATTCAAAACCATTTAACCGGCCAGGAATGGCACCTGACCTGTTAAATGGCACCTAACCAGCAATCTGGCAATATTCAGCGGGGGATAGCTGGTTATCCCCTGCTGAATGTTCCTGGTTAGCGCCTAGGAGATAACCGGCTATAACTGTATGATATAGCCAGCAATCCCTGAATATTCAATTCATATCCGGTTATTGTAAGTGGCCACATCAGTCTGATTAAATAGCTGGTATGTCTTTAGCTGGTTTAAAGATAACTGGCTATCTTTGAATATCAACTTAGATGGTTAACCTTAAACCAGCTAAAAATAAACTGGATATTCAATGCCGGTCACTGGAAATAGCCTGGAGTTGAATATCCGGGCTCACCGCCGACTGCGGGAGTTAGCTGGGCTCCCTTCCGAATTCTGAATATTGCCCCCCCCCCCCCCCATATTCCTATTCTGTACATACGTTCCATGAGTCAATAGTATGTACTTTGGAGGTGGGCATTCCCATAGGAAGAGTTTGGACTGAGTGTGGGAGGTGCACACATTTACACATGTACATCGTTAAAGAACTTGCATATATTATAACATTTATAATCTAGGTCCATTCATATGGCTACCATACGTGATTATGCCTAATCTATTGACACATTTTGACCTATTATACTACTCAATATACTCAATAGGTTCCCCTTTATAGAATTACCCTCATTATGTGGTGTGTAAACTCCAGATAATAGATGTTCATATGGCTAATGGATCACGGCATGGGGATCGTGATATTTTCCAAATACTGGTAATTTTCAGATAATTCCTTAGAAAAATAGGTGCTCTACTGTATTAAGAAATCATCCCTTCATTTTGCAAGTCTACTTTATGCTCTGACTTTCTTTCTAAGGTTGAACATTCTCTTTTTACAGTCATTAAATTGTATTACCACTGAAGGAATCTAGAAGGATCAGACTAATTATTAACAATTATTTCTTATGTAAATCTTTCATAGTTTGCAGTGGTGAGAAAGGAAATATTTTAAAAAAATGTTCATAGAACTCTACAGACATTTTTTTTTGTATTTTTGCATTTTGTAGGTTAATTGACTATGGTATAATTGTCCCCTCAGGGTTGAGATTTTGCATTTCATCTCTGTGGTGTTCTCAGAACCTGAACCTACACATAAATATGAAAAAAATGTTGCTAGTTTATCCAGTATTTGTGTTATTACCAAACTGAACAAATTAATGGTGCAAGTTTGCAATTGCATAACTATAATCTATCAAAGTCATGCAACAAGGATACACTATAATGTTCTACATTTCATCCTCATTTAAACAGCTAACTGTGCACCCTGGGCTACAGCTTTGTGGCCTTGGATCCCCAGTTACACCAATATAACATAGTAACATAGTAACATAGTAGATGACGGCAGAAAAAGACCTGCACGGTCCATCCAGTCTGCCCAACATGATAACTCATATGTGCTACTTTTTGTGTATACCTTACCTTGATTTGTAGCTGTCTTTTTCAGAGCACAGACCGTACAAGTCTGCCCAGCACTAGCCCCGCCTCCCAATCACCAGCCCCTTGATTTGTATCTGTCATTTTCAGGGCACAGACCGTATAAGTCTGCCCAGCACTAGCCCTGCCTCCCAACCACCAGCCCCTTGATTTGTATCTGTCTTTTTCAGGGCACAGACCGTATATGTCTGCCCAGCACTAACCCCGCCTCCCAACCACCAGCCCTGCTTCTGCCATCCAATCTCCGCTGAGCTCCTGAGGATCCCTTCCTTCTATGGTCATGCTAACCCATTTTAAATTTCAAGGAATGATCTTTGGAGTACAAGAATAGTTTAATGGTTAGAGCAGTATCCTAGAAACATAGAAACATGACGGCAGATAAAAGCCAAATGGCCCATCCTGTCTGCCCATCCTTGGTAACCAGTAACTCCTCAGTTTCCTAAGGGATCCCATGTGCCTGTCCCATGCTTTCTTAAATTCTGACACAGTCTCCTTCTGCACGATGTCCACTGGGAGGTCATTCCAAGCATCCACCACCCTCTTTGTGAAAGAGTATTTTCTTAGGTTCCTCCTAAACCTATTTCCTCTTAACTTCATCTTATGCACTCTCATTCCAGAGTTTTTCTTCATTTGAAAAAGGCTCACCTTTTGTAGATTAATGCCATGAGGATATTTAAATGTCTCTATCATATTCCCTCTCTCCCACCTCTCAATTCCCACAGTAGTGCCTTGTGACTCTGGGAGACCGTAAGGAATGCTGTGGCCCTGCAGGAGAAGGCCATCCAAGAACATTGTTAAGGTTGCAGGCTAGTTTTGTGTTGGACTTTTCCCCCAATGCCCCAGGGAAAATTGTGCAGGACAATACAAATAATGTGGAACAGGCCAGGGGTGAGAGAGAAGAAAGGGGATGGGGATGGGGATGGGGCTTGATATATTGCCTTTCTGTGGTTAAAACCAAAGCAACTTACATATTAAGCAGCATCAATCATCTCGGGAGTTGGTGTGGACAGTTAAAGAGCAGATTTCAACGGCCGCTTCACATCTCTTCCTGCCTCAAACGGTTCTAATCATGGCATGCTTATTTCTCCTGGTCTGGATGGGTATTACAACTGCTCCCAATTATGGTTTGCCTTGCCGAAAGCTGTTCAAGCCACTCTAAACCATCTCAGCATCTGGAATCTACCTGCCTCTCTCAGAAAGCCTACTTCAGAAACTCCACATATTACCTACAGTCCTTCCTAATAACATGTCCATAGGCCTTTTTAGTCTCTCTTACCCTTTCCCCTTTTTCTTCTTACCCTGTTCCTTCTATCCTATTTAATGTAATTTGTAATTGTATAATCACTGGTCTGGCGATAGCCTTATCAGTACATTGTAAGCCACTTTGAGTTTGCATACATGTGGAAAAAAGTGAGGTATAAATGTGCATAAATAAATAAATTATATACAGGTACTTATTTTATACCTGGGGCAATGGAGGATAAGTGACTTGCATAGAGTCACAAGGAGTTGCAGTAAGAATCAAATCCAGTTCCTCTGGTTCTCAGGCCACTGCACTAACCATTAGGCTACTACTCCACTCCATGTCACCTATTTTTAAGATTCAGATTTTATTAAAGCTAAAGTCCACCATCAACCTCCTCTGCATTAGTCTCCAAAGAAAATCACACAGAAGTGCAAAATACAGTCATTTGTTTCTGTTTTAATGGAAGTCTTTGATCTCCCAGGCCTGGTCTGAATTTACAATTGAAAAGGTCTGTTCTCTCAAATAACTGGGAAAGCCTTTAATCCTACATTACCAACTGGTAAGATTGTTGATCCTCAGAATTGGGGGTGGGGGGGTGGGGGGGCTACATTGCCACCCAGTGAAAATGAATGTGTCTAGGCCCAGCAAACCAAGAGACCTCAGAGATCCCAGGTGTGTGTGGGAAAGGAAACTATAATCCCCACCAACCAAAGAGAAGGCAAAAATGCAAGAGGTCAAACACCCACATAACAGTGCTTAAAAGATCACCTCACTGCCATACCAAAGCTACCCCCAGCACCCCGAGATCATCCTTTGGAACTGTAGGACTGATGAATGCCAGAGCAGCTGCTAAGAAATCGTCAGAGATCCATGCAGTAGCGTAGCTACGTGGGGCCACGGGGACCTGGGCCCCCATAGATTTGGCTCTGGACCCCCCTGCCGCTGATCTTCTCGACCCCCTCCCACCGCCAACCCTCCCCCGCCGTTGCCATCGGCTACCTTTGCTGGCAGGGGACCCCCCGCTAGCCGAGGTCTTCTTCTTCCAGCGCAAGGCTTTGTTCTGTTTCTGTGAGTCTGATGTCCTGCACGTTGGGGTCCCCAGCCAGCAAAGGTAGCCAACAGCGGGGGAGGGTTGGCGGCGGGAGGGAGGGTTGATAGGGTCGTCGGTGAGGGGGGGGGGTCAAAATTGTTGTTGGTGTTGGTGTTGGTGTTGGTGGCGGTGGCGGTGGCGGGGTGTCAAAAATGGTGGTGGTGGGGGGGGTCGTGGCACTGGGGGGGGCTAAAATGTGCCCCCTCACGTCGGGCTCTGGAACCCCCTCCCGCCAAAGTCTGGCTATGCCCCTGGATCCATGATGTCATCCACAAACAGCATCTTGACATTTTAGGAATAAGTGAATCCTGGCTAGATGAAAACGGGGGTTTACCACTGACTGAACTATGTCCAACAGGTTTTATCATCCAACATCAACCAAGACTAGGAAGACGGGGTGGAGGGGTAGCAGTCTTGATTTGGGATACAATCAAACTGTACAGAATTGCCATTCCCAACTAAATGAATCAGAATCTCTCTTAATCCATCTTGAAGAGGAGAAACCAATCTGGCTGCTCACGGTATACCAAGAACCTCATAATAACACGTTACCTGTGCAAGAACTCCTGGACCTGATTACTCAAGTGACCCTGAAATACCCTAGGACAATGATCGTGGGAGATTTCAATCTACATATTGAAACCTCAGACACCACCATAGCTGCCTTCCTGGACACGATGACAGCACTAAGATTCATACTGGTGATCAACTCTCCAACCCACAAAATGGTCACATACTAGACTTGGTATTCTACAAATACAAGTGTGAGTGCCAAGTGATTAGTCTTTGCATTGTGTGGAAAAATAGAAGTCCTCAAATACCTAGCAGAGACTAATGAAATATAGCAGACAGATTTAGAAATATTTCCCATCACATTAGGTGCTACAGGTTTGATTAAAAGCAATTAACTTGCCTATACATATTACACCTTATAAACTGCAGAAGGAAACTCTCTGACATGATGCAAGTACCAAGCATTAGCTGGAAATTTAAAAGATTGAGATCATACTCTATATACTTTGGCTTAGGAGTGAAGTTCATTATTGTTGTGGTATGTATAGCACTAACTCATTTGCAGACATTGACCTTGAGACCATTATAATTCTAATTAAAATACGTTTATTAATACTGTTCTCATTTGTATTTTCATTAGAATCTTTATATATGCTATGCATATAATTGTGGATATAATGAATATGGAGCCTGTTTGAGAAACCTGAACTTCAGTACCACTACTTTAAAATACTGGTTTCTAATTTATGTATTTGGGTATATTACACTAGTGTTTTCTAACACAGTCCTGGAAGCACTGTACAATTTCCAGTATAGTTGCAATGAACAAGCATTGGACAGATTTGCTTTCACTCAGTCTTTGATGTATGCAAACAGATCTCATGCATAGTTATTAGTGTGACCTACACCCCCAAGAGCTGACCATCTGCCCTACTGTTACCTGTATATATCACAGTGGCAAATTTACCTCAGCAGGTTTGCTCTCTTGAGAAAGGGGTGGAAGTTTGATAGAATAAAATAACCTCATCCTAAATCCTCAAAGGAAATGGGAAGAAAATTGATAAGTTAAATATTGGTGTAGATGGGATATTAAAAAAAATAAATAAAATGCTGGGTGTCCCCTGTAATAGAGCCATCCTGGGTCTGCTAGGGCTGCCCAGGGGTCTGCTGGCACTTTGAGGGGTTTTGGGGGGTATTTTTGGTGCGGAGCGTCGTGCGCTGCTCTCATAATGGTTATTAAAATTCCGACGATGGTGTCTGGGAGCACACACGTTGCCTCACATATGAGGAAATTTTGGTAAAATTCCGTTAACTTTTAATGTGGTTTTTACATGAAAATGATGTGAAATGGTGCCTGTTTATTGTTTAAAAAATGTAAAACATGGATTGGATTCAGGAAAATGTGGCCTGGATGATGGTATAATTCTTATTAAAGAGTAATGTAATTTATAGTGTCTTTTGTATGGAAATCCATTTTCCCCATACACTTTAATGGGAAAATTTGATTTCAAAATGGAGTTTGTGAAAAGTTTACAAACTATAAAAGTTGTTTCACCTGCCACAAGCTAGCGTCCTATTGGTGCTGCTAGGTCAGATGGCCAAGCTGCAGTCCTGTTGCTAGGGGAGACAGAGCTGGTGACCAGGTCCTGAAGACACAGGAGAAGACAGACCTGTGTGTGTGTAAGAGTTGATTTATACAGGAGAGAGAGCTTAAATAAAGAGTTGTCTGATACACGGTGAGACGTGAGAGGAACTGTTGACACAGAAGAGACAGGACTGGTATGAGAGGTGCTCTGTCTGTGTGCTTAGAAAATTGAGTGTGGATGAGGAGGAAAACCTCAATAGAGTATAATTTGACTGAATCAGAACACCTGGTGATACAGAGAGAGTGGAATTCAGTAAAGCTGAGAGACTGTAGGTAAAGGGAAGATATACCTGCATGAAAGATGATCTGCCCATGTATGTATAAGAAATGTGTGTGACTAGACAGGCTGATAATCACACTGAAAACCACAGCACCTGACTGGCACTGAGGGAGTGCATATGTGTTAATTTGCTAAGTGGTTATACAGAAAGGCTTGCCTGAATTGAAATAGGCTATAAGCTGTATAATAGCCCGCTGGTAACAAGTGAAGGTGGCTAGTGACAGTGAGTGTGCAGGAAAACTGTTGTGTTTCCGCTGATCTGTCTCAGAGCAGAGTTGTGGCCACAGTGCATTTGACTGACACTTTGAGTGCAATGCATATATGTTAATGGGTGGTTGTACTGAGGGGTCTGCCTGAGTTTGGAGGGGCTACAAATTGTGAAGAAGCCTGTTGGTGAAGGGTGAGTGTGCAAATCTGGTGTGTTCCCACTGACCTGCCATGAAGCAGGGTTGTGATCACCTTGCACCGGTCTGCAGTGAGAATTGGTGCTGATTAAAAATTGAAACAGGACTGTTGTCCTTAGCTGAACTGCTGTGTATGAGGGCAGTGAGGTATGAAATGTGTGACTGGTTACAAGGTGTGATTAACATACATGGAAGAGTGTTCCTCATTAGGCAGGGAAAAGTAATAAGGCAGGTCCTGCAATAGGGAACATTAATTATCTATTGATTTACTCTAGATAGGTTGACCACAGTTTTGATAACAAAAATCCCTATAAAAATTCCCACAGGATAGGGAAACAGGGTTTCAGTTTCTTTTGGTTAACCAGAGTACAGGTACAGAGGCTGTTGGGCAACGCAGGAGGACCATCGCAGGAGCAACACGTGCACCAACTACCACAAAAGACAAAGTCACCATCATACAAGAAAGTTCAACCCAAGCAGCTAAGTACAAAAATCACCACCTACACCGTTTCAGAGACTTTAAACTTACACGTAAATACTTACCTGGAGGTTTATGCTGAGATTCAGTTACATTGCAAAGTGAAGGAAGTGGACATCTGTAAGAAAGCAATTGACACAAAGAATCAATGTTCTTGTTAAAATTTCATAGTTAAAGTAAATTCTGAGTAACAGAAAAGTAATTATTTGTACTACTTATCTGATTTGTGGTGTTGAGAATTTCAGAGGAAAATTTATCGATTGAAAGTTGATACATTTTCTGAAAAGTTAAAAAGAAACATCTTGTGCAATAAATTATTATAATTTAAAAGTTAGTGTGCAATATTATCATTAAAATTTTGTAACATCTAGGGAAATTCGCTTAACATCTTGAATTGCACACTGTATAATATACAGAATTTCCCCACCTTTCTTTGTACCTTCCCTAAGTGGTGAGAGTTTAGCGTGGGACCCTACACCGTGATTTTACCATCGTACCACCCTCTTTAAAAAAAACCTCACCCATAGGGGATCTACATTGGTTTCAGAGAAAGTATGTTTCTTTTGAATATCTAATGCAGTGAAAGTGCTAAACAAATACTTCTCTTCGGTGTTCATGGAAGAAAATCCTGGAGAAGGGCCGTGGTCAGCTGCTGAGGTGATATCTGGGAATGCTGGATATTGCACTATTCATGGAAGAAAGCATTTATAAACAACTTGAAAATCTGAAAGGGGACAAAGCTATGGGGCCAGATAAGATACATCCCAGGATACTGAAGGAGCTCAGCGAAATCCTGGGGGGGATCTCTTAAGGATTTATTTAATATATAGTTAGAGATGGGAGAGGTTCCATGGGATTGGAAATGAGCAGATGTGGTCCCTCATCACAGAATTGGGATCAGGGAAGAAGTGGGAAACTGAGTTACTGGTGAAGAAAAACATAGTTAACTTTCTAGAATACAACAGGTTGCAGGATCTGAGGCAACATGACTTTACCAAAGGAAAATCCTTCTAAATGAATCTGATTGATTTCTTTAACAGGGTGACCAAAGAACTGGATAAAGGACATGTACTAGATTTAATCTACTTGGATTTCAGCAAAGTATTTGATATGGTTCCTCATAGAAGACTCTTGAATAAGCTGAGAGGGCTGAACTTAGGACCCAAAGTGGTGAACTGGATTGGGCACTGCTTGACTAACAGGTGACAGATGGTGGTGGTAAATGGAATTCGCTCAGAGGAAAGGAAGGTGAGTAATGGAGTACCTTAAGGGTCTGTACTGGGGCTGATTCTGTTTAATACATTTGTGACAGACATTGCTGAAGGGTTAGAAAGAAAAGTTTGACTCTTTCAAAATGACAGAAAGATAGTTAATAGAGTGGAAAACCCAGAGGGAACAGAAACCATGAAAGAGATCTCCAAAATGAGAAGAATGGTCAAATGTATGGCAGTTAAAATTTAATGCAAAGAAGTGCAGAGTGATGCATATGGGTTGCAGAAATCCAATGGAGATATACGAGATATGAGGAGAGAGATTAATAAGCATAGCTTAGGAGAGGAACCTTGGGGTGATGGTGACTGAGGATCTCAAGGTGATGAAACAATGTGATAAGGAAGTGGCCATGGCCAGAAGGATGCTAGGATGCATAGAGAGGGGTATAACCAGCAGAAGAAAGGAGGTGTTGATGCCCCTGTACAAGTTGTTGGTGAGGCCCCACTTGGAGTATTGTGTTCAATTTTGGAGACTGTTGGGATCGGAAGATGGACGTCCTCACTGAAGCGTCCAAATCGGTATAATCGAAAGCCGATTTTGGACGTCCCCAACTGCACTCCGTCGCATGGATGGCCAAAGTTCAAGGGGGTGTGTTGGAGGCGTAGTGAAGGCGGGACTTGGGCGTGGCTAACACTTGGACGTCCTTGACCCATAATCGAAAAAAAAGAAGGACGTCCCTGACGAACACTTGGATGTTTTAACCCGAACCTGTTTTTCTTACAACTAAGGTACAAAAAGGTGCCTGAAATGACCAGATGACCACAGGAGAGAATCAGGGATGACCTCCCGTTACTCCCCCAGTGGTCACTAACCCCCTCCCACCCTCAAAAAACATCTGTAAAAATATATCATGCCAGCCTCAGATGTCATACTCAGGTCTGTGACAGCAGTATGCAGGTCTCTGGAGCAGTTTTAGTGGGTACTGCAGTGCACTTCAGACAGGTGAACCCAGACCCATCCCCCCCCCCCCACCTGTTACGTTTGTGTAGGAAGCAGCGAGCCCGCCAAATCCCACCACAAACCCACTCTACCCACATCTAAGTGCTCCCCTTCACCTCTTAGGGCTATGGTAGTGATGCACAGTTGTGGGTAGTGGGTTTTGGGGGGGTTGGGGGGCTCAGCACACAAGGTAAGGGAACTATGTTCCTGGGAGCATTTTATGAAGTCCACTACAGTGCCCCATAGGGTGCCCGGTTGGTGTCCTGGCATGACAGGGAGACCAGTGCACTAGAAATGCTGGCTCCTCCCATGACCAAATGGCTTGCATTTGGTTGTTTCTGAGATGGACGTCCTTGGTTTCGAAAATAGCCAAAAATCAGAAATGTCCATGTCTAGGGATGTCCAAATGTAGAGACGGTGAAATTTAAGGATTTGTACATCCCTAACGGTATTTTTGAAATGAAAGATGGACGTCCATCTTGTTTCGAAAATGCGGGTTTCCGCACCCCTGGATTGGGACGTTTTGCAAGGACATCCAAATCGAAACTTGGACGTCCCTTTCTAAAATGCCCCTCTGTATCTTGCTAAGGCATAAAAAGACTTGAAGTGGTTCAGAGAAAAGCAACAAAAATGCTATTGGATTTGTGCTACAAGACATATGAGGAGAAACTTGAGGACCTGAAAATGTATACCCTGTAGGAAAGGAGAGACAGGGGTCATATGATACAGATATACAAACCTTTTCCAGAGGCAGGAAGGTGGTAGAACTAGAGGACATGAATTTAGATTGTGGGGGGGGGGGGGGGGGGGGGGAACTCAGGAATAACTTCAGGAAGTACTTTTTCACAGAGAGGGTGGTAGATGTCTGGAATGCCCTCCCATGGGAGGTGGTGAAGATGAAAATGGTAATGGAATTCAAAAATGTGTGAGATAAACACAAAATAATCCTGTATGGAATGCATGGAACCAAACAAGCTTAGCTGACTTATACAGTCTGTGCCCTGATCATGGCTGGACAGATTTGGATGGACTGGAGTGGGGCTTTTATGATAGCTTCAGTAGGTGGAGAACAAGATCTGAGCTGGGCAGACGTCTACGGTCTGTACCTGAAAATGGCAATGACAAATCAAGATCAAATATGCACATCATATCTTATGCTATGAATTTATCTTGTTGGGCAGACTGGATGGACCATACAAGTCTTTATCTGCTGTCACCTACTCTTACTTTTTATCTAATTTTGTGAAAAAATTATTTGCTTCCTCTCACACATTCTTCCTCAGCAATACCTCTTCGCACTATGTCGCATTATACCCTTTTCTGTGACTCTTTATGAGAGACAAAGCTTCCAAAAGAAACTCAGATCAGTTCCTCAAACCTCTTTCAATCTCTCTTCAACCACGGAATTCTAGTCTCATCCATTTGCATTCTTTATACTGATATTTTTCTTAAACGTAGTTTAAAATTCTGCTTTTCACTAAAAGTAATTAATTATTGAGCACACGCATACAAATTTACTGAATCGACAAATGCCAGTTTTCCTTCTAGTCATTTAACACACCAGCAGTATGAACTTTCAGCAGTTATAACACTTTTCCTTTCTCTCAGTCTTTATGACACTTTCCAATTATAATTTTTCCAGACTTCACTCCTAAACAGCAATTGTACACAATACAGCCTTTTCTTTTTCAGTTCCAGTTTCACAGCTCTCCTGAGTCCTCTCAGAATTACCTCTAAAACACCGTCTATTTCTGTGTCTTATGCATTTATTCAAGTACTCACACAATTTGATTCTATCAAACTTTTCAGCTTTCCGGCCTACTCTCTCAGAGCCTTCCTCATGCAGGTGCTCACCTGTGTGTGGAGTTCAGCCATTTCCTAGCTCCTTGCCCTCAGTGAGATCAGCTAAAACAGCTTCCTCACAATCTTCCTGTTCTGAGCAGGGTTGCCAGATGGGCGGTTTTCCCGCCCAATTGGGCGGTTTTCCGCAACCCGCCGCGGGAAACTTTTGCCCGCGGCGGGTTGTGGTTTTTTGGGCTCGTTTTCTTTTTTCTATGCGTGTTTTGGGTGGTTTTTCGGCTGGCAGGGGGTGGGGCTAATGGCGACAGAGGCGGGGTTTGTGACGTTTTGGGCGGGGTTTGGTGACGTATTGGGCGGGGCGATGACAGTGGGGGTGGGGCTGATGACGGCGGGGGCGGGGTGATGATGGAAGGGGTGGGGCTGATGATGGCGGGGGCGGGGTGATGACAGAAGGGGAGGGGTTGATGACGGCAGGGGTTGGGGTGATGACGGAAGGGGCGGGGGTGATGACGTCGGGGGTGGGGGGTGTATGGTTTTTGGGTGGGTTTTGTGTGGGAATTTTTTTTTTTTATATGGCAACCCTGGTTCTGAGTAGTGCAGCCAATCCAGAGGCATGCATTCCTTTCTTTCTCTAGGTTTGCAAGAACTATGTTTGCAAAAAGACAGCATACAAAAGGAACTGCTGGGATTTGCACTGGTACAGCTTCTGCAAAGGTTTCAAACACAGTACACACACAAGTTATTCATACTCACAATTGCTGTCATTCACATTTTTTATTTTATTTTCCTGCAGCCCTTTTTTCAATCTTTTCCTTTCGTTTAGCTGTCATCTCCTTCTCCATTCAACCTCTTATGCAGCACCAGCTACTGAGGCCCTGGCAAGGAAAAAAAACTTAATTTTAACCAAAGGTTACATCAGTAATGTCCTGAAAATGTAATCATTTCATTGTGGCTCTAGGATAGGATTGGGGCCCCTTTATGTTACTATAATAAATTTCCAGCAGAGCTGACAGCTGCGTGACTTGCTCTGTGCACCCTCCTCCCCTGCTTGCAAGGAGGAAAGGTGGCAGGGGTGATGTGCTGTGGGGGGGGGGGGGGGGTGATGTGCCTCACAGAAGTGGGGGTGTGACGTGCCTTATGGGGTGAGGGTGTGATGTGCCTCATGGGGATGAGGGGCTGACATGCCTTTGGGGGGTGGCACAGCAGCAACCCGCCCCGAGTGGCAAGCAAGCTAAATATGCCACTGCTATGGGGTATGTCTACTGAAGGGTGTTAAGCTCTAACACTGCCTAGCATGCATGAAAACACTTACTGCAAGCTGAGTTAAAGCATTTTGTGGTAGGTAACCTTTCTGCATGCACTATGGGCTGGATTCAGTAAATGGTGCCCAAATGTGGGTCCTGAAAAAAAAATCATCATCCAACGGTATTCTATAAAGGGCACTCTGGGATGTGAGCTCTTTATAAAATAGCTTTGGACATGAGGATGTATACCAACTGAAACCACTACTACTAATCATTTCTATAGTGCTACTAAACGTTTGCACTCCTGTCCACATTATATGCAGGTACTTTCTCTGTCCCTAGAGGGCTCACAATCTAAGTTTTTATACCTGGGGTGATGGAGGGTTAAGTGACTTGCCCAACTTCACAAGGGGCTGCAGTGGGACTCAAACCCCAGGGTAGCAGGATGAAAGCCTGCTGCACTAATCATTAGGCCACTCCTCTACACCTGGTGCCCAAGGTGGGCATGCACCCCTGGTATTCTATAATACTGCGTGCAATTTTCCGGAATGCTCCTGACCCACCCATGCCCTTCCCATGGGAACGCCCCCTGTACAGTTGCACGTGAATCACTTTGATGCAGTGGCGTAGCTACGTGGGGCCACGGGGGCCTGGGCCCCCGTAGATTTGGCCCTGGACCCCCCTCCCGATGACCTTCTCGACCCTCCCCTCCCGCTGCCAACCCTCTCCCGCCGCCACTGTCGGCTACCGGTTACACTCCTAAATTTACGCTCTTACATTTACGCTCCTAAAGTACAAGTTTAATCTATGCTCCTAATTTAGGGCCTGTTACACTCATAGATTTAGCTCATAGATGATCGTAAATTTAGGAGCATAAATTATGCTCGTAAATTTAGGAATGTAAATTTAGGAGCATAACCTTTATAGAATAAAGGATGTTTAAATATCACCATTTAAACATCCAAGTGCTGAATCTACTTCCGGAACACCACCAACATAGTCGGCTTTGAGTTCGGTGCTAACTGCAATATTCCGTGGCATTTAGCCAGTTAAGGGGCCCTTTTACAAAAATGCAGTGGGCCTACCGCCAGCTTGCCACATGGCAATTCAGCTCTACCGTTGGGCTCCTGGCTTCCACTGAGCATCATTTCTGGTGCTGGAAAATAGTTTTGTATTTTCTAGTGTTGGAGGCGTGCCTGGCAGTAATTGAGCAGCACAACATGCTGCCTGGTTACCACCGGGCTACCGCTAAAGCCTTTACCGCCTCCTAAGGGCTTCTCCAGAAAATGGCCCTCACACAAATGTCTTTGCTTAGTGCACAGCCATTTCCTTCCCCTTAAAAAAAAAAGCCTTTTGCCACCGGTAGTAAAAGATGGCCTCGGTGCGCAGCAGACCCAGCGAGCCGATGCCACTGCAGGGTTCCTTTTACCGCCGCTTGGAAAAGGAATCCTCAGTGCTGTTGAATATTAGTGACTAGCCCCAACCAAGCAACTTAACTGGTTAGTGGCTGTTTAAATTGCTTTGAATATTGGGCCCCTAGTGCTGTGTGTTCTGGCCTGAGATAGCCCCTGTCTATACAAATGTTTCTTTCCCTTGGCAAGAATAAGTTGAAAGTCAGAACTCGAGTAACCTCTGGGTTTTCTAACCTGCAGTGTAAAATTTCTTCTTTTTCTTAACTTCTTTTGTTTTCATGATATAAACTGGTGCCGAAACCTCAGGGCACTGAGAAAACATTCCTACTGCAAAACACTGCTGCTTTGTCTTTTAGAGTTCTTATAAATATCTTATACTGCTATTTGGTTCTTATATTCTGTGAACCACTTTCAAACAAATATTTGGAATGTAAGGTACAGTGAGTGGTTGATTCAGGACATGCAACATTCTGGGCGTACAGTACAGCCAGGGAGCCGGTGTCGACTCTGCAAGCAGGCTGGGAGGGAAGCAAGAGAGAGCGAGGCGAAGGAATGAGTAAAGGGCTCTGTGTGTGCATGCTTGGGGAGCGGGGGGGGGGGGGGAGGAGAGGGCAGGCTCTAGAGATACCACAGCTCTCATCAGACATTCAGGCAGCTGCAGCCGAGGGTAGAATTTCAGTGGTAATGGGAAGGAAACAGCACTACCAACAGCTCCTGACCACCCACAAAAATTTCATCCTAAAAGGTAGGCAGTCCTTTCTGTTCATCACTAGGAAAAATGCTGTGAATCACTCGGAATACATATTTGAATAATAATTAGCTCATTATGATAACTTTGCATACAATTTTCGTTAGCTGCTACCATGACAGGAAAAGAGTCCCCAGAACCCCTTTTTGCATGTCTCACTGAACTCTGTTCTTGCTAAATCGGCTAGAACCAGTATAAAAAGCACGTTGCTGGCTCATTAAGTTTTGTGCATCTGGGCCTCAGTCTGCTTTAAATTAAGATGACCATAACAATACAGGATGTAGCATCCTTTGTTGTACAATGAAGACCCTCCAAAACAGGCATGTACCGAAACATTGATGGTATTGTGTTGTAACAAACTGAGTAAAGGGTAAAGGGTCATGGATCTGATATACCGCTTTTTTGTTTCAACCAAAGTAGTTTACATTGTATTATATGCAGGTACTGTCTCTGTCCCTGGTGGACTCACAAACTGATCGATGTTCGAAATGATTTAACCAGCCAGAAACAGCTGCTGACTGGTTAAATCATTTGCTCGGATCTATCTGCTAATTTGCAGCAGCACTTAGGGGATCTTTTAGTAAAGATTAGCTCGAGTTATCTGCAGCAGGGCCCATTTTATTCCTATGGGCCCTGCTACAGATTACTTGAGCTAATCTTTAGTAAAAGACCCCCTTACGCAGTTATCTCTGCTGAAAATTAGCAGTTAGCACCTAAGTGAAAGCCAGCTATTTGGGGGGCATTCCAGGGGTGGAGCTGGCACTTGGCCGCTTAAGTGTTGATATTCAGCACTTGTGGCCAGAGTAACTTCATAAATGTTACTAGTATCTTTATGCGGCAATCCATGGCTGGTTAAGTTCTGAATATCGACTTAACCGGCCATGTGTTAGCTGAAGCTCGGACATGACCCAGTCTTGAATATCCTAGACTTATGCTAGCAGAGGTCAGCAAAATGCTCACCACTACCACTAGCTGAACATTGACCCCCCCTAAGTTTTTGTACCTAGGGTAATGGAGAGTTTCGTGACCTGTTGAGCTTTCTGCTGAAGCTGTTGCTGTTGCATGCTGGGTTTGATTTTTTATTTTTTCGTTAGCAAGCAGGACTGAGATAGGCACACAAGTGGGTGATGTCATCCAAAGGCACCAGGATGGAACTGCTCTCCCAGGGCTCAGAACTTAGTTAAGTTTTGAGCATACATGGCTCTTCCCCACACATAATGGTCTCCTTAGCTTCACAGTTTTGTATTTTCTGCTCTGCCGAGTGGATATGAAACAAAGCTCTCTTATAACAATTGTTTTCTAAAAATAGTTGTCTTGACAGCATTTTTCATTGCTTCTTCTTTGTAAAAGACACATTAATAATATTGCTGAAGTCAGGATTTAGATCTTGTCCGAAATGCAAAAAAAAAAAAAAAAAAAGAGAGAGAGAGAGAATCAGAATGTCACTACTTATTCCAAGTCTCTGTTATGTTTGAGACCTAACCATGATCAAAAGGAGTGCAAAATTGTGCTCAAATGTCACTACAAGCATGGAAAGTATGTTGAATCTGAAAAAAGCCACTTCTTAGAAAATCACACAAAAATGCAAAACACTCCTACATCTGCATAGACCATTCGAGAATCAACCTCTAGACGCAAAGACCTTTAAGAATGCAGTCAATGAAGGGGATAGCCAGATATTAGACAAAGTAGACTGAGTACTCCCTGAGGTTTACAGCAGAGGCGTATCTGGACTTCGGAGGGAGGGAGGGCCAGGGCCAAAGCCAGAGTGAGGGGGCACATTTTAGCCCCCCCCGGTGCCACCACCCCCCCGCCATTGCCGGACCCCCGCCATTACTGAACCCCCCCCCACTGCCAACTTTGACCCCCCCCTGCCGATGACCCTCTCCACCCCTCCCGCCGCCGTCCCCCGCCAGCTGAGGTCCTACCATTGCAAAGCTGATGGGGGACCCCAACCCCCACCAGCTGAAGTCCTCTCTTCCATTGCAGCAAAGCTTCCTTCAGTTTCAAATTCTGAGTCTGACGTCCTGCACGTTGTACGTGCAGGACGTCAGACTCAGAACAGGAAGCTTTGCTGCAACAGAAGAGAGGACCTTGGCTGGCGGGGGTTGGGGTCCCCCGCCGCAAAGATAGGCGACGGCGGGTTGGCGGCGGGAAGGGGGGTGGAGAGGGTCATCGGCAGGGGGGTCCAGGGCCAAATCTACGGGGGCCCAGGCCTCCGTGGCCCCATGCAGATACGCCCCTGGTTTACAGGCTTACCTTGCAATTGCTTTTGGATTGCCTGCAAAAGCCTGGGGTCCGGGAGAGGGATCAAGGGGACTTAAAAATTAAAAATGAGTTATTTTGTCCCGACTAAATATTGTCCAGGACCTGCATAAGCTCTGGCAGTCAGTCCCATAGGATTTAGCCCCCCAATATCCAGTGCTGCTGCCAAGACATGGTCCGGCACTGAATATCTGATGCTAATCTAGCTGATGCAGGTCAGCATTTAAAAAAAATGCCGGCTAAATATCAGTCAGACCATCTTGGAAGCCCAGACCAGATATATTCCATGTATCAAAAAAGGTGGAAGGAATGGACAAAGGATCCAAATGATGAAAACAGGAAACAGCATAAACATTGGCAAGTAAAATGCAAAGCATTGATACATAAAGCTAAAAAAGAGTTTGAAAAGAAGCTTGCAAGAACTTTTTCAGGTATATTAGAAGCAGAAAGCCTGTGAGAGAGTCAGTTGGACCATTACATCATCAAAGAGTAAAAGGAGCACTCAAGGAGGACAAGGTCATAACGGACAGACTAAATTAATACATTATTTCAGTCTTTACTGCGAAGGATGTAAAAGACCTGGTATTCAAAGGCAAAAATATGGAGGAACTGAGACAAATCGCTGGGAACCAGGAAGATGAAATAAGCAATTCTGACAAATTAAAGAGCAGCAAATCCTTACATGGATGAATGACCTCTAGCAGTAGTATTGTGAGGCTACCGCTAGGGAGAGGCACCATTTTGGAGGAGGCACCAACCTGGGTGGCAGCAGAGAGGGACTGTTGCTGCTGGTGGCTACAATACAGGATGGCCAGACCCCCAAATAGGTCCTGGTAGGGGGCCAGGAGCCAGGGGAGGGTAGAGCATGGAGATCAGGTTTCTGAGGTGGGAGCAGGACTTTAATGGCAGGAGATGGTCCTTTTATGGCAGGAGGTGGGTTTGGACTGGGGATCAGGGGATTTGGACTGGGGAGTTGGGGGCTTGAATGGGGGGTTGGGGACTTGTGCAGAGGGATGGGGAATGTACTATATCTAGATTTAAGAAAGCTTTTGACAATGTCCCTTTTTGAGAGACTCCTAAGAAAATTTAAAAAGTCACAGGATAGGTGGCAATGTTTTGTTGTGGATTGAGAATTGGTTAAAACAGAGAGTAGGGTTAAGTGTTAGTTCTTTAAATGGAGGAATGTAAATATTAGAGTGCCACAAGGATCTGTACTGACACCGGTGATTTTTAGCATGCTTATAAATGATCTGGAAATAAGAATGATGAGTAAAGTGATCAAATTTGCAGATGACACAAAACTATTCAAAGTTGTTAAATCACATGCTTTGTGAAAGGACTATGTTATAAAAGCTTATTAGAAAGTTCCATTCAAGTTTAAAATTCCTTACCTAACGATTTACATATATATATATATATATATATATATATATATATATATATATAGAAATCGTTAGGTAAGGAATTTGAAGTTCTCTTAAAACATTTTTATTTAAGAAATAAATAATTTAAAGAAATAAATACATGATTTTGGAGATCTTTATATCTTGTTTTGTATCTGTAACCAATGTTTTAATGTTTGCATTATAATTCCCAGATATATATCTGGCTCTTATAGTCTGATTTACCACGTAATCTGCTCTGTGCTCTTGGAGAGTTAGTGGATTATATTATATTAGATTAGGTTAGATTAGAAGAAATGCTGAGGGACCTTGGGAGACTGGAAGACTGGGCATCCAAATGACAGATGAAATTTAATGTGGATAAGTGCATAGTGATGCATGGTGGAAGATTAGCCCAAATTATAGCTACATAAGGCTAAGTTCCACATTAGGAGCCATCATTGAGGAAAAAGATTTAGCTGTCATCATAGACAAGACATTGAAATCTACTCAGTGTGCAGCAGCAGCCAAAAAAGCAAACCAAATGTTAGGAATCATTAGGAAAGGAATAGAAAATAAAACAAAGATATCATAATGCCTCTGTATTGCACCATGGTGAGGCCGCAACTTGAGTATTCCTTACAATTCTGGTCACGATATCTCTAAAGAGATATACTGGAGCTGGAAAAGGTACAGAGAAAGGCAACCAAAATGATTAAGGGGATGGAATGACTCTCATATGAGGAAAGGCTAAAGAGGTTAGGGCTCTTCAGCTTGGAGAAGAGATGGCTGTGGGGAAATATATTCTTTCCTTCCTGGGAGCATCAGTTCACTAATGCACAGTCTGATGCTCATAGACAGCATCTTAAAGGAAACAGTGCTGGGACACTTGCACCCTTTACCCTTCACTCTATGTTCAAAGTCCCTTCCTGATTAACCCTCTACTCTCAAAGTCCCCACTTCCTATTGAAGTCCCATCCCTCAACCCTCCAAACGCGAATCCCCATAGGCGGTCGGTGGCCCAACTGTTTGGGGAGGCTAAAGGGGGTGGGGTTAGGAGTGGGGCCAGGGGTGAAGCTTAAATCCATAATTGTCTGATAACACACAGAAAAAAAAATAAAAATCACAATACCTTTTATTAAATTTAGATATTAGATATGTACCATATGTCAAAGAATAAAGTGGTTGCTCAAAGCATATACTAACCACAATCGCTCAACTGCAAAGCACTATGCACAACTTTGTGCAAAAACACACTCAGAACCTTACTGTACCATAAATATTACACTGGGCAGACCTAATACACCAATATACCACCCATACAGACAACATCACAGACCGTCAACAATATGAAACAAGGGATCATAATATCACAATTCTCATGTAGACCCACAAACCACCCTAATTAATGTTTAATGTGGGATAAAATGCCATAAATAAGTAAATAAATAGGTATCCCAGAAACTTATGGAGAGGCTATAGGGAAAGGAAGCTCTGCCACTTTATCTCTTGGTGGCCTCCATGTCAGCACTGGGCCTTGTGTCTGACTCTGAGTTTGGAAAGCCCTGCAGGGGGGTGATCATATGGATGGGAAAGCTTATTATCAGAAGGGAAGCTTCTAGAGCGCGCATTAATACCTGGTCACCTGTTAAGCTTGTGTTGATCTAATCCATGCTTTGGAGGACAGAGGGGAAGGTGAGAGAGATGGAGGAAGAAACAGATCTTACCTTCTTTGCAATCTTCTGGCTCGTTAAGAGATTAATTCAGACAAATTATTTGTGGCACATTGCACATAGCTGGTTTTAGTTTCAATCTTCCTTCTTCTTGTACCTCTGCCACCGGTCCTGCGCTAATAAGCAATGATAGAAGAGCGCGGGACCCAACTCTACAGCATCGCTAGTGCTTCCTGTGACGGTTCTGCCTCTTCCGACGTAAACATCCTGGACTATCATAAGAAGCGCTAGCGGCGCTGCAGAGAGCCGGGTCCTGCGCTATTCTATCGTTGTTTACGAGTGCGGGTCCGGTAGTAGAAGTGAAACGGGAGGAAGCCAAACTGCTGAAGAACTGAACAGGTGCATTGGAGGCGACAGGACGTGGGTCCGACAGGCAGGGAAGGTCGTGGTTCAGGTTGGGGAGGCTTAGTCTCCCCAAGCCTCTTATACGGGGCGCCTATGCGAATCCCCCATTCCTGATCCCCAGTATGAATCTTCCATCCCCTGATCCCTCCCAAGCACCTGCTGGGGGGTTCTCTGGTGGCTAATGAAGGGGGCAGGAACAATTATTAGTCTCTCCTGCTCTGTCAGTACCAAGTTTCAAAATGGCATCAAAATCCCCTAGTGGCAGTCTTGCAGTACAACCAGTAGGGTAGAAGACACTAAGGGCCCTTTTACTAAGCTGTGGTAAGCACTAACTTGTGCTTACCGCAGCTTCAAAAAGGTATACTGTGGGGTCTGCTGAGGCACTACCAACAAGCTAACAAATACTTTTTATTTTTTAACGCTGGGGCATGCTTAGAGGTGGAGAGTAGGCATGGCCTGTGCTAATCAGTTAGCATAGTTATATTGCTTCATGCTGACTGATTAGCATGTGGGCCCTTACCATCACCAAAATAGATGTAGTTAAGGGTTCATGTGCTTATAGCCATGTGCTGATGGGGAAATTAGCATGTAACATTGTACCGCTGTGGTAAAAATGATCTCAGCATGTAAGGATGCAGAGGCCACCTTTTACTACAGTTTGGTAAAAGGGCCACTAAATAAGGGAGCCAACTGGGCAGAAGTGACTGGGGTTCAGTCCTACCCCACCACTAACCACCAGTGAAACCACTGATTTGGGGAGGGGAAAATCAAGGGGCAGGGGATTAATTTTGGGGGGTTGGGGTTAATGTTGGGGAAACTGGGGTGACAGATCAAGATGGCATTCCTGACTAGGTAATGGGGACTTTGAATGGGGGGCGGGGTGGTAGCGGGTTTTCCATGCACTGGCTTCCTGGCTGCAGCACAGCAAAATGATAATTCAGACACAAAATACCTGAAGTATTGATTTCCTGGAGGTCAGTGATTTACACAATAAATTTCACTGAGGTAAAATGCAATATTTCACCACAATTTAATAACTACCAGCCCTCTGTCTACGTTTTGAAAATATTTTAAACATTTTGAGAAGGTTGACACTTGCTTTTGCTACACATTTTGATGCTTTTGTGCTGTGGTCAATGATGAACTGTGTAGAAGCATTAGAGAGAATTTGATTCCCTATATGACCCTTTGTACTAAAAAAAAAAAGTCTCGTATTAATTACTGATGTTGGTTGGTTCTGTTGTCTGATTTATTTTTCAGACATTATGTTTTGGTATTTTGGTGCAGTGAATAATGAGCTATACAAAAAGTCCATCTGGCCGTCACTGACAAGGCGCAGGAGGTGGATTTTGAAATAATATCTGCAGAGAGAGGAGTGGAAGATGAGAGGATTTCACTGAAGCAGAAACAGTGATGGGTTCTTCCAGCAGAAGCTACGGCAGCAGAGAATGATCTGCCACCATCCGTGACCAGGTTATTTGACTGGAAAGAGAAAAGACATGAAGTAGAAGAAAGGGGAAAACATTTATAGAGAAAAATAAGGTCACAGAGCAAGGTGGAAGTAATTTCAGAGAGAATTTTAAAAGAAAGGAGTGATTTTAGGTTGGGGCCAAAAACAAAGAAGGAGCTGGTGTAAAAAGTGTAATATGTTCCCATATTCTTGAAGGGCTTAAGGGGAAAAGAAGCAGTATTTTATCACCGGTGAAAAAAAAAAGATTTTTTTCTAGAAGCAATAAATAACACCAGCACCTGCTTACCACAGCTGAAAAGGGCTTACCATAGGACACGCTGAGTCGTCCCTCTGTAATTTACCATTCTGCATGTGCAAACTGCGTGTTAAAAAATAAATGTTAGTTTACTCCATGTCTGAGGGAGGAGAGTGGGCATTTTTAGTGTACCTACGCTGCCCTGCGCTAACTACTTAGTGTGGGATTAGCACTTCAACCCTTACTGCCTACAAAATAGAAGGTATGTTTACTAAGGTGCATTAGCATTTTTAACGCACCTTTAAAGTTAAGGTGCATTGAACGCTAACGCACCTATACATTCCTATGAGCACATTAGTGTTTAATGCGCATCAACCATTAACATGTGTTAAAAATGCTAACGCGCCTATAGCGCACCTTATTTATTTATTTGTTGCATTTGTATCCCACATTTTCCCACCTCTTTGCAGGCTCAATGTGGCTTACAATGTATCGTTATTGGTAGATAATAGGTTGGAAGAAAAACAATTAGTGTTACATAAAGAATAAGGTAATCGAAATTTAAACAAGCAGATATAAGCAAAAGTAGTGCTGATAATAGTTAAGGTGGAGGTGTAATACATTTATAGTTGTTGACCTTCTTGGTATGCCTTGTTGAAGAGGTGAGTCTTCAGAGATTTACGAAAGGTAGTTAGTTCATAAATAGTTTTTAAGTTGCGCGGCAATGCGTTCCATAACTGTGTGCTCAGGTAAGAGAAGTTTGATGCATGCGTTAGACCTTTGCATCTGGGGAAATGAAGATTAAGGAATGTGCGGGATGAGCTTTTAGCGTTCCTGGGTGGCAGGTCTACCAGATCCGACATGTAGGCTGGGGCATCTCCGTGAATGATTTTATGAACTAGAGAACATACCTTGAACGCGATGCGTTCTTTAAGTGGAAGCCAATGTAATTTTTCCCTTAGGGGTTTAGCACTTTCATATTTTGTTTTTCCGAATATGAGTCTAGCTGCAGTGTTCTGGGCGGTTTCAAGTTTCTTGATGATTTGCTCTTTACAGCCAGCGTAAAGTGCATTGCAGTAATCTAGGTGACTAAGCACTATTGACTGTACCAGGTTGCGAAAGATGGTCCTTGGGAAGAAAGGTCTTACTCTTTTTAGTTTCCACATTGAGTGAAACATCTTCTTGGTTGTATTTTTCGCATGACTTTCAAGTGTAAGATGTCGGTCAAGTGAAATGGCTCTTACAAACCTGCATGGGGAGTACAAACACAGATAGTACTTAAGATCACGCATACTCTATTTGTACATATGCCGTGCATTGGCTTCCTGAGGGCACTGCAGAGCTACAATGTATTTCTATGTTTTACATGCACAGAATACACACACACACACACACACACACACACACATATATATACCGTCTTCAGAGCAGGGGTAAAGTTGTGCAATAGAATTTGTGCGCTGTTAGGGATAATTCTGAAACTGAGGGGTTCTTTTACTAAGGTGTGCTGAAAAATGGCTTGTGGTAGTGTAGGCATGGGTTTTGGGTGCGTGCCAATCCATTTTTCAGCATGCCTGTAAAAAAAGGCCTTTTAAAAATTTTTGCAGAAATGGACGTGTGGCAAAATGAAAATTGCTGCATGTCCATTTTGGGTCTGAGACCTTACCGCCAGCCATTGACCTAGTGGTAAAGTCTCACGTGGTAACCAGGCGGTAATGACCTACGTGCACCAAATGCCACTTGGCGCACGTAGCTGACGCACGCCAGAAAATACAAAAATATTTTTTCGGGTGCACGTAACAGATGCGTGCCAAAAATGAAATTACCACAAGGTAGCCATGTGGTAACTCCATTTTGGCGAACGTTGGACACGCAGAGACGCTTATGTGGCTTAGTAAAAGTGCTCCTCTATTTTATAAAGGCACATAGATGCCCATGTTACCATTATAAAATAGGATAGAACAAATCTTTTGTCACAGAGTCCAATATAGGCTTTTCTGATCATTAGAAAGTGAGAGTCCTCAAACTGTTTTTTTTTTTCTGGTGGTACATATTACACATCATCTTCACAGAGCCAATAAAAGAGTTTTTTTATGTTCTAAATTTCAAAATCATGAGTAATGCTAAATATTTATCTTAAGAAGCAGAGAAACGTTGGTCTATCAATCAGCTTCCATCTGCCTTCCCCACTGTCAAATGTAAACCATATGAAGAGTTCGTTAGATGCAGTGCCGTAGCGAGGGCTAATGACACCCGGGGCGGGTCACCGCTGTGCACCCCCCCGGGTGCAGCATGGCGTGACCCCCCCGCTCTGCGGTGCACCCCCCCTTCGGAGCGAACCCCCCCTGGACCGCATCCTTGCACTCCGAGTGCAGCTCCGGGGCAGAGGGAGCAGGGAACCAGCAGGGCCGGCACCCCCCGAGCGTGTGCACCCGGGGCGGACCGCCCCTCCCTTCCTACGCCACTGGTTAGATGGAAGCTGTCACCCCTAACAAAATTAGTATAGAAGAGTGTAAAATGGCTACCAGTAAACAACACAGGTAATAGAGGGGAGGGAGAGAGGGATAGGTATGAGGACATACAGAGGGAAGACAAGGAAAGGAGAAAAAACTGAACATCGGTGAACACAGACACTCATATTCTAGATCACTATTTCCCAAATGTGACCTAATAAATGTATCTCATGCATATTCAGTATGCATATTCTGAACCTCTGACTAGCTGAGGTCCCTCAGGACAGGTTTGGGAACGACTGCTCTAGGTAATAAAATTCTAGATACACAAAAGTTCTAATGCCCGAGGCAAATATTGATATGTTTGTTGTCACAGAGATGTAGATCAATAAATCCCATTCCCCGTGACTGGAACATGACCAAACAAGGCTGTAATTTGCTTCGGAGTGACAAAATAGAAAAGAGGGGGGACTAGTACTTCATGTGAAAAATAATGTTAACATATCGGAAATGCAAAAGCATGGAAAACTATGGGTTACCTTGGAAAGGAGATGTGTCACTTTTTCTACAGACCTCTGGTAGAAGCAGAAAAGATAGATATAAATTTAAAGTCATACAAGAGGGGAGATATTGATTATAGGATGTTTTAATCTACCAAGGGGCCCTTTTAGTAAGCCACGTAAGTGTCCATGTGTGCCCAATGAGTGCCAAAGTGGAGTTACCGCACAGCTACCATGTGGCTCTTGCGGTAATTTCATTTTTGGTGTGCGTCCGATACGCGCAACTGAAAAATAATTTTTATTTTCTGCTGCATGTATCAGGTGTACGCCAAGTGGCATTTGGCATGCGTAGATCATTACCGCCCGGTTTCCACGTGAGACTTTACCACTAGGTCAATGGCTGGAGGTAAGATCTCAGACCCAAAATGGATGCGCGGCAATTTTGATTTTGCCGCACGTCCATTTTTGGCAAAAATTTTAAAAAGGCCTTTCTTACAGGTGTGCTGAAAAATGATTCTGCACGCCCAAAACCTGTGCCTACAGTACTGTAGGCTATTTTTCAGCGTACCTTAGTAAAAGGACCCCCAAGAGTTAATTGAAGCATCTCATATGTGGGATCAGCTTTAGATAGATCTGGAAAGGTCTTCAATTGGCTCTGTACAGGCAAAGGATAATACAAGCCATGAAGGAGGGGGTGAATTAGAGCCAGTATTTATAAATTGAGAAAGGTTTTCTAATATGTGGAGAGGTGGTCTCCTGAGCTCAAGTATATAAGAACAAAAGTGTTGCCATACTGGGACAGGCTGAAGGTCCATCAAGCCCAGCATCCTATTTCAACAGTGGCCAATCCAGGTTACAAGTACCTGGCAAGATCCCCCAAAAAGTACAATACATTTTATGCTGTTTATCCTGCTCTCCTTCCTGCTCTCCTTCCAATTTCTGCACCTCAGTCCTTCCTATCTCTGATCATCACCTAATCACCCTCACACTTCATCACTCGCCCCCTCAACCTCGCCCAACTATAACCACTGCCTTCAGGAATCTCCAAGCCGTCGACCCCCTACCCTATCCTCTCACATCTCCAATCTCTTCCCTTCCATCTCATCTCGTCTTCTGAATCTGTCGACACGGCTGTCTCTACCTACAATGAAATTCTCTCCACTGCTTTGGATACCCTAGCACCATCTGTCTCTCGCCCTACTAAGCGCATTAATCCTCAGCCCTGGTTAACCCCTTGCATCCGTTACCTTCGCTCCTGCACCCGATCTGCTGAACGACTCTGGAGGCAATCTCGCACCCTGTCTGACTTCACCCATTACAAATCATGCTATCCTCCTTCCAGTCCTCCCTATTCCTTGCCAAACAGGAATATTATTCTCAACTAACCAATTCTCTTGGCTCCAACCCTCGTCGCCTCTTCGCCACCCTCAACTCCCTACTTAAAGTGCCCTCCGCTCCCACCCCCCCTCACTCTCTCCTCAAACACTAGCTGACTACTTCTGCGATAAAGTGCAGAAGATAAACCTTGAATTCACTTCCAAGCCTTCGCCTCCCAGTGACTTCTTAACACTCCCTCCACCAACCTAACCTGGCCTCCTTCTCCTCCTTCCCTGAGATCACTGAAGAGGAAACCGCTCGCCTTCTTTCTTCCTCTAAGTGCACCACCTGTTCCTCTGATACCATTCCCACCAATCTGCTTAACAGCATCTCTCCTACAGTTAACCCCTCAATCTGTCACATCCTCAACCTCTCTCTCTCCACCGCTACTGTCCCTGACACCTTCAAGCACGCTGTAGTCACACCACTTCTCAAAAAACCATCACTTGACCCCACCTGTCCCTCCAACTACTGCCCCATCTCTCTTCTACCCTTCCTCTCCAAACTACTTGAACGCGCTGTCCACAGCCGCTGCCTTGATTTTCTCTCCTCTCAGGCCGTCCTCGATCCGCTTCAATCCGGCTTTCGCCCACTTCACTCGACAGAAACTGCATTCTCTAAAGTCTGCAATGACCTGTTCCTTGCCAAATCCAAAGGTCACTATTCCATCCTCATCCTCCTCGACCTATCTGCCGCCTTTGACACCGTCAATCATAATTTACTTCTTGACACACTGTCCTCATTCGGGTTCCAGGGCTCCGTCCTCTCCTGGTTCTCTTTGTATCTTTCCCAACGCACCTTCAGAGTATTTTCTAATGGCTCTTCTTCCACCCCCATCCCGCTCTCTGTTGGGGTTCCTCAAGGATCTGTCCTTGGACTGCTTCTTTTCTCGATCTACACCTCTTCCCTGGGCTCGCTGATCTCATCACATGGTTTCCAGTACCATCTCTATGCTGATGACACCCAGCTTTATCTCTCCACTCCTGACCTCACGGTCGAAACCCAGGCCAAAGTTTCGGCCTGCCTTTCAGACATCGCTGCCTGAATGTCCAACCGGCATCTGAAACTGAACATGGCAAAGACTGAGCTCCTTGTCTTCCCACCCAAACCCTCTTCCCCCACTTTCCGTCTCTGTTGACAACGCCCTCATCCTCCCCGTCCCCTCAGCCCGCAATCTCGGAGTCATCTTCGACTCCTCCCTCTCCTTCTCTGCCTATATCCAGCAGACAGCTAAGACCTGTCGCTTCTTCCTCTATAATATTAGCAAAATTCGCCCATTCCTCTCTGAACAGACCACCCGAACCCTCGTGCACTCGCTCGTTACCTCTCGTCTTGACTATTGCAACCTTCTCCTCACTGGCCTCCCGCTTAGCCACCTATCCCCCCTTCAATCTGTCCAAAATTCCGCCGCACGTCTTATCTACCACGTGAACCGATACTCTCATATCACCCCTCTCCTCAAGTCGCTTCACTGGCTCCCGGTCCGCTACCGTATACAGTTCAAGCTCCTCCTATTGACCTTCAAGTGCACTCAATCTGCAGCCCCCCATTACCTCTCTACCCTCCTCTCCCCGTATGTTCCCACCCGTAACCTCCGCTCTCAGGACAAATCTCTCCTATCTGTACCCTTCTCCACCACCGCTAATTCCAGACTCCGCCCCTTCTGCCTCACATCACCTTATGCCTGGAACAGACTTCCCGAGCCCATACGCCATGAGCCCTCCCTGCCCATTTTCAAGTCCTTACTCAAAGCCCATCTCTTCTCCCTTGCTTTTGGCACCTAACCACCTTCCCTATTCATGATACCTACACTGACTACATAGTTTGTAACCTTTAGATTGTAAGCTCTCTTGAGCAGGGACTGTCCTTCCCCATGTTAAACTTGTACAGCGCTGCGTAACCCTGGCAGCGCTATAGAAATGCTAAGTAGTAGTAGTAGTAAATAAGAGGTAGATTTTCCCCAGGTCTATCTTAATAGCGGCTTAAGGACTTTTCTTTTAGGAAGCGATCCAAACCCTTTTTAAACTCCGCTAATCTAACTGGTTTTACCACATTTTCTGGCAAAGAATTTGAGAGTTTAATTACACATTGAGTGAAGAAATATTTTCTCCGATTTGTTTTAAATTTACTACTTAGTACTTCATTGCTTGCCCCCTAGTCCTAGAATTTTTGGAAAGTGTAAACAAGCGATTCACATCCACATTGATAGCTATGTCCCTTAGGGGGTCCTTTACTAAGCCATGGTAGCGTTTTTAGCTCATGGTAGAAATCAGCTGGCATTAAACGCCGAGACACCCATTATATTCCTATGGGCATCTCAGCATTTACCACCAGCTGATTTCTACCACAAGCTAAAAATGCTACTGTGGCATAGTAAAAGACCACCTTAATGCAGGATTGGACTCATGAAAGCAAATTTTACTCTGTGTATATTAAAGCTATGTTAAAAACCTAGTACAGCTTAGTAAATACACCCTTATACAGAAAAGTTATCTGGATCGCTGCTGAATATGCCCATTATCTGGATAACTTGCAGCCTGGCACCATCATGCTTCTAATTCTGCACCACTTTCTCTGCATAACTTTTGACGGTATTTCAATTTATAGGGTCAAAATATATCCATTTAGAAAAACAGGGATTTTAAAGCAAAATGTAATAGATCCTGTATTATTGGATACATGCTTTTTGATCAACAAATATCAATCAATGATTCAGGCAGAGAAATTATGAATGACAATAGGATATTTAAAATATAAAGCTAGAGAAAAAAAAATCCTAAAATATTTTTATTGAAAAAAGCTATATTTTTCCAGTCTTATTCTTTTAATTGCATACAACTAGTCTTTAAAACTGAAAGGTAATGAGCAGTATTTCATTAAAACACATTAAATAATACTGTCAAAATGCAAATTTATTCATTAAGTATAAATGAGTCTGTTAAATATTCATGAATTGTTGCTCACGGTATATAATTAATCCCATGGTCTGTGTGTCCAAGAGCGTTTAGGAAAGAGTGTTGAGGAAATGCTACTATAGGATAATAACATTCTAAACCATTCTTTATAAAGCAAAGGTTATAAACTCACCTGATTCACAACTGCTTATGTAACACCCTTTTGTCACCATGCTGCTTAGATGTTTGCATAGAAAAGAAGGACGAAACAAAAAAGCAACACTGGGCCTTCAGGATTGAGATGATCAAAGTCTCTTGTTCATTAATTGACGGATAGACACGACACGGGCTGTGTTTCGGCGCACTGGCACCTGCCTCAGGGGTCAGCTAATCCTGATCAAAAAATTGTAGGTGGTACTGTCACAGTGTAGCACCTTTGCTATGGAATAGAGTCTCAATTGCTCCGAGAGCCTGATCAGCATGGACAACGCTGTCAGTCTAAAAAACCGCGGGGATGGTCAAAATTCAAGTGGACGTATTGGCGGCATAGCGAAGGAGGGACTTGGGCATGCCTAACACTAGGACGTCCTCTACCCATAATAGAAAAACAAGGATGTCCCTGATGAGCACTTGGATGACTTTACCTGGTTGTGTTTTTCTCACGACCAAGGCACAAGAAAGTGCCCAAAATGATCAGATGACCACGGGAGGGAATCGGAGATGACCTCCCCTTACTCTCCCAGTGGTCACTAACCCCCTCCCACCCTCAAAAAATATCTTAAACATTTTTTTTTTTTGCCAGCCTGTATGCCAGCCTGAGATGTCATACTCAGGTCCATCACAGCAGTATGCAGGTCCCTGGAGCAGTTTTAGTGGGTGCAGTGTACTTCAGGCAGGTGGACCCAGGCCTATTCCCCCCCCACCACACCTGTTACATTTGAGGAGGATACAGCGAGCCCTCCAAAACCCACTGTGCCCACATCTAGGTGCCCCCCTTCACCTGTAAGGGCTATGGTAGTGGTGTACAGTTGTGGGTAGTGGGGTTGAGGGGGGGGGGTTGGGGGGCTCAGTACACAAGGTAAGGGAGCTATGTACCTGGGAGCAATTTATGAAGTCCACTGTAGTGCCCCCTAGGGTGCCCGGTTGGTGTCCTGGCATGTCAGGGGGACCAGTGCACTAGAAATGCTGACTCCTCTCACAACCAAATGGCTTGCATTTGGTTGTTTCTGAGATGGACGCCCTTGGTTTCCATTATCGCCGAAAATCAGAAACGACCAAGTTTAGGGACAACCATCTCTAAGGACGACCAAAATTTCAAGATTTGGACATCCCTGACCAAATTATCGAAATGAAAGATGGATGTCCATCTTGTTTCGATAATACAGGTTTCCCTGCCCCTCCATCGGGTCGTTTTGCGAGGACATCCTCAACAAAACTTGGACGTCCCTTTCGATTATGCTCCTCCACATAACGTAACATTGAAGATGGTGAATAAAGGACAACATGACCAATCCAATCTGCTCAGTAAGGGGTCCTTTACTAAGGTGCGCGGAAAAAATGGCTTGCACTAGTGTAGGTGTGTGTTTGGACACATGTAGATTCATTTTTCAGTGCGTCTGTAAAAAATGCCTTTTTTTGTCCGAAAATGGATGTGCGGCAAAATCACTTAACCCTCCATTGCCCCATATAAACCGCATTGAGCCTGCCATGAGTGGAAAGCGCGGGGTACAAATGTAACAAAAAAAAATTGGTGCGTATCCATTTTGGGTCTGAGACCTTACTGCCACCCATTCACTTAGCGGTAAGGTCTCATGTGTTAATCGGGCAGTAATCGTCAACACGCATACAATGCCGATTACCACCTGGTTAGCGCATTTGTGGCATAAAATAAAATATATTTTCCGACATACATAGTGTACATGTGAAAAAAATGAAATTACCGCCCAGGTTAGCCAGGCGGTACTTCCAAATTGGCGTGCATTGGGCGCATGTAGGCGTCTACGCGGCTTAGCAAAAGGGCCTTAAGGTTGTTAGGATTGCACCTGCCATGCAATGCAGGTTACTATTTTGGGGGGTTATACCTGTCATGCAGAACAGGTTTCTTTTCTCATGATTTCTTGGAAATGCAAAAGTCAGTTCTACGCTTGGTTTCCATTACCTTACCCTTTAGGGATCCATTCTTCATAGCTGTTTTTTCTTAAATTCCAGCATTGTTTTTGAATTCATCGCCCTTTCTGTGAAAAAAACTAATTTCCTGACATTACTCTCAATTAGATTTATATTTATTATTTATAACCTGCCCTTATCCAGGGCAAGGTACAGAATATATACATATAATAAAGAAACACACAGGCCTAAAAACACTACAAAAATTACAGACTCAAACTTACTTCACAGTCCATCAGCAGGCAGCAAGAAAATCTCAAGCACTACCTTAAAGTGAACCAGCAGTAACATAAAAAGCCAGACACATCAAATGTGCCTTCAAATGCTAACAAATGATTCTCCTGTTTCAGTCTAGTTGGCAATTTATTCCATTCAAGTGGCCCAGCAATCAAAAAAGTTCATTTTATGGTCACATTCAGGTGAAGGTGGTTCAAGGCAGGCACAACTAAATTACCAGCATTCATTGACCTTAACTGTCTTTGTGGTATATATCTCTGAACAGCATTCTTCAAATACACAGTAGTATCATAAAACAAAACTTGACTCTACCACCTTCTAACTTTTATATCATGTCCTCTAGTTCTAGAGCTTCCCCTCATTTGAAAGAGGATCGTTTGTTCAATATTACCTTTCAAGTACTTAAGCTCTGTATCATATCCTCTCTGTCCCTCTTCTTCTCTAAGGGTTATAGTCTTTTTTTGATATGTCTTCTGATAGAGACCTCTTAGTGTTTTTTACTTGTTTTTTTATTTATTTTTTTTGTTTTCCTCACTGGCCTCCCACTTTGCCATCTATCCCCCCTTCAGTCCGTTCAAAACTCTGCTGCACGGCTTATCTTCCGCCTGAACCGGTACACTCATATCACCCCTCTCCTCAAGTCACTTCACTGGCTTTCGATCAGGTACCGCATACTGTTTAAGCTTCTCCTTTTAACCTACAAATGCACTCGATCTACAGCCCCTCTGTACCTCTCTACCCTCATCTCCCCTTACATTCCTACCCGTAACCTCCGTTCTCAAGACAAATCCCTCCTGTCAGTACCTTTCTCCACCACCGCCAACTCCAGGCTCCGCCCTTTCTGCCTCGCCTCACCCCATGCCTGGAATAAACTCCCTGAGCCCATAAGCCAGGCCCCCTCCCTGCCCATCTTCAAAGCCTTGCTCAAAGCCCACCTCTTCAATGTCGTCTTCGGCACCTAACCATCATACCTCTATTCAGGAAATCTGGACTGCCCCTACTTGACATTTCGCCCATTAGATTGTAAGCTCCTTGGAGCAGGGACTGTCCTTTTTTGTTAATCTGTACAGCGCTGCGTAACCCTAGTAGCGCTCTAGAAATGTTAAGTAGTAGTAGTAGTATTGATTTTTAATAGTGAAATATATACCCACTTGTATATTTCCTGTAACAATATACAAAATCTCCATCAAAATTATCCCCCCCCAGCAGACCCTCTTTATATGTTCAACATAATCAAAACCCTCTTCCTACCCTTCCATTTTAAACCCTCTTCCTCCTTGAATCACCCAGTCCCCCCTCCACCTCCCCTAATATCTCATATTCTTGTAACATGAGTTACTTAATTTCAATCTGATTACAACTATATCATCATACCAAAGTAATCACTTTTAAGGTTTTATTATATCAGTCTACTTTATTGAATCTTAATATGTAGATTACAATTCCAATCTTATAAAAACTTCCTATATCCTAGCTTCATTCATACTTCCATTCGCTTCTACACCACTAATCATGCCAGGTGAATGCACATCAAGTACATGACAGTATTGCTTTAAACTGATCTCTATTATACTTATACAATATCATCCTAACTATACTCAATTAAATGTATATTACTCTTCTCTTGCCAGTAGTACAAGTACAATCATTACTTAACTTGAACACCTAAGATATTCTCTCTTTGTTGTTATTTTCACCACATTACAATGTCCATAAATATCTTCAGAGTGTCTTCTTATGTTTTCCACACTGTGTTATTAAGTTGTGCCTCACCGCTCCCAATTTATAATAAAAGTCAATTCAATTTGCCAATTATGATTGTATTCTTCATATATCTTCTAGTCTCTCTCCTCGAGTCTCCTCTCCTTCACACTTTCCTCCCACTTTCCTCAATTGATGCCTGGTTGCCATTTTTTCTCTCCGACTGTCAGCGAGGGATCGTCCGGGGCCTTTCCGAATATAATTCAGTAATATAAGCGAGTACTATGAAGTCACAACCCCTAAAGACGCATTGTGGCAAAACATGATTGTATAGGGTGTGGCAGGAGTTTCAACTCTTACCTTCAGTGGGAGGAAAGCGTGAAGGAGTCAAAAACATCCAAATGGAAGCCATTTGGATGTGGGAGGAGCCAGTATTTCTATTGCACTGGTCCCTCTGACATGCCAGGATACCAACTGGGCACCCTAGGGGGCACTGCAGTGAACTTCATAAAATTCTGCCAGGAACATAGCTGAGCCCCCCAAAACCCACTACCCCCAACTGTACACCACTACCATAGCCCTTAAAGGTAAAGGGGCACCTATTTGTGGGTACAGTGGGTTTGTGGTGGGTTTTGGAGAGCTCGCTGTTTCCTCCACAAATGTAACAGGTAGGGGGGGGGGGGTATGGGCCTGGGATCGCCTGTCTGAAGTGCACTGCAGTACCCACTAAAACTGCTCCTGCGACCTTCATGCGCTGTCATGGACCTGAGTATGACATCTGAGGCTGGCAGAAAGGCTGGCACGAAATATTTTTAAAGATGTTTTTTGAGGGTGGGAGGAGGTTAGTGACCACTGGGGGAGTAATGGGAGGTCATCCTCGATTCCCTCCGGTGGTCATCTGGTAATTTTGGGCACCTTTTTGTGCCTTATTCATAAAAAAACCCACATCCAGGTGGAAATGTCCAGTGTTCGTCATGGACGTCCTTGCTTTTTTCGATTATGGGTCAAAGACATCCAAGTGTTAGGCACGCCCAAGTCCCGCCTTCACTACGCCCCCTTGAAATTTGGGCATCCTTGCGACGGACTTCAGTTGGAGACGTCCAAAATCGGGTTTCGATTATACTGATTTGGACGTCTCTGGGAGATGGGATGTCCATGTTCCGATGTCGAAAGATGGACATCCTTCTCTTTTGAAAATGAGCCTGAGAGTCTAGTTAGGGATTTATGGAAGTTTACTCTGTAATGGGATTGACTTTGTCTTTATTTCTGTTTTTCTTATATCATGTTTGCTGCTATTATAAATAAAATTGCCTATTTTTATAATATTTGGGTGTGGGTTTGTTCCTTCTATTATTTTGGTGCAGTGAGCTTGAATCTAAGAATAAGGGGAATACATTTGCACATGGCACTTCACTCACTAATGTTGGTCTTGTCTGGGACCTATTTCTTTCAGAATTTACACTGTGTCAGGTACCCCAATAACAGCCCAAACAGAGTGCATCTGTATTGCATCTACAGAACCAGGCCTGGACTTATATTTGAGTGACTGGGATTGTATTGAAGAAGATAGAACTGCTAAGAGAGAAGCAAGTGAATGTTATTGAGGTTGCTGACCAGGGTTGGAAGGAGTCCGTGACAGGGGAACAGACTGTATTGTTCTAATTATGCTCTACCAATAAAGTTTTCCTTTGATTTTTGCAATGCAACTGCCTGTATCTGTGAAATCATGTAGCCAACTGCCAGTCACAGTATAACAGAGCAGGGGCGTATCTGGACTCCGGCGGTAGGGGGGGGCCAGAGCCAGAGGGAGGGGGCACATTTTAGCCCCCCCCCCGCCGCCGCCGCCGCCGCCGAGCCCCCACCGCCACCAATGACTCTCTCCACCCCCCTCCCGCCGCCAACCCTCCCCCGCTGCCGTTGCTTACTTTTGCTGGCGGGGGACCCCAACCCCCGCCAGCGGAGGTCTGCTTCCACCTGCCGCTGCCTTAAAAACTTCTTCTTCAGCCGGCGGGGGACCCCAAACCCCCGCCAGCCGCCCCGCGGTGTTTAAAATTCATCTTCGGCCTCCGTGGCCGTGCTGCTGTGATAGGCACTGTTGAAATCCACTTTGGAGTCTGACGTCGTTGTACGTTGTACGTGCTGCGACGTCAGACTCCGAAGTGGATTTCAACAGCGCCTATCACAGCAGCACGACCACGGAGGCCGAAGATGAATTTTAAACACCGCGGGGCGGCTGGCGGGGGTTGGGGTCCCCCGCCAGCAAAAGTAAGTAACGGCAGCGGGGGATGGTTGATGGCGGTAGGGGGGTCCAGGGCAAAATCTGCGGGGGCCCAGGCCCCTGAGGCCCCACGCAGATACGCCCCTGTAACAGAGTAGTTGGACTTTAGTTTTTAATATTTAGATTGCATTCCTCTTGGCCAGTTCCAGCCTCTTTATGTCCTTAGTAAACTGCATATAGTACTCCAAGTGAGGCCTCACCAAGAACTTGTACAATGAAACATTATAATCTCCTCCTTCCTGCTGGTTATGCCTCTCTTTATGCAGTCTAGCATTCTTCTGACTTTGACCACTGTCTTGTCCCATTGTTTCGCCACCTTGAGATCCAGAGACACTATCACCCCAAGGCAGGGGTGTGCTGGTAAATTTTTAACAACAGGCTCTTTCTCCGGACGTAGCCAGCTTTACAGTTGGAAGGGCCAGGGGTGGCTGGGGGGGGGGGGAGCATTACTTGCCTCTCTCTCCTCCCTCCCTTCATGCGGGCACACTAGGCATACCTTTGCTGGCAGCCAATAAATGGACTGCCACCACTCCCAACGTCTTGCTCTGAGCAGCATGCTGAAACTTCTCACACATGCTGGAGAAGTCCCAGCCTGCTGCTCAGAGCTGGAAACAAGGAGTGGGGAGCAGCAGCAGTAGTCTATTTACTTGGCTGGCAGGGATCAGCATCCCCACCAGCAAAGTAAAAGAGAATTCAGCAGGGGGCCCAAGCCCACATTTTGGGAGCCAGTTGTTAAAGAAGCCATGGAGGGCCCTACTTTAACAACCGGCTCCCAAAATTCTTAAAAACTTAACAATCGGCTCTTGCGAGCCTGTGAGAGCCTGCTCCAGCACACCACTGCCCCAAGGTTTCATTCTTGGTTTGTGTACATCAACCTCTCTCCTCTTATTGCATATGGGTCCTTTAGGTTTCTGCACCCCAAATGCATCCATCACTCTGTATTAAAGGATAACTGCCAAACACCTGAGCTATGTTCTAGATTTTGTAGATTAATTCTCATTTTGCCTGCTCTGTCTGGGATGTTCTCGCTATTGCAGATCTTCATGTCTTCCACAAAAAAGCAAATTAGAAGAATCTTTTGGCAACATCACTCAAAATGATATTGAACTGAATTGCCCCCAGGACCAACCCTTGAGGCACTCCACTACTCATTTTCTTCTGATTGAATGCCATTTATCACTACCCTTCTCATCTGTCAGTCAACCAATTCGTATTCCAGTTAAGCACTTTGGACCCACTTTCAGGCTGCTAAGTTTATATATAAGCCTTGGAACTGTATCCGTGGCATTGCTGAATTGCAAGTACATTGCATCCAGAACATGCCTTCTTTCTAGTTCTCTAGTTACCTAATCAAAGAAATCATCAGATTTGTTTTGCACATCCCTCTGTGTTTAGCATCACCCCTGTGTCCCTATTTCCTCCCTGTCCAACTTCATTACCTCCGTGTCCCTGTCCTTATGCACCCGCCATGCTCAGTTTCTACTGTCTCTCTTCCCTCCTCCCCCCCCCCCCCCCATATTCCTCCAGGAGCCAATATCTCTCCATCTGTCTCGTCCCTCTTTACTGCCCCCCCCCCATGTCCAGAATCTGTACCCTTCCCCTTCAAGGGGGGTGGGGAGACGGAGAGATGCTGGACTCATGTGGTGGGGAGGGAACAGAGGGGAGAGAGAAAAACTAGATGACAGAGGGAGATGGAGAAAAAGGAAGATGAAGCTAGATTGATGGGGAGGCAAGGGGAGAAAAAGAAACCCCTATCCCTTTTGATGATGTCATGGGAACTGACATCATATCTCCACCCTGGACACACACCCTTTTCTAGATGGTGGCAAGTAGTGGATGCCCTTATGGGCACTTCCTGTTTCACACTACTCGCTGCCATCTTGGATGAGTCACATGATGGGAAATTACATCAATCATTACATTGCTCATCCTCAGTGTTGCCAGGTGGGCGGTTTTACCGCCCAATTGGGCGGTTTTCCGCGACCCGCCGCGGGAAATTTTTGCCCGCGGCGGGTTGCGGTTTTTTGGGCTGCTTTTTCGGCCGCGGTGGGCGGGGTTAGCGACATTTTTGGGCGGGGTTAGTGATGTGGGAGGCGGGGCCGATGACGTGGGAGGCGGGGCCGATGACGTGGAGGCGGGGCCGATGACGGCGGGGGCGGGGTTGATGACGGCGGGGGCGGGGGTGATGACGCGGGGGCGGGGGTGTCAGGGGCGGGGTTTGAGTTTGGGCGGGTTTTGGGCTGGATTTTGGGCTCCTTTGGGCTGGAAAAATATTTTCCACCTGGCAACCCTGCTCATCCTGTAGCCTGGAGAGAGCATGCACAGTTAAATTTTCTTCTGCCCCTTAAACAATTTCTTTTTTTACCTTTTCACCCCTCTGGTTTTTATAACATGTGTTGGAAGGGAGATTTCTGTTACAGCTAAAATCCACAGCTCTCTCTCCTTGTGAGAGAAGGCAGAACAGCCATACTTGTGCCTGCAAAAGTTTGTATGACCATCTTAAAAGGCTTTTTATGTTTCAATCAGTGCTTTGAGAACTTCACAGCTCATTATCTCTGAGGAGTGAAAGGACATGCCTGTCTTAAAAATCTTTTGTGTAACCAAATGCTTGTCTGACTGTATTTTTGAGCAATTGCCTTCCCTTCAGAAGCATAGCCCACACCCCCTGCCTCCTCTCTCCTTGTTGAAAAAAAAGCAGGCAGTGTGGAATAAGCAGCAAAATAAAAATAATGTTTTGCAGAACTCTGTAAGAAAACAACTTTTTATATGTACACACTGTTTTTAAACTCACTCACTATTTCTCTTCAGTGTAGTGAATTCTGCATTCTCTCGAGTTTCAGAAGCCCTTGTCCTTCAACCTTGTCTATACATTCTGAGCCCCCAAAAGAAAAAAAAATCAAAATGATTGGGGTTTCTCTCGCTCTGTGCACACAGACTGATGCCAATAACCCCAATCCCCTCCTCTTTCTCCTCCCCTAATACTCTAAAAAGGCTTTTGTTTTGTCTAATTAACACTGCCCCGAAACAAGCTCTGCTTATAGTGCGATGTGTTATATTGTATCTTCCCTTGCTAGATCTTCAAGCCTTTTACCTTTTAATGGAATGGTACCACAGCCTTCCTCTTGAACACAAATAGAGCCCTGACCCTATGATGAGGGCACACCTGTCTGGAAGGGGCCCCTCAAACTCTCCCCAAGTGATGATTTGAAATGTGAAACAGAACTGTCATCTTTGACTCCTCCCTCTCCTTCTCTGCGCATATCCAGCAGATTGCCAAGACCTGCCGCTTCTTCCTCTTTAACTTCAGCAAAATTCGCCCTTTCCTCTCTGAACACACCACCCAAACTCTCATCCATGCTCTCATTACCTCTCGCCTTGACTACTGCAACTTACTCCTCACCGGCCTCCCACTTAGCCATCTATCCCCCCTTCAATCTGTTCAGAACTCTGCGGCACGCCTCATATTCTGCCAAAACCGATAAACTCATATCACCCCTCTTCTCAGGTCACTTCACTGGCTTCCAATCAGATACCGCATTCATTTCAAGCTTCTCCTTCTTACCTACAAATGCATTCAGTCTGCTGCCCCTCACTACCTCTCTACCCTCATCTCCCCTTATGTTCCCGCCCGTAACCTCCGTTCACAGGACAAATCCCTCCTCTCTGTACCCTTCTCCAACACCGCCAACTCCAGGCTCTGCTCATTCTGCCTCGCCTCACCCTATGCTTGGAACAACCTTCCTGAGCCCTTACGCCAAGCCCCCTCCCTGCCCATCTTCAAGTCTTTGCTTAAAACCCACTTCTTCAATGCTGCATTCGGCACCTAACTCTTACCGTTCAGTAAATCCAGACTGCCCCAATTTGACCGCCCCTATCGGACTGTCCGTTCACTTGTCTCTTAGATTGTAAGCTCCTTGAGCAGGGACTGTCCCTCTATGTTAATTTGTACAGCGCTGCGTAACCCTAGTAGCGCTTTAGAAATGTTAAGTAGTAGTAGTAGTAGTAACTGATTGTAACTTTGTTATCATCACTGCACACACTTTACTTTGCAAAAATCATTAGTTCATTAGGAAACCTTACAGCTCTAGTAGTTTTTATGAAAAAAAAATAGTTATAGAACAAATCTCAAATCTTTATACTTAAGTTGTTTGTTCTAGTAGTTTTTTTTAAAACAAAGAACCCATTAGCTGTTTCTTTCTCTTTTATTTCAAGCAAACAGGGGGCCACAGGGATTTCTGCTTTCCCCCTCCTGTGCACTGGTTTACCATAATGATTCCCAGCTGAACTGGACAGTCTTCGTGGGGCCAAGTGTTGGGGGGGGGGGGGCTCTTGGGTCTTCTCTACTTTGTTGAAACCAGGGACCTTTAGATCTTCAGTCTAATGCTCTCACAACTGAGCACATTTGAAACCCTCTGTCTCTGCCTCAACAGCTAGTAACTCCAAATGTATGTAAATTATACTACAAAGGGATAAACAGAAACAATCTTATTATACACCATATCTTAAATGCTTTAAAAGAGTACATTGACTGGAAAAGCAATGGCATTGCTTCCCCTCTGAGCAGGCTAAATCATTGTGGAGGAAAGCAATGATCAAATATAGAAATGCAATTTGTAGAAAACTTTCTTCTCTAATCTGGAGCACTCCTTGAGTAATGTGACTAAAGAGGTTTTTGTTTTTTTTAAAAATGTAAATACACTCTTGAAACAGGGAATAACTAGGGTAGGAAAATCTGCTTGTTTTGTTAGATTTTTTCATCTCTAAAGTAAGTAATTTGAATACTGATGTGCAGGGCTTTTTTTGAGGGGGTACTTGGGGGTACTGAGTACCGGCACCTTTTTCACTGTCTGCTAAACTTGACCCATGGTTCTCGTATTTTAATGAAAGAGCTCAGGTTCTACATACAAATTCTGCCTTGTCATAGATTCTATGACTGGTTGCAGGGGTCCTGTCTATTGTAGGGTGGGTCTCTCAATGATCACTCCACCCCTGAAGGGTGGCCTGGCATTTGAGTACCGGCAGTGGCATACCAAGGGGGGGGGGGCGGTGGGTGCACGACGCTGGGGGGTGCTGCGGTGCGTGTCTGTGGGCTCCAAGTTCGCTACACTAACTTCGCTGGTTCGCTGCAGCTCCCTCCTTCTGCCCTGGAACAGGTTACTTCCTGTTCCGGGGCAGAAGGAGCTGCAGCGAACCAGCGAAGTTAGCGTAGCGAAGTCGGAGCCCACAGGTGCGCGCCGCGGCACCCCCCCAGTGGCGTGCACCCGGGGGGGTGTCATTTCATCGGGGGGGGAGGTGTCATTTCACGGGGGGGGGGGGGGCGCATCGGCGATCCACCCCGGGTGTCATCGAGGGTAGGAACGCCACTGAGTACCGGCACCTTTTTTGCTAGACAAAATGCACTGCTGATGTGAGTGATGTTCATAACCCCTAAGCATCCACAACAGATTTAGAGGTCCTACCAGTTCTAAAGGGGGTTATCAGACTTCTCCGTTCCTTCTTTGACACAATTAGCCCATGTTATTAAGAAAATGCTTACTAGATCCTTGCAATTCTTCTATTTGGAAAGCCCTGCAAAATGATACACTGTGATTAAGTTGTTGTAGGAAGAGGTTGTAGACTAACTCAGTTAAAACGTGTCATCAACGCCCCTTTATTGAAAAAACCTGGGTCAGATGTGGCAGATTGTAAAAATGATAGACCAGTTGCACGTTACCCTTTCTGGCCAAGATCTTGGAAAGAACTATCTTACTGGAATTCAGGATTATGTGGAAAAGTCAGATGTTTATCAGATCTTCAATCAAGGTTTCGTTGCCATTTTAGTACCAAAATGGTTCTGATAGCTTTACAAGATGAAGCTTGTCCATGTCTAGACAAACATGATGATCAAGGCTTACTGGTATTCTAGATTTGTCTTCAGTATTTGATTTAGTCAACTCAGACTGAGGATGGGCAGAATGAATGGGCCAAATGCCCTTATCTGCTCTCATGTTTCTATGTTTCTATTAGTTCAATGCTGTAGTGAAATTGGAATTGTAGCTGGAGTGCTGAATTGGCTAAGATGTTTTCTGCAGAGCCATTAGGTACAAGTGGTGGTGAATGGTTCTAGCAGTAGACATGCCTCTTTATCCTGCAGAGTACCACAGGGATCACATTTCTCTCCCCTGCTTTTTAATATTATTTTAAGATCATTAGGGTTTTTGATAAAACATATATGGATTTAGTAGGATTTCTTTATGCATATGACATACAGATTTTCACACCTTGGAAGGGAGAGTCACTTATGGTAAAGTTAAATACTAGCATACAGTCCATTCAACGATGGTTATGTTGGAATGGCTTGGCTCTTCATAAGAAGAAAACAGAGATCCTGATGGTTGGTGGTGATCTTGTTTAACCTCCTCTGGCACTTAACTTGTGCAAGTGGCCATGTGTGGTTTCCTCAGAAGTCAGAGATTTAGAGAGATATTGGGATCATACTTTCATGGGTGAGTATCAAGTATCTCATACTATCAGTTCAGTTTTTTTTGGATTGAAAATGCTATGTAGATTAAGGCCATTATAGATTTGTTTCCTGTTTCCATGAGGGCGGGACCAGAGCTGAGAGAGGGAAAGGAAGGCTCCTGAAGCGCCGAGCAGCTCGCACACTTTTCACTCCTGCCGCTGCCTGTAACCCGACGAGGTAACTTTTAAAATTCAGAAGGAGGGGGACTGGAACTCGGGGGTGGTCAGGGGTGGCGCAGAGGTGCGCCGCGCAGGGCCCCCTTGAACGCAAGGCCCTACGCGGTCGCCTCAGTCGCCTCGCCCTAAGATCGGCCCTGCAGACAAGATAATTATTAAGGGCTCTAAGAAAGGTTTAAAAGCTTGTGTGCATTTTGGTGTGCTAATGCCGGTTTTAACTAGTATTCTATAATGGAATCTGGGCACCCAGATGCTGTTATAAAATTGAAGTACACCTTGATGCATCACGGTACCCAAATGTGCCACCTAAAGTTTGTATCAGAAGCAATGGAGGCTTGAGGGGCCCTTTTACAAAGTGGCAGTAAGCCCAACGTGGGCTTACAGCTTGCTAAAAGGGAAGTACTGCTGGGCTACCGCAGCAGCAGCTCAATGGTAGTTCCCACCCCCAGTGTGTGTCATTTCCGGAGCTACAAAAATATTTTGATTTTTGTAGTGCTGGTGTGTACCCGGCAGTAATCGGGCAGTGCCAGGGTAGCGCCATGCGTGGGAGCTCTTACCACCATCTCAATGAGTGGCGGTAAGTGCTCCCACCCGAAATGGGCATGCAGCAAGTGCTTCACTTGCCGCACGTCCATTTCTTTTTTAAAAATCCTGCCTTTCACCTGCTGAGGTAAAAGGGGGCCTCGGCATGCACCAAAAACACGTGTCAACGCTAGTGCAGACCCCCTTTTACCACAGCTTCATAAAAGGACCAATGAGTGACTTGTCCAAGATCACAAGGAATGATAATGGGGTTTGAACCCTGGCTTTCTTGGTGCTTAGCCTGCAGCGCTAACCATTAGACTTCTTAAACTAACTAGAGTGAGGAAGCAGCTTAGTGGTAGAGCGGCAGGCTGAGCACCAGAGAAGCCAGGGTTCAAATCCCACTTCTGCCATTAATGCTCCTTGTGACCTTAAGCAAGTTGCTTCACTCTCCATTGCCTCAGATACAAATTTAGTCTGATTACTAAAGGAATAGTGTGCATTAAAGAGAAATTAACACACATTAAAGCCTGTAACATGCACCTGATGTGCATTATTTCACCATAACACACACAAATCTGAACCTATATTTTTAAAAATAATGAAATTATGCAAAATGGATTTTACAGTTTGTATTAACTTTGCAAGGAATGTTATTCCTGGAAACTTAACACCTCGAGAGGTGGTGTTATCTTTCCTCCTTGGGTGTATCAGGCTGATATGTGAAGCTCCTGGGCCCCTGATGTTCACAAGCAAATGCAGGCGCTAGAGGCCATTAGTACAGACCAGTACTGCATTAGTGAGCACAGAATGCTCAGAGGCCTAGCACGGGACACAACAAGCGCGCCAAAGATTAGCGCAAATAGCATGCTAATGTAGTCAAACGGATGTTAATGAGGTAATTTCCTATTCCCTCCCAATGCTCAGAGAACAGCGCACAAAAAAAATAAATAAACGTTAGCTCACAGCAGGCATTAGGGTGTTTGAAGAGAGGTTTTCTCACAATTCTTTCTTTAAAATCTACTCTTTTTTCTTTAATTTCGAAGCAGAAGGAGGCCTGTGCAAGCCCTTAAGTGCCAGTAGTGAAAAACAAATGTGCATGAGACCAAGCAAACCCTAAAATGAAAGCACACATTGGCTAATTACAACACTTCACCGCTTCACCCTGTTCCAATATTTATCTTTCTGTAACTCTGCTTAGGCTTTTTTCTTCATCCAGAATCTTTTTGTAACACCAATTGTATCTATCTCCCGGAATGGCGATGCCATAACAGCTGCTTGTAAGCCACATTGAGCCTGCAAATAGGTGGGAAAATGCGTTTAAATATAAGCCCTTCCAAGAAAATTTTTTTTTTTTTAAAAGCTTATATTTAAAGGCACACCAGATTCCAATGTGAGCCTTACATTCGGGTTTGTCTGGCGCATGCGCACAGATGTGCTTATCGCAAAACTCATCTGCGCATGCACCAAGCATGCTTTAACAGCATGCATATGATTTACATACCATTTCCTTTGAGCATTGGCAAGCTAGTTTCCAGTATCATCTCTATGCTGATGACACCCAACTGTATCTCTCCACACCAGACATCACCGCGGAGACCCAGGCAAAGGTATCGGCCTGCTTATCCGACATTGCTGCCTGGATGTCCAATCGCCACCTGAAACTGAACATGTCCAAGACCGAGCTTATCGTCTTTCCACCAAAACCCACTTCTCCTCTTCCTCCACTTTCTATCTCAGTTGATAACACCCTCATCCTCCCCGTCTCATCTGCCCGCAACCTCGGAGTCATCTTTGACTCCTCTCTCTCCTTCTCTGCGCATATCCAGCAGATAGCCAAGACCTGTCGCTTCTTCCTCTTTAACATCAGCAAAATTCGCCCTTTCCTCTCTGAACACACCACCCGAACTCTCGTCCACGCTCTCATTACCTCTCGCCTGGACTACTGCAACTTACTCCTCACCGGCCTCCCACTTAGCCATCTATCCCCCCTTCAGTCTGTTCAGAACTCTGCTGCACGTCTCATATTCCGCCAGAACCGATATACTCATATCACCCCTCTCCTCAGGTCACTTCACTGGCTTCCGATCAGATACCGCATTCAATTCAAGCTTCTCCTTCTTACCTACAAATGCACTCAGTCTGCTGCCCCTCACTACCTCTCTACCCTCATCTCCCCTTACGTTCCCGCCCGTAACCTCCGTTCACAGGATAAATCCCTCCTCTCAGTACCCTTCTCCACCACCGCCAACTCCAGGCTCCGCTCATTCTGCCTCGCCTCACCCTATGCTTGGAACAACCTTCCTGAACCCTTACGCCAAGCCCCCTCCCTGCCCGTCTTCAAGTCTTTGCTTAAAGCCCACCTCTTCAATGCTGCGTTCGGCACCTAACCCTTACCGTTCAGTGAATCCAGAATGCCCCAATTTGACTGCCCCTATCGGACCGACCGTTCACTTGTCTATTAGATTGTAAGCTCTTTGAGCAGGGACTGTCTCTCTTTGTTAAATTGTACAGCGCTGCGTAACCCTAGTAGCGCTCTAGAAATGTTAAGTAGTAGTAGTAGTAGTAGTAGTTTCCTGTGCTGTTCCGGTGGTATAGTTACTGCGCTGTTGGCTTACGCAGAAGTTCTGAGCATTGGAGCCCTGGAGAATAACTTAAGGGGTTGATGCTTAGTAACAAATAACCCCAACCCCTGCTTCTTTTTCAAATATCATCAGAAATACATCTCTCTTTCCACTTGTAACCTTCTAGCACCTACCAGGGATTATAGTGGGTGGATGCTAGACAATCCTATCCCAGCATTTCTCTCACTGAAAATGCCAGCCTCAGCCCCCTAGCTGTAGGTCTTTCAGCACTAACATACAGGAGTCAGGATGCACAATACAGTAGAAGCAGATGAATATGTAAATTTCTTTTCACTCTTGCTGGCTGTTCACTGCCTCCTCCTACAGAGAGAGGATGAGTTGACACATCCATATTTGATACCAGTCCTTCTGCATTTTGAAATCTCATTCCTAGAATGCCAGAAACAAAAATTGCCACAATTAATGAAACAACCAGCTATACCCCGAGCAGTATAAGATGACAGGCCAAATTAAAAGGAAGCCAACAAATTAATAATAATAATAAAAAAGAAACAGGCCATTACAATTAAGGTCAAGACAATCTGGTGTAGGAAGTAAAAATGAAAGCAATGGTTTTAGAGGTCCTTCAACTGAAGAGAGCTTAGAATGTGACATCTTATACCCTTGAGTGTGAAGACTTACAAACCATGGCAGGAAAATTATGCAGTGATTGACAGGAAAATGAAAACCCATTAGAAACATCTCAGAAACACGATCAGATCAAGTGCTATTTATAGAAGCAAAAATAATTCAGCTAATGCAGTAAGCTTCTTTTGGGGAACATTTGATTTAAGTGCAGTGAAAAAATATTGAATTAGCAATTTCTAGACCCCCCATTTTAAGAGTTAAGTTTTGGGGGGGGGGGGATGTTTTTAACATTTTCCTGATCAATTGTACTTTATGCTGTAACTTGATTTTTATTTGCCATTGAAAACACAGTTTTATGAGAAAGACAATACCTTATGAAATGCTTCTTGTGAGCTCATGTTCCTCACATGCTTTCAAAATAAAAATAAATCACCTATCACACGTGATAACCATATTCTACTCTGCGTGGTTCCAATAATTGATTATATAGAAATAAGAAAAAGAGTCTCTCTTGGGCTTATCCAGTAAATAACCAGATATTATTTATTTCTTTATTTATGCCATTTATACTCCTCATTTTCCTGCACAATTTCAAGCTTGATGTGGCTAGCAAGCTACAAGGAGACATTACAAAATATTAAATATTAAATAAATCCATAATCTCACACATATCAATAAAAGAAAGAATCACAATACAGATCTAACAGAAGTGGGGGAAGGGGAACTAGGGATCAGCATCAAGTAACAGAATTTTTTTTAAGAAGGAAAGATTTCAAAAACTTGCGGAAAAACTTAGGTCCCTGTTTACTAAGGTGTGCTAAAGATTTTAGTGCATTCTAACACTAGAGACACCCATAGGAATATATGGGTGTCTCTAGTATTAGCATGTGCTAATTTTTAGTACACGCCAAAAATTCTAGTGCACCTACAGTGTGGCTTAGTAAATAGGGTCCTAAGTAATCATACTGGGATCTAATGTATTTCGGCAAGAAATTCCACCACTTAGTACCTTAGTAAGAAAAAGTAGCAGAATAAATTGACTTATAGACTGCTTTCTTACAGGTAGGAAAATGAAGACCAAAGGCTGCATTGCGAGAAGGCATGTTCAGGAGACTTTAAAGGACATAAAAACAGAAATTTGTGAGTTGGGAGCCCTGGTAGCTACTATAGAGGACACTGTGGACTCGGTTCGGGAGGAGCTTCATACTCTTAAAGGATCATGTTCTAAGGACACGGAGGTGATCTAAGAATTGAAAGATCAGCTAGCCCCCTCTTTGGCCGTTTTTCAAGTCCAAACTTAAAGCCCACCTCTTTACCACTGCTGTGTCCAATGTTCCCGTAATAAGCCGTATGGGAACAGATTGATGGGAACATTAGACACTAAAGGGTTAAGAAGCCAATACAAATGAATCAGCAGTGGAGTAGTCCTTTCAAAGCGTGCCGCATGCAGGACAAACCTGGCCGCAGTATTCTAGGCAGATTGAAGCTTCCTTAAAACACATTCTTTCTGGCCAGCGTATAAAGAATTACAATAATCAAACTGGGTCAAGACTAGAGACTCTGCAAATAACCTGAAAATTGAAAAAAAAGGCCTAATTCGCTTCAGCTTCCAAAGTACCTTAAAGGTTTTAGCCTCCTGTTTACTAAGCCGCGCTAGTGACCGTGTGGCAATGCCGACACAGCCCAAAAGTGAATGGGTTGTGTTGGCATTATCGCACCACCAGCGTTAGCATGGCTTAATAAACAGGGGGGTTAGTGACTACAGAGAGCACACCTGAGATTCAAAGGTTAAAGTGCCGATCAACAACCCCCCCCCAATATTTTAAGAGTGGTTTCCAAGGGATAAGTAATGCAGTCAGTGCTAAAATTGCTTCAGGGATCATAGTCAAACGCAGTGGTTAATACCAAAAATCTATTCTTATCTTGATTTAATTTTAGACAAAATTCAGAGGCCCAGGAATCCATTAAGTCAAGGCCCGATTTGATTCTATTTGTATCCACTTACATTTAATTTATTATTTTGCATAAACATTTTTATCAAGCTTTTCCAGAATGCAAAGCATATGAACTATTACATAACCAGCTGCTAATCAAGATATACAATGTCCATGTCTATAACTTGAAAGCCCCCCCCCCCCCCAAACCCTTTCCACAGACTTCCCCAATTCCCATTCTCTCATCACTAAGCTCAGAACTCCTATGGTAAGCCAGCAGTGCAGAAACCATACTGCCAGAACCAGGGGAGTAGCTAGGTGGGGCCAAGGGGGCATGGTCCCCCACAGATTTAGCTCTGTCCCCCTCTACTTTCGACCCCCCACCCCCGCCGCCAACCCTCCCCCGCCACTTTCGATCCCCCCTCCCGCCGCCGCTGCCTGTTACCTTTGCTGGCGGGGGTCCCCAACCCCCGCCAGCCGAAGTCCTCTTTAGCGCCGGTCTCCAGTGTCTTCGCTGATCTGTTTCTGTGAGTTCCACGTCCTGACTCCTGATGTCCCAGTGATTACTTTGGGCTGTAATGAATTCCAGAGTGCTACCTTGTCATATTTTGCCACTATTTGTACATTCTCTCATTTCCTGCCCTCTACCTGATTTTAGGTAATCGTGTTAACCCCACATGTATCTTGTGCAAATCTGGGTGCCATATATATAATCCGGGGGTTAGCACTCAACCCTTGTGCCCGGCAGGCTTCCTCTGCTTAGTGTGCAAGTTCACCATACATAACACTTATAATATTTGCTTGTTAAACTACTATCATGTTTTATCATTATCATGTTACCCAAGATCCTTCTGTAATACTAAATGTATATTTTTTTGGGTACTGCCACCATTCATGATGTATTGTAAGCCACATTGAGCCTGCAAAGAGGTGGGAAAATGTGGGATACAAATGCAATAAATAAAGAAATAAATTTGCATGAAATTGTCTTTCTGCATGGTGTGGTTTTCAGCTTATGGTAGAAGCCATGTGTTCAGTCACCCACGCACAGCTCTAATGTGAGCCTTTGTGTATTGTAAGGGAAGATGTTGAAAACACCCCCAACACATTAAGCAGAAGTTCTGCAATTACTACATGTTAATTTGGTAAATTAATGCATGGTAGGTATAAAGTTTTGCCGATCTTTAGTGAATAGGGGACCAATATTCAGAATGGGGGAGTTAGACCAGCTAACTCCTGCAGTCAGTGCTAAGCCCAGATGTTCAATGCCGGGTTGTTTCCGGTGACCAGCATTGAATATTTGGTTTATTTTTGGCAGGTTTAAAGATAACCGGGTAAGTCAATATTCAGACTTAGCCAGTTATTTATAAACTGGCTAAAGATATACCAGGTTTTCACGAAACCCGGTTTTAAAATCAGCAGATATTCAGCGGGGGATAACTGGTTATCCCCTGATGAATATTGGTGGATAGCCAGTTAAGCGCTATTTTAACTGGTCAGAAGCCATTCTGATTGGTTAAATAGCACTGAATATCGGGGGTAGGTCTCTTTGCATCTAAGAGAAAAACACTGGCCAATATTCATCCAGGGCAATCAGCATTTTTTTTAAAATACCATTCACCACCACTGAAATAAATGCAGATATACAGCACCAGTATTGGGACAGTGGCTCTCGCCGAATATCTGGATTCAGTGCTGAGTGTTGACACTATCTGCATGCCAGCGAATTCAGCCTGATATCTGGATAGCTAACAAGTGAAAATTAGGACAGCCACTTAAGGGTCTTTTACTAAAAATTAGCTCAAGTTATCTGTAGCAAGGCCTATAGGAATAAGATGGGCCCTGCTTCAGGTAACTCGAGATAATCTTTAATAAAAGACCCCCTTAATCAGTGGTGTGCTGGAGCAGGCTCTCACAGGCTCTCGAGAGCCGTTTGTTAAGTTTTTAAGAATTTTGGGAGCCGGTTCTCCATGGCTACTTTAACAAATGGATCCCAAAATGTGGGCTGGGGCCCCTCCTGAATTCTATTTTACTTTGCTGGTGAGAGAGAGCCCCCTGTTAACAATTTACCAGCACACCCCTGCCTTAATCCTTCATGTCTCACAGGACACAATGGCAAAACCACATAAGAACAGAAGCATTGCCATACTGGGACAGACTGAAGGTCCACCAAGCACAGCATCTTGTTTTCAGCAGTGGCCAAGCCAGGTTACAAGTACCTGGCAAGATCCCAGAACAGTACAATACATTTTATGCTGCTTATCCTAGAAATAAGCAGTGGATTTTCCCCAAGTCCATCTTAATAATAGCTTATGAACTTTTCCTTTAAGAGTCTATCCAAACCTTTTTTAAACCCTGCTAAGCTAACTGCTTTTACCAAATTCTCTGGTAATGAATTCCAGAGTTTAATTACACATTGAGTGAAGGAATATTTTCTCCAATTTGTTTTAAATTTACTACCTTGTAATAAATTGCGTGCTCCCTAGTCCTAGTATTTTTGCAAAGAGTAAACAAGTGAGTCACTTTCCACTCCACTCATTATTTTATAGACCTCCATCATATCTCCCCTCAGCCATCTTTTCTCCAAGCTGAAGATCCCTAGCCACTTTAGCCTTTTTTCATAGGGAAGTCGTCCCATCCCCTTTATCATTTTTGTCCCCCTTCTCTGTACCTTTTCTAATTCCACTATATCTTTTTTTCAGATGCAGTGACCAGAATTGCACATAATATTCAAGGTGTGGTTGCACCATGGAGCAATACAAATATTAGTATAGCGTTTTCATTTTTGTTTTCCATTCCTTTTCTAATAATAACTAACATTCTATTTGCTTTCTTAGCTGCTACTGCACACTGAGCAGAGGGTTTCAACATGTCATCAACGATGACACCTAGATCCCTTTCCTGGTTGGTGACTCCTAATGTGGAACTTTCCATCCATAACTATAGTTCGGGTTCCTCTTTTCCACATGCATCACTTTGCACTTGCTCACATTAAATGTCATCTGCCATTTGGATGCCCAGTCTTGCAAGGTCCTCTTACAATTTTTCACAATCCTGGAAATTACTGTGTAGTAGCTGCAAATCTAATGCAGCACCTACTGGGAGTGTTTCCTGCATTTTGTTTTAAAGGTCATATATGAAAATGCCAGGTAGCGTGTGATACTGAGATCATAACTACATAAGAATAGCCATACTGGGTCAGACCGATGGGCCATCTAGCCCAGCATCCTGCTTCCAGTAGTGGCCAATCCAGGTCACAAGTACCTGGCAGAAACCCAATTAGTAGCAACATTCCAGAATCCCAAACAATAGCAACATTCCGTGCTACCAATCCCAGGGCAAGCAGTGGCTTCTCTATGTCTATCTCAATAGCAGACTATGGACATTTCCTCCAGGAACTTGCCCAAACTTTTTTTAAACCCAGATATGCTAACTGCTGTAACCACCCCCTCTGCAACGAGGTCCAGAGCTTAACTATTCTTTGAGTGAAAAAAATATTTCCTCCTGTTTGTTTTAAATGTATTTTCATGTAATTTTATTGACCGTCCCCTGGTCTTTGTACTTTTTGAATGAGTGAAAAATGTATTCACTTCCACCCGTTCCACACCACTCAGGATTTTGTAGACCGAAAATCATATCCCCCCTCAGCCATCTCTTTTCCAAAATGAAGAGCCCTAACCTCTTTGGCCTTTCCTGATATGAGAGGAGTTCCATGCCCTCTATCATTTTGGTCACTCTTCTCTGAACCTTTTCTAATTCCGTTACATCTTTCTTGAGATACGGCAACCAGAATGAAATACAATACTCAAGGTCAGGTCACACCATGGAGCGATACAGAGGCATTATAATATTTTTGGTCTTATTTTGCACGGAATCTCTTAGTGCCTCTTATTTAGGAAATGCTAAGGGCTTCCCACATTAACCTTGCATTATTCAGTTAGTGTGCACTAATGTGAGCGTGCTATCTTACTGGCGTTTCCCTGCCCCTTACACGCCCCCTCCAAAAGAAAAATACAAAAAAAAATGTAATAGCGCAGGGTTAATAGCATATGTTAGTGCTTAATGCATGTGGTAAAAGGTTTCCTTTGTGTGTTAATTTTTCCTTACTGCCTTGGGTGAATCGTTTCATAAAGATGGTTGATAAATCCCATCAAATAAAATAAACCTTTATTTCCTTGAGTCATTTTGCAAAATTCTCTTGCAAGTCAAAGGGACCTGCCCTTGTAGCTGCTAGTTCTCTTTCCTATCCACCCTCTTCCACCCATTTCTTCTCTGTTCCTCCTTCTTGTCTCTGCCTATTAAACGCTGTGCCCATTTGTCTCTGTCCTGCAGAGGAAAGATACCACCTGAAAACAAAGTCCATCATGCCGGCCCACCTGATTTGCAGTTATGAGCAGGGACACTGAATCTTTGAGGAGGCATAACAGAAGACAAATTCCCCGATTGCCCAATTTTCATGGAAATCTATGGAAATTTTCTTAGATTTGCTTTTCATGAAAAACGATTCCGACAGCCCTAATCATAACACCGGCTCATAAGTCTCCCTTCCTCTGTCTTTTTGTTACTTAGGTGGCAGCTAGAGCACTCGTATATTTAGAAACACTGCATTGGGATTCATTCACATGAAAACGAATGAATATCAGTTGCCCTATTTAAATGAGCCAGTCTTTAACATAAACTAAACAGAAAGATTTACATGATTTTTTTATTATATGGGTAGAGAGCTGTGACAGGACTGCTAAAATGGTTTCATAAAGAAAAATGACTTTGCTGGGATTTGTTATAATTCAGTGCTGTATTTCTTTTCATTGCCTAACCCTGGGAAGAAAGATTTCTAACTGGCTGCTGACTAATAACATGTTGATCATTACTTGTAAAAGAATTGTGATGAGACCTATCCAGAATGGTTAAAATGCCGCCTGAAATTCAGTTTCTTTTTCAGATCAAGAAAACTGCAAGTAGATTAATGTATGACACATTGGAAATGAAACTGCCTCGCTTATTTTAACACATCAAAGACAAGAAATATTTCTTTGTTTTTATCTTCCAAACAGGGGTCCACTTATATTCAGTGAAGAAATAAAAGCACCAGGAGCCGTAAAATAAGGTTTGGGAATTGGCTTTAAAAATTAAAAAGGTTAGTTTTTAGAATTAAAAATTGCTCTTTTAAATGGGTATCTTTTTAGGTTACAAAGAGGTCCTTTTATTAAACTGCGATAAGTTTCATATTTATCACACTTTAACTGCACTTAAGGTGTGCTAAGCACATAATGCAGGGGGCGTGGCCCGGTATCTGCCGCTCATTTAGCTCACAGGGCAGACACTTACTGCTGGATTCTACATATCACGCCTAGCATTTCGTGCCTAAATCTAAGTGTATTCCATAACAATGCGTAAGTTAATTGGCTTATCAAGCCAATCAGTGTTGTTAACAGCACTTCCATATCATCAAGCTGATCAATCCATAGACTGGTGGGTTGTGTCCATCTACCAGCAGGTGGAGATAGAGAGCAAACTTTTGCCTCCCTATATGTGGTCATGTGCTGCCGGAAACTCCCCAGTATGTTCTCTATCTCAGCAGGTGGTGGTCACACACAGCAGCAGCTCTGGCTAGGCCTCCAAGCCTAATCCTTAGGTTTTGTTGAGGCCTGGGGTTGAGGGCTCTTTTGAGCAAGTGCAAACCTGGTGGTGCCAGGTCCCTCCTTTTCTCCCCCCTCCCGCTGGCTCCGTTTAAAAAAAAAAAAAAAAAAAAAAATTGCAGCTACTCACTGGGACACCAGTTCGTTACAGCTCGGAGCGGCAAGCAGGTAATTTTACCTTTTTATAGCGGGCGGGGGTTCCCCGATTCTTCTCCTCGTGGCAATGGTGTCGGAGGGCGAGGGCGCAAAGGGTCGCTCCCCGGATCGCTGGAGCGCTTCTAGAGGGGATGCGGGGGTTTTACAACCTGATTCGCCCTTGATGGGTGATAGTTTAGTGACCGATGAATGTCCCGGTCGTTCCTCCGGCGTGGCGGTTTTTTCCCGCCATAAACGCCCATCCCCCGCTCCTCGCCTCCGCCATCTTGGCCGGCCACGCGGCTCGGACGGCTTCTTCGGGGCCGCCCTTGAGGTTGGAGACATTAATGCCATGAACGCCCTTAATTTGGGCGACGGCACAAAAGCGGCTAAAGTTAAGCGCCGTTCTTCCCGCGCGGCTCCTTCACGGAGTTTCGCGCCGGACGCCATTTTGGATGCGCAGCATGTCTCTCCCCCGCTATTGCGAGCGCCGGTTGAGAGTGCGTCTAGGGCTGTTGCCCAGGCTGCGGAAGTGCACAGTCTGGGGGGTTTCTCCCCCGAGTTTGTTTTGCTGCTGCATCAGGCTTTCCTCATGCAAACGCTGCCCCTGCTCCCTCTTCTGATAAAGAGGTTGAGGTTCCCAGAGGTAAACGCCCTCGGGTTGATTTCCAGGCCTTGGAGGACTTTTGTCTCCTCCGATGTAGATGAGGGCAGCGTGTCTGAGGTCTCCCAACGATCCTTTGCGGATTCCTTGGAGGAGATAGATCCCCGCTCGGATGGAGCGGATGACCCCTCTGCAGCGCGGCTTTTTAGCCCAGAGGATTTGCCCAACCTGTTGTTACAGGCCATGGACACTTTGAAGATTTCCTCTCCGGAGGACGTCTCTCCCTCAGCCCCTGTTGGCTCTGCCATTATGCTGGGGACGAAGCGCCCGCCTAGAACCTTCCACGTGCATGATGCCATGCACACCTTAATTGCGGCTCAATGGGATGTCCCGGAAACGAGCCTTAAAGTGGCTAGGGCTATGTCCCGCCTCTATCCTTTGGCTGTGAGTGAACGTGAGGCCTATCCGTGGCTTACCGTGGATTCTTTAATCACTGCGGTGACTAAGAAAACGGCGTTGCCGGTGGAAGGTGGCACGGCCCTAAAGGACGCCCAAGACAGAAGATTGGAGGCGGCCTTAAGGTCGTCCTTTGAGGCAGCTGCTTTAAGTTTGCAGGCCTCAGTTTGCGGCTCCTATGTGGCCAGGGCGTGCCGGACTATGGTGCAGCGGGCTTCCCCCTCGGATCATTCCTTGAGGGCTGATTGGCCGGCCCTGGAATCGGGCTTAGCCTATTTGGCAGACTTGCTGTATGATGTCTGGAGAGCCTCAGCTAAAGGCATGGCTCAGACAGTCTCTGCGCGGCGGTGGCTTTGGCTGAAACATTGGTCTGCTGACCACGCCTCTAAATCCCGCCTGGCTAGATTGCCTTTTAAAGGCAAGCTGCTCTTTGGGGTCGAGCTGGACAAAATCGTGACCGATCTCGGCACGTCTAAGGGCAAGAAATTACCAGAGGTCAGGGCTCGGGTTAGTACTCGTCCCGATACCTCCAGAGGACGGTTGCAGGAAGCCCATCGGTACCGCCCGGGCAAGTCGGGTTCCTCTGCCCCCTCTTCCTTCAAGAGGAATTTCTCCCCCAAGCAGCATTCCTTTCGCAGAGACCGCCGTCCCGGAGGTGCTCCCTCCGGTCCTCCCCCAGGGTCTCGTACCCAATGACGGGGCCTTGGTCCACGCCCCAGTGCAGATTGGAGGACGGCTGTCCTCGTTTCTGGGCGAGTGGGCCACTATAACTTCAGACGCGTGGGTGCTGGAAGTCATCAGAGACGGCTACAAGCTAGAGTTCTGCCAACCCTTAAGAGACGGGTTTGTACTCTCTCCCTGCAAGTCTCCGGTCAAGCTGTGGTAGTGCAGCAGACCTTGGACAACCTGATCCGCCTGGGTGCGGTCGTTCCGGTGCCAAAAAATCAGATTGGCAAGGGACGTTACTCCATTTACTTTGTGGTTCCAAAGAAAGGAGGTTCTGTCCGGCCTATCCTCGACCTCAAAGGGGTCAATCGGGCCTGGAAAGTGAGGCACTTTCGCATGGAGACTCTCCGCTCTGTTATAGCGGCAGTGAAGGCAGGAGAGTTCTTGGCTTCCTTGGACATCAAGGAAGCGTACCTGCATATTCCCATCTGGCCTCCTCTCCAACGCTTTCTGCGTTTTACAGTCCTGAGACGACACTTCCAGTTCAGAGCCCTCCCTTTCGGGTTGGCTACTGCTCCGCGGACCTTTTCCAAAGTAATGGGGGTCATAGCGGCCTTCCTGCTAAAGGAAGGAGTACAAGTCCATCCTTATCTGGACGACTGGTTGATCCGAGCCCCCTCTTATGCAGAGTGCGGCAAAGCTATGGACCGGGTAGTTGCTCTTTTGAGCTCCCTGGGATGGATCATCAACTGGAAGAAGAGCCAGCTGCGCCCGACTCAGTCCCTGGTGTATCTGGGAGTTCGATTCGACACCCAAGTGGGCAGAGTGTTCCTGCCAGACAATCGGATTGTCAAGCTTCAGGCTCAGGTGGACTAGTTCCTAGTATCCTCTCCTATTCGGGCTTGGGACTACGTGCAGCTGTTGGGCTCTATGACGGCCACGATGGAAGTAGTGCCCTGGGCCAGGGCTCATATGAGACCACTACAGCTATCTCTGCTGCTGCGCTGGACTCCGATGTCGGAAGATTTATGCTGTGCGCCTTCCCGTGGACCCAGCAGTGCGCAAGGCGCTGAGCTGGTGGACGCAGACAGACAAGTTGTCTGCAGGATTGCCTCTGGTGACCCCGGAGTGGATTGTCGTCACGACAGATGCCTCTTTGATGGGCTGGGGAGCCCACTGCTTGGGAAGGACAGCGCAGGGGCTCTAGTCTCCTGCAGAGGCAAGTGGTCTATCAACCTCCTGGAACTCAGAGCCATTCGGTTGGTGTTATTGGAGTTCATCCCGGTACTGGTGTTGAAGCCTGTACGGGTCCTGTCGGACAATGCCACGGCTGTGGCCTATATCAACCGCCAGGGAGGTACCAAGAGCGCCCCTCTAGCCAAGGAGGCTATGAGTCTTTGCCAGTGGGCGGAAGCGAACCTGGAGCAGCTTTCAGCGGCCCACATTGCCGGAGTCATGAATGTCAAGGTGGACTTTCTCAGTCGCCATACCTTGGAGCCCGGAGAGTGGCAACTATCTGCTCAGGCGTTCTTGGACGTCACGAAGCGCTGGGGCCAGCCGAGCCTAGATCTGATGGCGTCATCGGCCAATGGCCAAGTGCCGCGCTTTTTCAGCAGAGGACGGGACCCTCGATCCCTGGGAGTAGATGCTCTTCTCCAACAGTGGCCGACACAAGAGCTCCTCTATGTGTTCCCGCCCTGGCCCATGTTGGGCAGGGTGCTAGACCGGGTGGCAAAGCATCCCGGCAGGGTAATCCTGGTGGGTCCGGATTGGCCCAGACGTCCCTGGTATGCGGACTTGTTCAGGCTCTCAGTCGACGATCCTCTGCGGCTGTCAGTGGAGCAGGGCCTGTTACATCAGGGTCCCGTGGTGATGGAGGATCCCTCTCCCTTTGGTCTTACGGCCTGGCTATTGAGCGGCAGCGTCTGAGGAAGAAGGGCTTCTCAGACAAGGTCATCGCCACTATGCTGAGAGCGAGGAAGCGCTCTACTTCTACTGCTTACGCCAGGGTTTGGCGTATCTTTGCAGCATGGTGTGAAGCAGGCTCACTTTCTCCCTTCACTGCTCCAATTTCTTCAGTGTTGGCGTTCCTGCAAGAAGGTCTGGAGAAAGGCCTGTCGCTCAGTTCCCTTAAAGTCCAGGTAGCGGCTCTGGCTTGCTTCAGGGGCCGCCTGAAGGGTGTTTCCCTGGCTTCGCAGCCAGATGTGGTGCGCTTTGTCAAGGGAGTTAATCACCTGCGCCCTCCTCTGCACTCAGTGGTGCCTGCGTGGAATCTCAACCTGGTGCTAAGAGCATTGCAGAAGCCGCCTTTGGAACCCTTGTCGAGGGCATCTCTGAAAGACCTGACGTTGAAAGCAGTCTTTTTGGTGGCTATCACTTCAGCCAGAAGAGTTTCCGAGCCCCAGGCGCTCTCATGTCGAGAGCCTTTTCTGCAGTTCACTGAGGCAGGAGTGACTATTCGCACAGTGCCTTCCTTCCTGCCCAAGATTGGTTCTCGCTTCCATGTGAATCAGCAGCTCTGTCTCCCTTCCTTTCGTAGGGAGGACTACCCAGAGGAGTACTCCGCTCTTGAATATCTGGATGTGAGACGAGTCATCATCAGATACTTGGAAGTGACCAATGATTTCCGGAAATCGGATCATCTGTTTGTCCTGTTTGCAGGTCCTCGTAAGGGTCTGCAGGCTGCTAAGCCTACAGTGGCAAGATGGGTCAAGGAAGCCATTGCAGCGGCTTATGTGGCCGCGGGGAAGGTGCCGCCTATCCAGCTGAAGGCTCACTCCACGAGAGCTCAGGCGGCCTCGATGGCAGAGGCCGGATCCGTCTCCTTGGAAGAGATATGCAAGGCGGCAGCGTGGGCTTCGGCTCATACATTCTCCAAGCATTACCGTTTGACTGTGGCTGCACGGGCGGAGGCCCGGTTTGGAGCTTCAGTGTTGAGGTCAGGGATTTCTATGTCCCGCCCTGGGTGAGTACTGCTTCGGTACATCCCACCAGTCTATGGATTGATCAGCTTGATGATATGGAAGGTAAAATTATGTATAATCATACCTGATAATTTTCTTTCCATTAATCATAGCTGATCAATCCATAGCCCCTCCCAGATATCTGTACTGTTTATATTCTGGTTGAATTTTAGGTTCAAGTTTAGCCTTCAGTTACTTCAGGAGGACTTCGTGTTCAAGTTCTTCTTTTACTTGGATTCTTCAAGAGTTGAGACGAGTTTGTGTTACAGTGAGCTGCTGCATTCCTCTCCCCTCCGTTTTACGGGGCTGGATTGAGACATAAATTCTGCTGGCACTCCCTCCCGCTTCGTGCGGCTGTAGGGCAGCTTTGTACCCCTCCCGCTTCGGCGGTGTTAGGGTCAGTCAGCTCCTCCCGCGGTTGCAGGATAAGCCAGATCCCCCCGCATCGGCGGGTGTGGTGTCCCTCCCCCGCTCCGCGGGGATGAGCTGGACGGATTCCCCTCCCCCACTTGTGTGGGGATGAGCTGGGTTAATTCCCCTCCCCCGTTTCGGCGGTGGTGAGCTGGGCAGAGTGTCCCTTCGTGGGTGTAATTCTCTAAGTGCTGAGTCCTGCGGATGGAGCTTTGATATCGACATACTGAGGAGTTTCCGGCAGCACATGACCACATATAGGGAGGCAAAAGTTTGCTCTCTATCTCCACCTGCTGGTAGATGGACACAACCCACCAGTCTATGGATTGATCAGCTATGATTAATGGAAAGAAAATTATCAGGTATGATTATACATAATTTTACCTTAACAAGCAATAATGAACACTAATTGGCAATAATTAGAATTTATGCGCATAACTCACTAAGCGTATGCTGTAACTCATTGTGCCTAAATTCTAATGCGCACATCAAAAAGGGGTGTGGTTATGGGTGGGGAAATGGGTGTTTCATTGGTGTACCCAAATTTATGTGCATTGTTATAGAATATGGCCCAGTCCATGTAAATCTACACATAGGGATTTATGCCACGTTTTTGTTGGTGTAAATGGATGCGTGTGGTTTTATGCACTGGGATATCAACTAAGCATATTCTATATACTGCGCCTAAATCTTATAGAATATGCTTAGGTAAAAATGATTTACATGCGGATTTTCCAGGTGCCATATATAGAAACTCCCCCTTAGTGCACAAGTACTGCATTATGGGGTGAATTCTATATACGTCGCTGAAAAAAGCGCTATTCTATAAGCCATGCTTAAAGCTAGACCTAACTTTAGGCATGGCCATTTGTACAAACAGTAACATGGGGAAAATCTTCATGTGTAAATTAGGCACATTTCTTCTTTATTCTATAACTATGCGTTAATTTTAGGAACACCCCCCCCCCCATTCCACCCATGACCCTCCCATTTCTGTGCCCTGTTTTTGAACTTTTTGAATATAGCACCTATTGGGGCATTTCCACTATTTTCTATTGTAGATCAAATGTTAACATTCAGATTAATGCACAATACCTGCCCCAGTTAATGAGGAAGCACTTACCCCTGGATTCTATATAGTGCGCCTAGAGATCCCCGCCAAAATGTATTCTATAAACACGTACATAACTTAATTGGCTTAACAAGCTAATCAGCATTGATAACAGCACTTAACAAACAATAATGAGTACTAATTGGCAATATTTAGAATTTACGTGCATAACTCACTAAGCGTATTCTGTAATGAACTGCGCCTAACTTCTAATGTGTGTAGTTCAAAGGGGCATGGCTATGGGCAGGGAAATGGGCATTTCCAAATTTACGTGCATTGTTATAGAATATGGTGCAGTGCGTGTAATTCTACACGTGAGCATTTACGCCACGTTTTTGTTGGTGTAAGTAGAGGCACCTAGTTTTAGGCGCTGGGATATCAACCAAGTGTATTCTATATTTATTTATTTATTTTGGTACATTTATACCCCGCATTATCCCACAAGAGCGGGCTCAATGTGGCTTACAAAATTACAGATGGTTACAATTCAGGGAGAGTACAGATTCAATAAAGTCAAAGGGAGGGGTAAGTATATGTGGATAAGAGAGGGGATGAGGAAGGATGCTTAAATCTAGGCCCCACTTATTGAATATGTACAGATTTTTAAGGTGCCTGATATAGAATCTGGCGCTTAGTGCCTCTTATTTAGGAGGCAGTAAGCGGTCCTATGCTAACTCTGCATTAGGAAGTTAGCACATGGTAAATGTAGCATGCTACATATTCCAGATGCCTTCCACACCCATGCTCTGCCTATACCACGCCCCTGACACAGAAAACACTTAATGCATGATATGCCGCTTGCTAACTGCAAAATACCACAAAGCCCCTTAATGTGGCTCTGCACTAGTGGTTACCACATGGCAAAATATGCATTAAGGCCTAGATTCAATAAATGGCACCCACTGTTAGGCACTGGGATGATCCACAATAAAGGGCCCTTTTACTAAGCCATGGTGAAAAGTGGCCTGCAGCAATGAGAGAGCATCTTTTGGTCCATTTTTTACCGTGTCCTGAAAAAGGGGCCTTTTTTTTTTTAAGGGGACCGAAAATAGATGTGCAGCAAAATGAAAACCAGCACGTGTCCATTTTCGGCCTGAGACCTTACCACCACCCATTGACTTAGTGGTAAGGCTCATGCACTACCTGGGCGGTAAGCATGCAGCATGTGTCAACTGCCATTTACCGCTGGGTAAGCGTCTCGTGGTAAAAAATAGAAAATATGTTCTACTGCATGTTTTTGGCATGCGCCAAATTCAGAATTACCATCCAGAGCATGTGGTAGTCAGACGGTAATGATGATTTGGCGCATGCTGGCTGCATGTAGGCCCTTAAAGGGGCATAGCCAGACCTCACGGAGGGAGGGGGCCACCACGCCTCGCCTCCTCGCCCCCCCAACCGCCTCGGCTCCTCGTTGCTTCCCCTCACCGCCTTGTTGCTCCCCCCGCAAAAACAAATACCTTTGCTGACAGGGGTCCCCACCCCCTGCAAGCTGAAGCCTTCTTCAGCGACGGTCTCTGGCGCAGCCACTTTCACTGCTCTGCTTTTCTTTCTTCTTGCTCCTTTGTCCTGTGCACACTGATGCTCCTTTACATGAACTCACGTAAACGAGCGTCAGCATGCACAGGAGGAGCAGGAAGAAAGAAGAGCAGGGCAGTGAACGTGGCTGCACCGGAGACCGGCGCTGAAGAAGGCTTCAGCTGGCGGGGGTTGGGGATCCTCTCCAGCCAAACCAGGGGCCCGGATGAAATTTGCGGGGGGGGGGGGGGCAGGCCTCCGTGGCCCCCTGTAGCTATGCCACTGGGTCCTTATGTGCCTTTGTAAAACGGCTTCTTAGCTAGTATTCTGTGCGGAGTGCACTTTATAGAATACTAGCTTAGTCCACATTTGCACCTAACTTTGGATGTGAGCATTTATGCCTGTCAAAGTTTGGTGTAAATGCTGGTGCACAAGTGCAGGTATTCTATAACATCATACCTAATTTTGGGACCCACCTATGCCCTTCTTAGGGCTACACCCCCCTTTGGAGTTGTGCGCTATCAAATGTAGGCACATGTTATAGAATAACGCACAGGGCAGATCCACGCATAATTCTTAATTACTGCCAATTAAGTACTTGTTAACTCCAATAATTGTTTTATAGCACCTAATTGACCCATACAAAATCTGGGGTGAGTTCTTACCACAGTTTAGTAAAAAGATCCCCTCAAAGTCTAAGGGCCCTGTTTACTAAGCAGCATTATAGGCGCGTTAACACTTTTAACGCGTGTTAACCATGTATGTGCCTACAATATCCCTATAGATGTCTACATGGTTAGCAGGCGCTAAGTGTAGGCGTGCTAAAAACACTAGCGCACCTTAGTAAACAGGGCCCTAAATGTGAAGTCACTGGATAGCAGCCTGGTTCAAGTGCGATGGAACTTTGGCTTTCCTATTTTTTTCATCTCTTCTGAAGGCCAATAGATTTTTTTTCACTTATGAATTTGGGTAAAATTCAAAAGAACTTAGAAAAAAAAAAAAAGCCTAACAGAGTAAAAAAAAAATTTCTCTTTGCATTTTTCAAAAAACTCCCAATCGAATCAACTGTCAATTCAATCCTTTTCAAGCTTTTCCAAATCCTTCTCTGCATCTTCAGGAAGATTCAGCAGAGTTTGATAAGCCTTTGAAATATTTCCAGAATCATCACATTGTTTGATAAGCATATTTTGGAAAAAGTGCACACCACTCTTGCAAATATGTAAAGATCTTTTAAATGTTTTATTGCTCAGCATTTTTAACACTGTTTTGTTGATTCTGTTGTTTGATTCTGACATTACTGATCCTCAGGAGTACACGTTTTATTGGCTTCAGAACTGAATGATGCAACAATTTTTGATACCTATACCTGCTGATATAAGTGAATATGTACATATTCACACCCATATATGTATATCTATAAAAACACATTCACGTAATTATACTGTGTGCATGTATACACACACACACAATTTTATATATACAAACATTTATTACAGTATTTGTCAGATATTGGCAACCAAGTTCATCATGAACTACAAATACTGTCTTCAAGATGTCCTCAAGTAGATTAAATTTCACTAAATATATTTGCACATTTAGGGCTAGATTCTATATATGGCATCAAAAAAATTGGTGCCAAAAAAGTGCTATTCTATAAGCTGCACTTAAAGTTAGGCGCAGTTTATAGAAAAGAGCTTATACCTGGGAATCACGCCTAACCTTAGGTGTGGCCATTTGCACCAACTGAAACGTGACGCAAATGTACGTGCTTACATTAGGCACATATCCCCGTTATTCTATAACAAGGCGTGTTAATTTTAGGAAAGTCCTTGTTCCGCCTATGACCTTCCTGTTTCCATGCCCTCTTTGGCAGTGCTATAGAAATGCTAAGTAGTAGTAGTAGTTACAGACTGTTCATAAATTTTAGGCATGGAATGCCAATTAAATCTAATTAGTGCTAATAATTGCTTGTTAAAATGCTAATTATTGGTGCTAATTAGCTTGTTATTCAATTAAATTGCACATGCAATTTTTGGTGACTATTATAGAATTAGGGAGTTTGCCCCTAATTCTATATAGTACGCCATAAGTTAGGCACTCAAACAGAAGTTAGGTGTCCAAATGGGAGTAATTGGCTGTTACACCTGACAAATCAAGGAAGGATTCCTTACAAAACAATACTATCCAAAAAGTAGGGACAGGAAGTTAGGCAACCAGTCCAAACAGGACTCTAGAAGTTAATGACATAAAAGTTGTTTATTGCTACAAAATGGTTCAATGAACTCGACACGGTCCTGTGTTTTGGCAATGATATGCCTGCTTCAAAAGTCAAAGTCTCTGTATAAACCAAAAACATTGTTCTCCCAAGAGAGATAATGGTGGCACAAAGCCAATATGGCTTAAGATTCTGCAACCAGAACATGAAACGCCAAAGTGTCCACTCAAAAAGTCAACATTATCTCTCTTGGGAGAACACCGTTTTTGGTTTATACAGAGACTTTGACTCCTGAAGCAGGCATATCACTGCCAAAACACGGGACCATGTTGAGTCCATTGAATGTTTTTTTTTTGGCAATGAATAACTGTACTTCATTAACTTCTGGAGTCCTGTTTGGATTGGTTGCCTAACATCCCTTTCCTACTTTTTGGATGGTAATTGGCCGTTAACTGCACTCATGCGCTATTCTATAAATGTTGATTAAAACCTGTCAGACCTGGGCTCTGTACATGCTGCGAAGGGTCCAGCTGTTCTGACTCAGGAGCACCAGTTTGAAAGAGGAGCTGTAGCTTCTAGCACATAAGTAGCAGTCACAGAAGATGTACAGGAGGAAATTTCTCCCAGGACATGTGATGATGAAAGACAACTCAAAGTCCTACTGCTATGGATAATGAAAGCAGTGGGGCCAAGAAAGATAACATAACAGGCTTCTTTCTCTTCTTAAGGAATACCTGGCTAACTTGAATGCACATTTATAAACTTTTTTTGTTTTGGAACCATGATATTAAGGGGAAGTTTGATTTTCTATTTCTCATTGATGTTCACAGTAGATTGGGTGAGCCAGGACTGTGTATGTGTGTGTGTGTGGGGGGCTCCCAGAATTACCATAATCCTTTTTCTTACAGGCCCAGGATACAAAATCAGTTGTTGGTTAGAACTTTGCTCAGTGAACTGATATTGTGGCAACTGTTTCAAACAATGGTGGAAGAATGGTCTTTTTTGGTTTTAGCACTCTGGTCAGCCTATCACACTTAGAGGGTAATCCTATAACTTGGCGCCTCAATTTGGACACCACAGTGGGGGTCACTTAGGGCCAGATTCTATATATGTCGCTATGAGTTATGCGTGTTAAATTGGGCAAGCGCCCAATACCGCAGTTAACTTAATTCAGTAACTAGCCAATCAGCGCTGATAATTGGGTGATAACCAATTATCAGTACTAACTGGCAATAATTAGGATTTACACGCATATCATATTCTATAACAATGTGCGCATAAATCCAAATGTATGTACACATTTGGGGGCATGGATAGGGGCATTCCCAAAAGTTATGTGCGTTGATGTAGAATACAGCCAAACTGCACCTAACTGTAGGTGCCAGCATTCATGGCAGGCCTAATTGTAGGCACCAACAGTTCTGCGCAGTTTATGCCTAAGCATGATTCTATAAAGGACACATACTCTTTATAGAATCGCACTAAGCACATTAAACTTTCAGTGCCAATTTTTAGGTGCTACTTAATGGGGGCGTAGCCAGACCTTGCCAGGAGGGGGGGGGGGCCAGAGCCCGAGATGGGGGGGCACTGTTAAGCCGCCTCCCCCCCTCCGGCAACCCCCCTTCCCCCGCTCGATCGCGCCGACACTCTTAAACTCCCCCCCCCTCCCGCCACCAACCCTCCCCCACCATCGCCGCCAGCCCCGCTACCGCATGATTTACCTTGATTGCTGGCGGGGATGCCCAAACCCCGCCAGCCAAGAGTGTTCTTCAGCGCTGGAGTTAGTAAACTCCGGCGCCTTCATTCAAGGAAGTTCGTCTGAAGGATCAGCTGGTTTTGACGCATTTACGTCCTGCATGGGGCTACATGCACGGTGCAGGACGTAAGGCTTATGGAATATGTCCCAATTCCATAATGGCACTTAGGAGCACTTAAGCCTTTGCGTAAAGCTACTTTGGCATGCTGAAATTTATGTGCGCTGTGACAGGGGAAGAGAGGGCCCTACCACAGTTCCCTCTGCCAGCAGATATCAGCCTAAGAAGCAGGTTCCCAGGTCATCATCTGCGAGCCTTCTCCAGAGTAGCCCCCATATTCTGGAATGCACTCCCTGAAAGGATCCGCATAACACACGACTATCTCTACTTCAGAAAGCAGGTGAAAGCTTGGCTCTTCAACCAGACCTTTAATGGAAGAAGTAAATAACAGCGACTGCACATACTGTAGCAGGACATGTCTATCCACTCCTGCTCTAGCCAAGATAATTTTCAAGCACCTTTCTGACCTCATTTGCAACTCTTTAACTAGTGCCTTATTTTCTTACTGCTGTTACTCTATCTTATCTATCTATATGTTCCATCTTTGCTTACACCGTATGCTATTACAATTTTTATTGTCTATTGTATTGGCATTGTAATGTAGCATACTATGTTATACTTGTTATTTGACTATTTTTACTGCTGTAATTGTCTATTGCTTATGTTTGACTTATTCTTGCTGTACACTGCCTTGAGTGAATTCCTTCAATAAGGTGACAAATAAATCCTAATAACAGTAGCAAGGGATAGTCAAGTTCTGCAGGATTCTAGAGGACATGACAGCAGTTGAAAATACAATATTGAAACAGTACCCTCCACTGGCAGCAATGTGCTTGGAGGGCTCTTGCTCAGCTTAGAGGAAACAATGCCTGGAACCTGCACAGTGTTTTGCATGACAGTACCCATTTATAACAGGTTAATGGCTGGTCTAAGTTGTCATGCGTAACTGTGCCGTGCAATGCGCACAACTGATAGCATTTTTATAAGTTTCGTGTGCCACTTGGCGACATGGCCCACAGCCCATCCATGATCCAACCATGGGTATGCCTCCTTGCAGTTATGTGACGTGGAAGGGCATAATCGAACGTGAACGCCTATCTCAATGGGCGTCTATGTCCGAAAACGGGTACGTGAAGAGGCGGGACAAACCGTATTTTCGAAAAAATGGACGTTTTTTAGCTGGGCGTTTTTTTTTAGCGATAATGGAAACTAAAAACGCCCAGTTCAAAAATGTCCTAATCCGAGCCATTTGGTCGTGGGAAGGGCCACGATTCGTAGTACACTCGCCTCCCTGACATGCCAGGACACCAACTGGGCACCCTAGAGGTCAGTGCGGTGGACTTCAGACAATGCTCCCACATGCATAGCTCCTTTACCACGGGTGCTGAACACCCAACCCCCCTCCCCAAAACCCACTACCCACAAATGTACAACACTACCATAGCTCTTAGGGGTGAAGGGGGCACCTACATGTGGGTACAGTGGGTTTAGGAGGCCTCCCATTTACCACCACAAGTGTTACGGGTGGGGGGGATGGGCCTGGGTCCACCTGGCTGAAGTGCACTGGGGTACCCACTAAAAGTGCTCCAGGGACCTGCATACATGCAGGCCTCTAGGACTTGTTGCTGCTATATAACACTGGCACACCAGTTGACACCTGAAGACTAATCTCTCCGAAAACGTCCTTTACTGGAATAAGCACGCTTACTCACAGTTAACTGCAGATCAGAGGTTGTGCCCCACTGGCAACGAGTCTCCCTGGTATTGAGATTAGCAGTAGGTCAGAGCTGGCAGAATGCTGTACAATGCCCTCTTTCAGCCACATTCAAGGGAAGAACTAAGTTCTGTAACGTGGCTAACACGTGAAAGGGATCTAAAACTGGCTTACAAAAATGGCCACTACCTCATGGATTACCGGAAACAAAACAGGGCACACTCTGACCCAGTAAGCAGGGGGAAAAAGCACCATGGGAGTAGAGCCTACCAACTACCAACATCGTGAGCATTTGCCACAAGCTAGTGGAATCACGGAGCCCAATACCCTACACCCACCACAATGCATTGCTGATGGACTCTGCAGTGCACATAACAGAAAAGGTGTCACACTCACCCGAGAGCCACATCAGAACCAGGGAAATGCTGTCAGAGGATAGAACACATTCTGCTGTCATGGAGGTGGGTATGGCATTTGAGACTGGCATAGAGGCTGGAAAAAAAGTTTTCAAAGTAGGGTTTTTTTGGTGGGAGGGGTTTGGTGACCACTGGGGGAGTATGGGGAGGTCATCCCCCATTCCCTCCGGTGGTCATCTGGTCAGTTGGGGCACCTTTTAGAGGCTTGGTCGTGAAAAAAAAGGGTCCAAAAAAAGTGACCCAAAATCGCGGTAAAAACGCCTTTTTTTCGATTATCAGCTAAAGACACCCATCTCTCCTCGGCCGATAACCACCCCCCAGTTCCACCTTCACCACGCCCCCATCAACTTTACCCATTTCCGTGACGGATTGCAGTTGGAAACGCCCAAAATAGGCTTTCGATTATACTGATTTGGGCGCCCACGGGAGAAAGACGCCCATCTCCCGATTTGGGTTGCAATATAGGCGTTTTTCTCTTTCGATTATAAGCAGGATAGTACTTCGGCACATCCAAGAAAACAGGAGTAGCCTCCATGGAGAAACAAAACAAAACAGCAAAAGTAGAGCCTGACAAATGTACAAACCAATAGGGAGATAATATCAAAGAGCAGTTTATTCAGAATATTCATATCAAGGACCCGACACGGTCCGTGTTTCAGTGCTAAAGCGCCTGCCTCAGGGGTCACAAACAACTTTTCTGAAAAGAAGCTGATTGGCTTTGATGAATCCTTTTTGTATGCATGTGGTTATATAACAATTTAATCCACGGAGAGAACAAAAAAAACAGCAAACCGATCAGCAAACAACACCTTGTGACAGGAAAACCAGCTTCTTTTCAGAGAAAGTTGTTTGTGAATCCTGAGGCAGGCGCTTTAGCACCGAAACACGGACCGTGTCGGGTCCTTGATATGAATATTCTGAATAAACTGCTCTTTGATATTATCTCCCTATTGGTTTGTACATTTGTCAGCCTCTACTTTTGCTGTTTTGTATAGTACTTCGGTACTACATTACAGAATAGTGTCTAGTGCACTTCCATTGCGTAAGTGCCAATTAAGGGGATCTTTTACTAAGCCGAGGTAGCGTTTTTAGCTCGCGGTAGAAATCAGCAGGCAGTAAGTGCCAAGATGTCCATTATATTCCATGAAATTCCAATTGAGAAACCACTATCAGATAAATATGTGGGGACTAAAGTATAGACACGATTTTACATAATGTCCCAAACATCAAAACTCAGTCGTAAATTTCTTTCAAACTGCAATGGGAAGTTTACTGTATTGTTCTGTATGGGGATCATCAGATATAGCTGCAACTCATACCATATGAACAACAGTGTTCTTTCTACATCTGAGAAAATGGTTGTGGTGCAAATCGTCATAGGATCACCCTTATTTTTTTTAATTCTTATTTTATATCTTTCATTATGACATAACTGTCTAATATACCAACAGCACTTATATATCAAAAACGTGCATTTTAGCACAAACTTATCTTTATAAGGCGGCAGCAGCCTTTATCAGCAGGAGAACCTCCACTGATGTGGCCAGGTTTCGCAAAAAGCTTCCTCAAGGAAGAGGCTCTCATAGCATGATTCGTATACTCCCGCATATGGAGTATCCTGCTGCTGCCGCCTTATAAAGATAAGTTTGTGCTAAAATGCAGGTTTTTGATATATAAGTGCTGTTGGTATATTAGACAGCTATGTCATAATGAAATATATATAAAATAAGAAACTAAGAAATAAGAAAATAAGGGTGATCCTATGACGATTTGCACCACAACCATTTTTCTCAGATGTAGAAAGAACACTGTTGTTCATATGGTATGAGTTGCAGCTATATCTGATGATCCCCATACAGAACAATACAGTATATTCTCATTATATTCCATGGGCATTTCGGCGTTTACCACCAGCTGATTTCTAGCGTGAGCTAAAAACACTACCGTGGCTTAGTAAAAGATCCCCATAAGGTTCCACTTACATGTACAAGCTGCGCAAAACCGCATGTGCCCAGTTATAGAATTGCCGTTTAAATATTTTTTGCTATCCTGAAAACCAGACTTGTCTGGGGCTCTTGAGGAACAGTCCTGGCCTTCCCTGCTTTCTGTAATATTTATTAACATATAAAATCTGATATTATCATAGGTAAACAAATACAGACTTTGCAATATATAAGTATAGAACTATGTACATGTAAAAATACATTACCCCATTTCCATGCATTATAAAAGCTGGTTTTCTATAATGTTCAGACAGTACCTGTATGGTAAGGCTGTGACATTAAAGTATTAACCATTCAAGTTTTCACAGTATCCAGGGTATAGCGTTGAGGTGGATGTTGTATCTGTTAAAATATATTCTGTAGATTTTTGAAGCTTAAAAATGCATATAAATAGTTCCTCATTTGGCTCAAGTGACACAGAGGTGCAGGAAGAATTTCTTGGCACCCGGTGCCACATTTATTTTGAAATTTCCAGCTAAGTGTTGTGTTTCTTATTCTGGTAATATTTATATTTTCTTTGAGCCTAAAGAGCTGATGGAATTTCTTGTGGCTAGAGAGGGAATAGGTGTCCTGATAAGTTCTGATAAATCCTCCCATAAATTAGGCATGTTCTGGCTGCAGGGATTTATTTTGCTACTCTTTTATTCTATCTTTCATTGATATATTTTTCCTGTGAACACTCCTCTGAAATTTTGTGGACTAAAGATTGAAATGTTTCTTCAATAGTAATGTGGAGGAGTAGCCTAATCGTTAGTGCAGCAGGCTTGATTCCCACTGCAGCTCTTTGGGGCCCCGTTTACAAAGATATGCTGAAAAATGGCCTGCAGTAGTGTAGACGCATGTTTTGGGTGCGCGCAGAATCATTTTTCAGTGCACCTGTAAAAAACGCATTTTTGCCGAAAATGGACATGCGGCAAAATGAAAATTGCTGCGCATCCATTTTGAGTCTGAGACCTTACTGCCAGCCATTGACCTAGTTGTAGGGTCTCACACGGTAACTGGGCAATAATGGTCTACTCGTGTAAAATGCCAATTACCGCCCGCGCGACAGAAAATAAAAATATTTTCCTGGCACACGTGGAGGGGCATAATCGAACGGGGCACCCAAGATTTCCTGAGGACGTCCTCGCAGGACGTCCCTGCGAAGGGGCGGGGACGTCCCTGCGAAGGGGCGGGGAAACCTGTATTATCGAAACAAGATGGGCATCCATCTTTCGTTTCGATAATACGGTCAGGGACGCCCAAATCTCAACATTTAGGTCGACCTTAGAGATAGTCGTCCTCGGTTTTCGGCAATAATGGAAACCGAGGACGGCCATCTCAGAAACGACCAAACCCAAGCCATTTGGTCATGGGAGGAACCAGCATTCGTAGTGCACTTGTCCCCCCTCACATGCCAGGACACCAAGTAGGCACCCTAGGGGGCACTGCAGTGGACTTCAGAAAAAGCTCCCAGGTGCATAGCTCCCTTACCTTGTGTGCTGAGCCCCCAACCCCCCCAAACCCCACAACTGTACGCCACTACCATAGCCCTTAGGGATGAAGGGGGGCACGTAGATGTGGGTACAGTGGGTTTCTGGTGGGTTTTGGAGGGCTCACATTTACCAGCACAAGTGTAACAGGTAGGGAGGGATGGGCCAGCGTCCGCCTGCCTGAAGTGCACTGCAGTACCCACTAAAACTGCTCCAGGGACCTGCATACTGCTGTCATGGAGCTGGGTATGATATTTGAGGCTGGCATAGAGGCTGGAAAAAATATTTAAAAACATTGTTTTTGAGGGTGGGAGGGGGTTAGTGACCACTGGGGTAATAAGGGGAGGTCATCCCCGATTCCCTCTGGTGGTCATTTGGTCATTTAGGGCACATTTTTGTGGCTTGGTCATAAAAAAAAATGGACCAAGTAGTCATCCATTCTTTTGTCCATTATCGGCCGAGGATGCCCATGTGTTAAGCACGGCCCGGTCTCGCCTTCGCTATGCTTCTGACCCCCCCCCCCCCGTGAACCTTGGTTGTCCCTGCGATGGAAAGCAGTCGAGAACGCCCAAAATCGGCTTTCGATTATGCCGATTTGGGCGACCCTGTGAGAAGGACGCCCATCTTCCGATTTGTGTCGAAAGATGGGCGCCCTTCTCTTTCGAAAATAAGCCTGATAGTGGACGTGCGTCAAAAATGAAATTACGACAAGGGCCGTGTGGTAGCCGGAAGGTAACTCAAAATTGACGTGCATTGGGAGTGCGTAGGCGCCTACGCGGCTTAGTAAAAGGGCCCCTTTGCGACTCTGGGTAAATCACTTACCCCTCCATTGCCCTGGTACAAAATAAGTACCTGTATATAATATGTAAGCCACTTTGATTGTAACCACAGAAAGGCGGTGTATCTGATCCCCTTTCTTTTACTCGTTATATTCTGATGGAAATATTCTGCTTTTGCTAGACTCATCTGTGTTCTTCCATTCAAGATTAATCCTTGGCAGCTACAGTCCTGTCTCTTTTGGCTTCACCAGTTTTGCAGTGTTTTGTTGTATTCTATACATCCTCTGTCATGTTGCTGGTATATGCCTTTATTTATCTTCAGCTGGAAACTTGTTAAAAGATAATGTGCACGGTGCTGTATAACTTTACAACAGAAGACAAAGGGAAAAAACCATTGTGCACAGATTGCAAAATCTGGCTTCTGAGTTTAGCCCCTCCTTCCCCTTTCTACCACTATCTCAGTATTCAGTTCAGGTTCAGCAATGTGACAACAGTAGTGTAAACACAGACTATATCAGAGCAGGATTTAGTAAGCAGCATCAAGACACTGTCCAGTTTGGATGGGTAAATGTTATCTTCTTCTTCTTAGACCATCTCGCAAATACTGTTTTTTCTGTGATAAATCTATGACCTCCGTAAGGAGCGTTTTCATGCAGAAAGTATTCATCACATTCGTTTCTTCCTGGCTCATAGTAATGGTAAGGGACTTTTCTAAAGCCATCTGACCTGAGAGAAGAAAAACAGAAAGGATATATAAATATGCAACAAAATCTTCGATTTATATATGCAGGACTTGGTGATACAAGATTCTTGGAGTTAATAGCAAAATTGGTGATGCCACCGTGAAGTAACTAATAAGCTATAAACTTTATTCTAGGTTTGTCTGTATGCTGGTCTGTTCCAACATCGGTATGCTATGCCTGCAAATCCCATACCACAAGAACATAAGAAAAGCCATACTGGGTCAGACCAATGGTCCATCTAGCCCAGTATCCCGCTTCCAACAGTGGCCAATCCAGGTCACAAGTACCTGGCAGAAACCCAATCACTAGCAACATTCCATGCTGCCAACCCCGGGGCAAGCAGTGGCTTTCCCCACGTCTATAGGAGACTATGGACTTTTACTCCAGGAACTTGTACAAACCTTATCACATATCTTTCATTTAGCCTCCTGGAAGGAATGTTGCACATCATAGCATAACAGAAGGCGTTATGATCTATAAGATGAGCAGTCAATATTAAAGTTTCATGAATTTCTGAAGCTGTAAAGAAGGTCCATAGATTTTTGATATGGTGGATACAGGATTTGCTAGCTAAACATTCTTTTTTTCTAAAGAATATACTCTTTATCAGAGATACAATTTCCCTTTTATAGCTAGGACTTCTATTCTTAGGTGTTTGTAAATCATGGGGTAAATATGCAGTCCACAAGGACCAGTGTTTTTTGATGGACCAGTGTTTTTTGATGTGCTGACCACCATGGGCTGAATTAGGTCTGGATGTTCAGTACTAGGCTGAATCTAGCTACTGGCATTGAATATTCAGGTTTGTATGGGACACTGGAAGTTATATGGGCCCCGTCAATATTCAGTGCCTAGGAGGCCCTTTTACTAAGGCGCATAGCCGCCTATGCGCATCCAACATGCGTCAATTTGGAACTACTGCCCGGCTACCGCGAGCCCTGGGTGGTAATTCCATTTTTTTTACGCGCGTCCAATACGCACGGCAGAAAGTATTTTTTATTTTCTACTGCATGGCGCTAACCCAGGCAGTAATCGGCAGTGTACGTTTGCTGATGATTACTGCCTGGTTAATGTGTGAGACCTTACCACTAAGTCAATGGGTGGCGGTAAAGTCTCCGGCCCAAAATGGATGCACGCCAATTTTTTATTTTGTCGCACGTCCATTTTTGGCCAAAAAAAGGCCTTTATTTATTTATGTATTTACAGCATTTATATCCCACAATTTCCCACCCATGGGTAGGCCCAATGTGGCTTACAACAATCTACATAAACACACAGGAAGTCAGGGGTCAACCAATTATTGTCCTAGAAGTATAAGGCCTTTCTTGCAGGCGCGCTGAAAAATGGACCTGCGTGCATCCAATACATGTGCCTACAATAGCGCAGGCCATTTTTCAACACAGCTTAGTAAAAGGACCCCTAGATGACTAATTAGGTATAGGTAGGACCACTGTACCCTCTAAGCTGTGTGGAAGTCCTCCACTTACAGTCCTGTCAGTGGGAGGTGCAGTTTCTTTATGACATTTTCAATAGTGTGGGACAGGAAAGCTCCACAGGGAACCTGTCCGTCCCTATCAATTGTGAACTCAATATTGAAACAGCACCCCCGACTGGAAGCAATGCGGTTGGAGGACTTCTGCTCAGCTTAGAAGGAACAGTGCTTAGGACTGCATATTTCCCCTGGATTCTATATAGTGCGACTTGAGTTGCGCGTGCAAATCTGGTCGTATTCTGGATTTACGTGCGCAACTTAACCCCTGTTTACTAAGCTGTGTTAGCAGCTGCCATGTGTTAATGCTGACACAGCCCGTTCACTTTGAATGGGCTGTGTTGGCATTGCCACGCGGCTTAGTAAACAGGGGGGTTAACTAGTTTAACAAGCCAATCAGCGCCAATACTTCAACTTAACAAGCAATTATTGACACTAATTGGCATTAATTAGAATGTCTAAGCGTATTCTATAATGTGATGTACATAAATACTAAGATGCTGATCTGAAAAGGGGGCACGGCCATGGGTGGGTCATGGGCATTCCTAGAATTTACTATGGCCATTCTGTGTGTAATTTAGGGAGGAGTGGGGGAATCAGGGTTGTCTGAAGGACAGGTGGGGCATCAGATTTCACATTTGAGGCATGGTGGGGAGTGAAATCACTAATATAACAATTGAGTAGAGGAGGAACTTGGGACTTCATATCCTTTCAGGCCTTCACTGGGGGGAGGGAGGCAATGACAGCATCACAGACTTGTTTAGCCCTGATGCTGTCAGTACTAGTTAATCGAATCACTTCAGGTGATCTGCAATGCATTTTTTGCTCATTAATGAGCTGCTTTGCATACACTTAAATGTGATGCAGCTCATTAATTTTTGTGCATATTGTGTTTCCATTCGATATCATCAATAATGAGTTTTTAACTTGCATTAAATACCAGTTTCAGCATTTAAAATACTTTAACACATTATTGCTCTTAGTAAATAGACCCATGGAATCTGCTTTCAAGCTACTGCAAAAGATCTATTAAATTATTTTCCCTTAACTGCCAACTAAAAAAAAAAAAAGAGGGAACATTTCATAGTACCATGCCGCGAGGTCCGTGGGTACTTTTAATCTTCAAATTTTGTTCCCATTTTCAACATAAAAATGCACATTAAAAAGTGCCTCCTTTTTCTGCAGTAATTTTACCAACCAAATAAACACGCGTTCTGTTAAAAACACAGAAGTATGCACCTGGTAGCAATCTCTACCCTATTTTCCCCCTAACCCCCTGGGAATGCCTCTGCTAAATTTGGGACAAGTAGGACACTGTTCCACAACACACATACTTTTATTTGCCCCCAGCGGCCAATTTTCAAATAGTCTATCCAGGTCAAACATTTTTTTCCTGGCAGGAATGGCTTTGAAAATTCCCCTCATAGTGCACATACAAAAAAAACAGCACTACGGGCCTTTAAAAATGGAACACAGTTCTTTAATGAATAAGCCTTGACAAAAAGACCCGGCACGGATACAGAAAGTGAAAGTGCCTTGGTGCTTTGTAGCTTTTACTATATGAGACGTGGGGTAAGGAATAATATATTGTAGAGGAATATATTCGAGTTATTCCCCATGTTTTCCATGTCATCACTGTGACCCCTGACGCAGGTGCTAATCACCGAAACACGGCCCGTGTCGGGTCTTTTTGTCA